>NC_083429.1:45035393-45344393 GCF_020745735.1 Hemiscyllium ocellatum | reverse complement strand
GACAGATTGTCTCCATTGGTGAACATATTGAGAACCAGAGGGTGCCAATTCAAGGTAATTGGCACAAGAAGTAAAGGTGACATAAAGAAAAACTTCTCACACAGCGAATAATTAGGATCTGTGAAAATATGGTAGAGGCAGCTTTAATTAAGGCTTTCACAATGGAATTGCATCATAATCCAAAATTACAGTGAAAAGATGGGAAAGTGACACTGGGTGAATTGTTCCTACAGAGGATCAGCAGAAAATGGCCTCCTCTGTGTTATAACCATTCTATGATTTAGTGATTAAAACCGAGTGTCTATTCAGTTTCAGCTGGTAGTTACACCCCCCAGAGCCCTGATCTCTACACTGGAAGCTCGGCGTGTCAAAGCTATGGCTCCTTTGGTAAGACCAGTGATTAATAATGTATTAGAGCTAATCTGAAACATATTGAGAATGACTTGGGGAGCTCTGCTCCCACAGCATTATTAGGTTAGATTATTTGCATTGTGGAAACAGGCCCTTTGGCCCAACAAGTCCACACCAACCCGCCCAGACCCATTCCCCTACATTTTCCCCTTCGCCTAACACTACGGGCAACTTAGCATGGCCAATTCACCTAACCTGCACATCTTTGGACTGTGGGAGGAAACTGGATCAAACCCACACAGACACAGGAGAATTTGTAAACTCCACACAGTCAGTCACCTGAGACAGGAATTGAACCCGGGTCTCTGGCACTGTGAGACAGTAGTGCTAACCACTGTGCCACCCACTTATCTCACTTAATGTCACTGTGATTGGAGGTTAGATTTGGAATGTGTTCAGTTTTCCGATCACTAAAATGGTTGACTTTCTAATCCTTGCTCCCATTGTCCTGAGCCCATTGGAGCAGATTCTTCAAGAATTGGCAATTTGTTTAAAAATAAAAACCGTCCTTGAGATGTGGGCTTCGTTGGTAAAGCCACAATTTTTTGACCTTCTCAAATGCCCTCAGGATTTGATAGGTCTCCTTTCTCTTCAAACGTGTTCTTAGCTGTGGATTGCTACAACTGAGCACCTTGTTAGGCTAAACTTCAGACAGCAGTGAAGAGTCAACCACATTGGTGTTTGGAATCAGAGTCGCGTTTTGGTAAGGATAGAAGATTCCTGTCCCTAAAGTGAACCTGGTTGTTTCATTGTCATTTGTTTTCTGATACTATATCTTGTATTCTGAATTAAATCTCTTAAATGGTCATGGCGTGATTTAAATCATATCTGCCGGATGATTACATCGGGTCTCTAGATTACTTGTCCAGTAACTAGCACAACCTTTTGTATTTATAACATCCAAGCATTAGATCAGATTACTTACAGTGTGGAAACAGGCCCGTCCACCCATACCCCTACATTTACCCCTTACCTAACACTACGGGCAATTTCGCATGGCCAATTCACCTGACCCACACATCTTTGGTGCTGTGGGAAGAAACCGGAGCACCCGGAGGAAACCCACGCAGACACGGGGAGAATGTGCAAACTCCACACAGTCAGTCGCCTGAGTCGGGAGTTGAACCCGGGTCTCAGGCGCTGTGAGGCAGCAGTGCTAATCACTGTGCCACTGTGCCACCCACTACCGAAATGCTACCAGTTTCTATTGAGCAACTCCTAATATCTGCTGTATTCTGCTGAAATTGAATTGTGCAGTGGGTGGATAGCTCTTTGTGACATCTCCACTGACCTTTTCATCAGGACCCACAAATGCTGGGCTCACTATATCCCACTGGTAGATAGTAATTCCTGAATGCTGGTATTCCCTACTCACTGTGACCCAGATTGGAAGGAAGGGGATAAGTTATTGAGGTTAGTTACATAAAGATCACATAATCAATTTGCAATTTTGATGGGATTAGATAAGAGACTGGGAGAAAGCCTTATGGAAATGAGCATGGAGCTGTTGGGTTAAATGGTCTGTATGGTAAATATGTGTAATACTTTATAATTCTTATCTTCCTTGGATTTTGCAGAGAACGGTTCCATTCTTGGATCTGAAGCAATCACAGATAGCATGGAGTCCGATTCCACCTATGGTTACATGGGTAAGGCATTAACTCAGATTGCCATTTATCATCACATCTGAAAATGTGTTGCTGGTTAAAGCGCAGCAGGTCAGGCAGCATCCAAGGAATAGGAAATTCGACGTTTCGGGTATAAGCTCATCAGGAATGAGGAAAGTGTGTCCAGCAGGCTAAGATAAAAGACAGACTCACTGAAATCCTTGTAGAGGGAGGAAGAGAGCTTCTTCAAGGAAGGCATCCTTGCAAGAGGATTCGCAGTAGGTTAAAATCTTCGAGGAAAAAGTGAGGTCTGCAGATGCGGAGATCAGAGCTGAAAATGTGTTGCTGGTTAAAGCATTTATCATCACATCTCAATACGCAATCTAGCTCTGAGTTTGGGCCATGATATTTCATTGAGCATTCTTGAAGGGCTGAATGGCCTACTCCTGCTCCTATGATGTTCTTAATTTCCAGGACACTGATGTCAACAAAACTGATCGGAAATAATGGGCCCCTCAAAATGATGTGCTTTCCCATTCTTCGAATACTTTTAGATTAATATTTACAGAAATATTGGAAATGTGGGATCAAGGCAGATTGACTTGGCAGGAGGTCATGCAATTGCAATTCTCCAGGAATACGTTCAGTTAGAGTTGGCAAGTCCTGATGACATGCAAGTTGACCATTTCAGCAACTGCAGAGAATGTTGATCAATGAAAAATTCCATCGACTCCGGAGAGCAGGCTGTTGTAATATTCTGTTTATTACTTTAAATGATGCGTTTAATCAGCAGTTTATTCATTACTGAATAGAAACCACTATGGAGCACAAATTGTCCTCTGTATCTGTGACTGTTCCATCACTCCTGAGATAAGTGCATTAGCCCCAAGGCTAGCAGAAATGAGAATATTCGTTCCCCCTGTTCAGTTTTTGATTGAGGAGTTAAATTGACTGACAGGATGGTTTAGATTAGGAAGAAGTGATTAGGATAGGAGTGGGGAATAGATCTGGCAGCATCTGTGAAGAGAGAAACAGAGTTAACATTTCGAGTCCAGTGTGACCGTTGTTCAGAAGGGATATATCTCATGGGTTTTAGAAGACAGGTTTGGCGATGTGTGTGGGTGTGTATATGCTAATCCCTTGGATGGTGCTTGCTCACATGAGGGCCCTGAGTGTGAAGTGTTTTTTAATGGGGAGGCATAGGGTGGTAGAGTGGCTCAGTGGTTAGCACTTGTGCCTCACAGTGCAAGGGAGCAGGGTCTACACCAGCCTCGGGTGACTGCCTGTGTGGAGTTTGCACATTCTCCCTGTGTCTGTGTGGG
Source organism: Hemiscyllium ocellatum (assembly GCF_020745735.1). Taxonomy (NCBI): domain Eukaryota; kingdom Metazoa; phylum Chordata; class Chondrichthyes; order Orectolobiformes; family Hemiscylliidae; genus Hemiscyllium; species Hemiscyllium ocellatum. Next base: position 45,341,053 of record NC_083429.1, on the reverse strand, counting down.
TTTCCTCTGGGTGCTCTGCCTTCCTCCCACTGTCCGAAGATGTGTAGGATAGATGGATTGGCCGTGGGAAATTGCCATTGTCCAGGAATGTCCAGGCTAGATGGTTTAGCCTTGGGGAATGCAAGGCCGCAGGCATTGGGTAGGGGTGGGATGCTCTTTGGAGTGCCTGCTTCCACACTGTAGGGATTCTGTGATTATGTTGTACTGTAGCTACCACACACTTGAACTGACCAGGAAATGTACAGTTACCTCATAATCAGAAGGGTTTACAAATTGATGACCAGAGTGTTTGACCATATGCTTTCAGTGGAGATCAAGTCCTAAAATGCTACCTACTGTGCCACAAGATCTTCTATTAGTAATGAGGTAGAGAAGCAGGTGCATTAAGAATTGAGTTTGGAAAGCACATTCAGATCACTGGAGTGTTTTTGTCAGAGTTAATGGAATGTATGAGGAGATTATACTAAAACCTGTTGATCTACAATCATGTTATTGATTTGTCTGGCTCCAAGGATGTGTCTAGGTACTCTCATTCTGATCCACTGTTTAACTTTCCCTAAAACTGCTTTTTACTCAACAGGACAAGACCAGTTCAAACAGCAGAACTTCTGTATTCGTCTGAGAGGTTTCGATATTGGTAGTGTTTTTATAAGAACATAAACAGTTCTCTTCCGCAAAAAGAATCACAAGACAATCAATGTACAGTGATGATTTGATCAACATGCCCCTGATTCTTTAATCCCATTGTCATGTTGAAGCACAGACTTAGCAGTGTCACACGACCAATGCTCACACAATTGGCAGTTTTGTTTGGGCGTAATTTATTCAGTAATATCAGTTTGGGGATACGCTTTTGTATCCAACTACGTTTTGCTCTGGGGTTTGAGGCTGGATTAAAATAATGCTGATTAGCTGGACATTGAAAGGGAGGGCTAGGGCAGATTGAAATCAGCCATGGTGCCACGTTTGATTGTTAGCCCTCCCTGTTCTCTGGAAAGAGCACAGACAGTCCACAAGGGCTAAAATATGATGGTCTCCAAAGGTCAATTGCCAACTGGTGCTCACTCTCCGTTTACAGATGCTGGTGAGTAGCCTCTTCCTCAAAGTGGAATCCGAGTAAAACTCAGTGACTTCAGAAGTGGAGAATATTTGAATGAGGGGAGGAGGTAGTGGACGTAGCTTAGCTCACTGAGGTTCAATTTCAGACGTTTTGTCATCATACAAGGTAACATCATCAGTGAGCCTCCGGGAATGCACTGGTGGTATGGCCCGCTTTTTATTTATGTGGTTAGGATCCAAGTCAATGCGTTTGTTGATAGAGTTCTGGTTGGAGTGCCATGCTTCTAGGAATTCTCATGTGTGTCTCTGTTTGGATTGTCCTAGGATAGATGTGTTGTCACAGTTGAAGTGGTGTCCTTCCTCATCTGTATGTAAGGATACTAGTGAGAGAGGGTCATGTCTTTTTATGGCTAGTTGATGTTCATGTATCCTGGTGGCTAGTTTTCTGCCCGTTTGTCCAATGTAGTGATTGTTACAGTTCTTGCAAAGTATTTTGTAAATGACATTAGTTTTGCTTGTTGTCTGTATAGTGTCTTTCAACTTCATTAGCTGCTGTTTTAGTGTGTTGGTGGGTTTGTGGGCTACCATGATGCCAAGGATTCCGAGTAGTCTGCCAGTCATTTCCAAGATGTCTTTGATGAAGGGCAGAGTGGCTAGGGTTTCTGGACGCATTTTGTCTGCTTGTTTGGGTTTGTTGCTGAGAAATTGGTGGACTGTGTTCATTGGGTACTCATTCTTTGTGAATATACTGTTTATGTGATTTTCATCTGCTCTTCATAGTTCCACTGAGCTGTAGTGTATGGTGGCTAATTGAAATAATGTTCTAATGCAGCTTCATTTGTGGGTGTTGGGATGATTGCTTCTGTAGTTCAATATTTGGTCTGTATGTGTTGTTTTCCTGTTGACGCTGTTTGAAGTTCCACATTGGCTGTTCACTTCAGTACACCTAGGAATGGCAGTTTGTTGTTGGTTTCCTCCTCTTTAGTGAATTTTATGCCAATGAGGGTATTAGTGATAGTCTTGAAAGTTTCCTCTAATTTGTTTTGTTTAGTGATGACAAAGGTGTCATCCCAAACCCAAAGTTTGGGTTGGATGGTTGGCAGAGCTTTTTGTTCAAGTCTGCATTACTGCCTGTGCTATCAGAGATCACGTAGGTGTTTCGTTGGTTTGTTGTTGAAGGTGAAGTGGGTGGTAAGGCATAGGTCCACTAGTTTGATGATATTGTCCTTGCTGGTGGTGTTTGGTCTATGTGTCTTTGGTTCTTCTAATAGTGTGGTCAATGTTTCCCTGGCCAGGTTAATGTTGATGGATGTGAACAGGGCTGTTACGTAGGTATGAGGAGGTAGTGATGCGGATGGTGGGGAGAAGCTAAAGTAAAAGCCACATGAACTTGTCTGGTGTATGGGTTGGCCTGTGAGATATTGGCTGATTTGGGGGAATACTAATGCATTTAAAATTGAACTTGCTAAGTCTGTGCACCCTATATTGATTGTCATTTCCAATCATTCAGTCACAAAAATGCAATAAACCTTGCAGACCCTCTGCGTAATGCTTTCCTTGGGAACTCACTAAATTGGTGAGGTTATGTTGCTTGAAAATGTGTGGTTGCAGATTATGTAATTATAGCATCAAGGTTTAAGAAGAGAATTCACAAAATTGTTACTGCAGTGAAGCAGTCAGATCCCAGGGTAGGGGGTAAAAATGAGGCAGTTACTGCTACCTAAGCAGAACTGCCTGTTGGAACTCCTCCCTTATGGGTAGTAATGTTCTTGTGGAAGAACATTACCATAGATGCCATAAACAGGTTTCAAGTGATTGTAAGATTCTGGGGAGTGAAATAGATAAGGAAGATGGTGAGAAACATAAGGACATGAGCTGAGCTTTCATTCCAACGACAAAAGACCTTTTTGTGAGCCAGGGCAACTAATACAATTTTAAAAACATTTTCCTTCTCTTTCTCTCACTGTCTGTCTATCTCTCTCTCTCGCTGTAGCTCTGTCTCTCTCTGTCTGTCTTTCTCTCTCTCTCTCTCTGTCACTCTCTCTCTTCCCCCCCATCTCTCTTTCCCTGACTGTCTGTCTGTCTGTCTGTCTCTCGCCCCCACACGACACACTCTCTCTCTCTCTTCACTTTCATGCTGAAGTAAGCCCAACTCCCTTTTAAATGTAACAACTGATTTGAGTTGACTGGTCTGATCTATCCAAATGGTATGACTTACTTGGGCAAATGGGCTCATCATGTTTTTAAAGCCCCTTACTTTAAAGGGTTATAAAATCCTGTATTAGAGGTTATAGTCTACCTGACACTATTATAGTGATATTCTGTTGTCTTTCCAAAGATACAGAATACAATGGGATCTTGTTCAGATGGGCCAATGGGCTGAGTAGTTTAATTTAGATAAATGTGAGGTTGCTTCATTTTGGAAATGTAACTCAGGGCAGGACTTAGACACTTAATGGTAAGGTACTGCGGAGTATTACTGAACAAAGAGACTTGGAGTGCAGGTTCATAGTTCCTTGGATTCACAGGTAGATAGGATAGTGAAGAAGACATACAATTTGCTTCCCTTTATTGGTCAGTGCATTGAGTTGGGAGGTGATTTGTGGCTGTATAGGACATTAGTTAGGCCAGTTTTGGAATTCTGCATACAATTTTCATCTCCCTGCTATAGGAAGGAAGTTGTGAAATCTGAAAGGGTTCAAACAAGACTTACAAAGATGTTGCCAGGGCTGGAGGGTTTGATCTCTAGGGAGAAGCTGAAAAGGCTGGGGCTACTTTCGATGCAGCATTGGAGGCGGAGAGGTGACTTTATAGGTGTTTATAAAATCAAAAGGGGCATGGATAGGCTAAATACACAAGTTCTGTTACCTGGGATGGGGGACTCCAAAACTATAGTTCATAGGTTTAAGGTGAGAGGGGAAATATTTAAAAGGACCGAAGAGACATATTTTTCAGATAAAGGGTGGTATATGTAGGAAATGAGCTGCCAGAGAAAGTGGTACTGGCTTGTATAATTACAACATTTAAAAGGCATCTGGATGGGTAGATAAATAGGAAGGGTTTAGAGGGATATGGGCCAAATGCTGGCAAATGGAACTAGATTTATATAGGATATCGGGTCGGCATGGACGAATTAGACCGAAGGGTCTGTTTCCATGCTGTACATCTCTGTGGCTCTATGACATACTTAATTAGATTTAAAAATTTATCTTGAATAAGTTGCGGCACTCCTTAAATGTTTCTATCATGATCTAACTTCTATAGACATTTGAGTTCAAATACAAACTTGAAAGCAATTTCCTTCCAAGGACTATTATATGACTTTCTCAACCCTCCCTTCTAGTTAGTGACTGAATTTAGGTAACCTCAGCTTATTCTGTGAAACACATGTGTTACACAGCTAGCCTGTAGTTCACAGTTAAAGGGTTTTCAGTCATCAATTTTAAAATGGTCTCTCTATCATCTGTTGGCTAAGAACACATTTTAAAACATGTTGATGAATGATAGTTCTGGGTGGATGATTAAGCAACACATCTTAGTCAGAAGCTTAGCGGAGCTTAGAGCATTAGGTAGCCTCATATTAGTGAAAATCAAATTTTGTTAAACATGGTAACTCATAGTTAACCAGGTTAATATCTGCATAAAAATAGAGCATAAAGAAATCCTTCTTGACTAGTGTTGGATTAGAGGAAATTAATGTCTGAGCAGCTTTGATTTTTAATTGTTACTATATTCTCAGGTCAACATGAGAAATGAGGACAATCATATGAATATTAATATATTAGATGTGTGCAATTTGAGCTCCTATTAACTGATTAAATGGGCTGCACGTACTCCTGAATATTAATGTAGGAGTTGTACATTACTTAGAATTGCCTATCTGTTTCTGTGCTGTATGACTCAACGTCTCTGAAAGGATCCCACATTAATCCTCAGATTTATGGTGTGCTGGCTGATCTGTGGAGGTTAATGGGCCTCAGTTCCCTAGTGTGTGGGGGGGTAATAATGTGGGCTTAAATTAGTCAGCATTCAGGATCTAGTGTTTGAAGACTCCATGATGGGTGAGAGCAAAATCTGTTTGATGTGATGCCTTCATAGAACCAGCCAAAAGCTAGTGCCAGGCAGCAAAAGCTGCTGTTAATTTCTGGGACTGGGGCTATCACTTCTCATGCAACGCAGTCTGAATGACGCTGCCTCACCCCCTCACATTCAGCAGTCTTTGGCTCTGGAAAGTGTTTTATTGTCAAAGATCCATGTTCTGTCTTCCCTTGTGAACTGAGTACTTTGCATGCTGATCTTTTCGTTAACCCCCCCCCCACTGTCCCTTCACAGAAAGGCCTCTGGATAATGTGACCCGCCCACGTCTTGATTCTCTCAGCTCCATCGAGGAAGATGAGTACGACACCCTGGCAGACATTGATTCCGATAAAAATGTCATCAGAACAAAGGTGTGTGCTTTGAAATTCACCACAAAACATCTGTTAAAAAATTTCCATCACTGAAAGCATTGGTATTGTCTTGCCCATACCTTTCACAATTCAGTGGCTTCCTAGGCCACTTCAGAAGGGGGTCAAAATCAACTACATTGATAGGAAGTTAGTGACATGTTTCCTTTCCTAAGTGAGCCAGTGGAGCTTTTACAGCAACCTGAATATTGTAGCTTTTTCTCCACTGATCATTTCTGATTGAATATCATATAAACTCATACAAGTCTCTAAAGCAGTCAGTTTTGGTGCTAACCAGTGTCCAGTTTACGTCATGTTATCCAGATGGTAAGGTATCTCGCTGTTTCATGCTGCTATTATGTAGTAACAACGCCAGGGTGCTGCTGCCAAGCCAAGAAAAAGCCTTACCCATCAGACAATGAGGGATGTGGTATATGAATTGCAGTGCTGGTATGATGCCAGGTATGTACACTGTGTGTTCCAAAGATTGATGGATCGTACAAATAGCATATCCTTTCAGTCTTTTGTAACAAGAAAGGTACTGACAATACCCAGCCAGCCTGTGCTTGCAAAACCCCCTGCAATACATTGTCTGACATTAGAATTTGTAATTGGACAACATTTGTTGGATAATCCTGGATGTGTGAGGAAGTAATGCTGACAGCCACTTTAGAATTGCCAGTCAGGCTCACAATGTGAGTCATTTGGCATGTACCAGAAACTACATACATTAATATACAGGGCTCTGATCCTTGCAAATAGAAAGAACATTGACACACATGGCACCTGTTTCAACAAAATAGGTGACAGCCATTCACTGTGCAGTCATCAGGGCAATACCCTGACCAATCAGAGTCAATTTGCCTGGTTTAAAATGTAAACAAAGACTGTCAATCAGTATTAATGGGTGCATTCTCTATGGCAGTGCCTCCACCAATCAAAGTCCACTTTATGAAAGTATACATTTGGTTTCCCCTTGAATTTATATTCTTTGAAGAGTAAAGTTTTTTTTACTGAGAACTGTTTTTGAGATTCTTTACAGTGTCAAATTGTCATTGATAGGACTTGAACTAACATTTTGAATATGATTATTAGCTCAGACTTCAGGATTACTAATCTAGTAACATAACCACTATACTATTGAAGCCCTAGTTACTATACTCACTATAGGTTTAGTTACATTATCACCTGCTCTTGGCTTTCGCGTCAGTTGTGGTCTGCAATTAACAACATTCTGCTAAACACTGTAATTATGAGCCGTAATATGTAAAAACCATGTGGGGGCAGTGTCACAGGCCTTAATGCATTGTCTTCCGGAATTATTTAAGCTGAGGTGCAAACCCACTTAAAATTAACCTGAGAAAATAAAGTAACTTTCATGAAATTCTCATGAGTCGATTAAATACTTTTTGAAGTTTGTTCTCACTTATGATGTCGGAAACCAACTTGCACATAGCAAGCTCCCACAATAAGCAGCTAACCTGTTTGCTGGCTGAGGGATTAATGTTGCTGTGGTTACTGGTAAAACTCTCACACTCAATTTCAAAAGAAAGGTGACCTGGGATCAGCTGCCTTCACCTGAGGTGAACCCTCACTTTTAATGTCTTATCTGAAGGACAGCAATTATAACCATGCTCCAAACTGCTCCAGTATCTGGATTGAGGCTTGAACCCGTGACTGTCTGAAGCAGAAAGTCTTTCGTTACCTCTTCAGTCCTGGTTTTCATTATCGAATTAGTTCTGTGAATTATACTTCCACCACTTCCAATAGGTTTCTGCTGATTTTCACCAAAGTTTTCTCCTCCAAACCAACCCACCACACACAAACACACACACACACACACTCACTCACTCACTCACTCACTCGCGCACACACACACACACTCACACATATACACAAACACTCACTCACTCTCACATATACACACACACTCACACATACATACACACCCACTCACTCACTCACACATATACGCGCACACACACACACTCACTCACACATATATACACACACACTCACACATATACACACACACACTCACTCACTCATTCATTCACACATATACACACACACACACACTCATTCACTTACACATACACACACACTCACTCACACATACACACACACACTCACTCACATGTACACACACACACTCAGTCACATGCACTCGCTCACACATACACACACACAAACTCATTCACTCACACTCACACACACACATTCTCTCTTTTACAGACATACACATTCTCTCTCTCGCGCGCGCGCACACACACACAGTCTCTCTCACACGCACCCTCTCTCACGCACACTCTCTCTGACACACATATATTCTCTCTCACAGACTCACTGTCTCTCTCACTCACTCACTCACACCTGCACACACATACATTCTCTCTCACACACACACACACACACACACACACACACACAATCCCACACACACACGCATTCACTCACTCACTCTCATACTCACTCACACACACACTCTCTCTCTCACACACATTCTCTCTCTCTCATACACACACTCTCTCTCTCCCCCTCACACACACACACACTCTCACACTCACTGTCTCTCACACTCACTCTCACACACAGACTCACTCTAGCACATACATACACACACTCACTCTCACTCACTCACACACACACACTCTCACACACACATTCTTTCTCTCTCTCACACATATTCTCTCTCACAGACGCACACACACAGAAAGGAATTAACTGCAAACCAGAAAGGGAAGTGGTGACAGGTCAGAACTGCTTCTAATTTATAGAATTGGACACTGATTGTACCTCATGGTGCTTGTTTATATTCTGAGGTGAATACCTGCCACTCATCGTTCCCTGGACAATCCTCCAGAAAGGAAAAGAGTAGTAACCCTTTCTTAAATAAAAACTCTTCATTTCTTTCTATATTTGCAGAGGTTTCTGTACGTCTCTGACCTTGCACGGAAGGACAAGCGGGTTCTCAGCAAAAAATATAAAATTTATTTCTGGTTAGTCAAGTTTCTAATATCAGAGATTTGCTGCAAATGTTATGGTTGTTTTTTTTAATTGTTCTCCTCCAGTTTTTACACCCCTTCTCTCTCTGAGGCTCTGATACCACCTGGGACATTGTACTGTCTGCCCTGTGACACAAGGTCATGTAGCCATTATTTGAGCAGGCTAATTAACTAGGGAATGCATCACCCTTTCTTCATTCCAAGCTCCACAATGCTGCTGCTGCTGCTGCTATTTACAGTTCAGCCTGAGAGCTAGCACTGACTTTCACTGTGCACGGATGCTCCTAAGTAAACCCTTAGACAAAGAATTCATAAAACCAATAACCCATGAAACACATCTGCAGTCTAGAAATAAGGCAGATTACTGTGAAAATTGTGTTCTTGTTGATTTCAAGTGAGGTCAGGCTATTAAGAGGTATATAGCTAATAGGACACAGGATTACATCCAGGTTTGTGCTAATAAATGGCAAGTGACATTAATCTGCTCATTTCTAGTCAATAAATCTCTCCAACAAGAGAATCTTCCTGTCTCTTCTTGGCATTCAATGTTATTACATTTATAGGGTCATACAGTTGTATAGCACTGAAATAGACCCTTTGGCCCAACTCATCCGTTCCAACCAGATATCCGAAATTAATCTAGTCCCATTTGCCAGCACTTGGCCCACATCCTCCTGAACCCTTCCTTCATGTACCCATCCAGATGCTTCTAGCTCATTGGGACCAAATGCCTTTTTCTGCTCTGCATGGTTCTCTTACTCTCTGCTCTTCTATACGAAGGATGTTGTGAAACTTGAAAAGATACAGAAAAGATTTACAAGGATGTTGCTGGCACTGGTGGGTTTGAGTTATTGAGAGAGACTGAAAAGGCTGGGGCTTTTCCCCCTAGAGCATCAGAGAGTGACTTTATAGAGATTTATAAAATCATAAGGGGCACAGAAATGGTGAATAACCAAGGTCTTTTTCCTAGGGGTCCAAAACTAGAGGGCATACATTTAAGGAGAGAAGAGAAAGATTTAATAACAAACAGCGGGGTAACATTTTCACATTAAGGGCGGTGTACAGAATGAGCTGTGGAGGCTGGTACAATTACAACATTTAAAAGACATCTGGATGGGTACATGAAAGGAAGGGTTTAGAGGGATATGGGCCAAATGCTGGCAAATGGGACTAAATTTATTTAGGATATCTGGTTGGACCAAAGCATCTGTTTCCGTTTTATATGATTCTACGTCTCTATGACTATGTCGAGGTTTAGTTTCACCAAACATTTCAGGGCACTTGCAAACTTTGAGTATATTTTATGGATGGATGGATGTAGAAAACCAAGGGCAAACCTCCAATGTGTATGTAACTTGTTTTATTTTTAGCTGAATTTCCAGAGATTGAAGACTGTATTATCTATTCAAGAATTAACTTTGTGATAGTTTCCTTTCTCAGGAATATCGCGACAATAGCAGTTTTCTACGCACTGCCAGTGATTCAACTGGTCATCACATATCAGACGGTAAGAATTGGAATGATTCAGACTGGTTTCACATACTGTGAACGTTTATGATGTGATTCATTGTTTGTGAGTGGATAACCAGGACAGTTTTGGGATAGACTTTCTGATTAGATTACTTTACAGTGTGGAAACAGGCCCTTCGGCCCAACAAGTCCACACCGACCCGCCAAAACGCAACCCACCCAGACCCATTCCCCTACATTTACCCCTTTTACCTAACACTACGGGCAATTTAGCATGGCCAATTCACCTGGCCTGCACATCTTTGGACTGTGGGAGGAAACCGGAGCACCCGGAGGAAACCCACGCAGACACGGGGAGAATGTGCAAACTTCACACAATCAGTTGCCTGAGGCGGGAATTGAACCCGGGTCTCTGGCGCTGTGAGGCAGTAGTGCTAACCACTGTGCCACCGTGCCGCCCATTGGGGATGTTCACATCAGAGCTGTGTAAGTGGTTAACAGACAGCAGAAAAATGCACACAGAGAAATCTGGTGGGAGTTCTCCAGGTGCCTGCACCTGAATGGGAAATATATTCATTGAGGAAAGAACAGAACCGAAAGATACTATAGTGTCGCAGTTTCAACATTCTTTATCCTTTCATGAGATACGAGCATCTCTGGACAAAGCAACCTTTGTCACCCTTTCCCAAACAGCTGGCATTTGAGCTGCCTTCTTGAATCGCTGCAGTCCATGTGGTGTAGGGACACCCTTTTCCAGTGCTGTTAAGGAGGGAATTCCAGGATTTTTACCCAGTGACAGGGGAAGCGATGGTGATATATTTCCAAGTCAGGATGGACTGTGATGTGGAGGGTAGCTTGCAAGTGGTGATGGTCCCATGTACCTGAGTCGCCCCTCAGCCTCTGATGCTCCAGGGGAAAATGCCCCAGCCTTTTTAGCCTCTCCCCATAGCTCCAGCCCTCCAGTCCCAGCAACATTCTTCTATATCTTTCCAAGTTTCACAACATCCTTCGTATAGAAGGGCATAGAGTGATAGAACCATGCAGAACCTGTGTAGACGGGGTTGTGGATTTGGTAAGTGCTGTCAAAGGAAGCCATCAAAGGTGTCAGGAAAACAGTGATTGAGATTGGACTTCTGTTGGAGGTGCAGGTAATCACATTATGAGATATAATTGCTTAATCTCATGTTTCTTCCCCACATACTAAAAAATTATCTTCATTTAATCTACTGCCAAAGAATGGAATCTGAGTAAAGTCCATTGTGATTCAAAGTGGGTGTATTCTGATCACAAATTCATCGCTCAGTTGACTGTGCATAGCCTGGTGGTGCTTCAAAACAGATACTATTGAAAGTTAGCCCTCTGGTGGCAACAGTCTGACAATGCAGTACTAAAAGTGAGCATTTCAATCTGTACATTTGTGAAACATCAAGCCTACTGTGAAGAAACACAGTTAAGAGATTAGCTTTGGAGATCAGTGTGATTTTTGTTTTAAAGCAAAAAGTTTTAATAGCCAGAATCTTTGAGGATGCAATGAATTGGTTTTGCAGAATTCCACAGCTGATTCTCCAAAGTGGGTTTCCAAATTGGGAATGCAACAGCCAGTAACTGGGGTTACAGCCCGACTCATTGAAGGAGCAGGAACCAAGAAAATGTGGAATGAAATTGGCTCAGTCCTTGTGGGCCACACACAGTGCAGACAATCTCAGACTGTGAGACAATGGGGACTGTGCAGATGCTGGAGGAATCAGAGTTGATAAAAGGTGGCACTGGAAAAGGCACGGCAGGTCAGGCAGCTTCCGAGGAGCAAGACAGGCAACATTTCAGGCAGGACGTCCTGCAGAAGGGTCTGCCCGAAACGTTGACTCTCTTTGCTCCTCGGAGCTGCTGTGCCTTTTCCAGCACCACCCTTTGTCAACTCTAATCTTAGACTGTATCTGCCTCATACATATGGAAAGTTTACTGCATTGCTAGTTAGGGTGGGTATGTGAGGAATGGCTAATTTCTATTTGCCATTTGATATCTAAAATGAAAAGTTGTTCCGCCCTGACCTACAACATTAACTTGCTGCCAAGTTGGGGCTCATGCCCGAAACATCGATTCTCCTGCTCCTTGGATGCTGCCTGACTTGCTGCGCTTTTCCAGCAACACATTTTCGGCTCAGACTGAGTATTAATCCAGTCAGGTCCTGATAGACACTTTCGCGTTCACTCTTCACACTGCTGCTCACACCAACTATAGATGGTTCAAAATTTCTCCCGCCCTTGTTCTCCCTTACTAACCCTTACCTCGATTCCCAAACACTGTAACTTATTCTTCTAGCCGTGTCCCTGCTTTCTCTGCCTCTCGATATCTGTCTCTTTCTCCTTCACTGCTTATGTAGAGAGGGCAACACTTCAGCTATCTCATCCCCTCTCTCTAGGACACGCACTCTCAATATCTTCATTCATTCACTGCCTTCAGAAATCTCCTGGAAACCTATGTTCCCCACCTTGCTTTTGGTTAGCTCTCCAAGTGTCGCTGCTTGGTATTCACGCTATCTTACATGCGATACCTTGGGTCAGTTTACTACATTAAGGCCGCTATAGAAATGGAGAAAAGTTGAGTCAAGCAACATTCCACCAATATTGGCTAAATTGTCACCCAAATAACTTAGAAACTGCTCAATTGATAAATGACCTCTCCTCATCAGATCCTGTGAAAAGATTGAGAAACAGAGAAGCTTTCACCATATGCTAAACATCAAAGAACATCAGTTGACCTAATATCATTGTCAGCAGGAAGTCACTGACAGATTTATTCATCATTCTTTTCCAACAGGTATTCAATATCACAGGAAATCAAGACATCTGTTACTACAATTTCATGTGTGCTCATCCTCTTGGGGTCCTCAGGTCAGTGACTATGCTGAAATAATGATGTTAAAGACATAGATTTTGTGGTGGCAGAACTTAATCTCCCTAGTTGAATCTGCTGTCCCTGATTTTTGTCCTGCTGCACGTCACAGGGAATAGAGTGCAATTTGTTATTTTCATTCTCCTGCAATAGACGCCAATGGCAAATTCATCACAGTCTCTATCTATAATTGCCGTTCGGAAAGTGCTGGTAGTTCTTCTTTATTGAACTACACTCCGGTCAACATGGCGTAGGCACAAGCACAATGCAGTTAGGAAGAGAGTTCCAGACTTTTGATGAAGGAACAGCGATACATTCCCAAAAAGAAACGCAGTGAAATTAGGAAGAGAATTTGGAAATAAAGATAATCCCATGTCCCTGTCACCATTGTTATTCTGGATGGTGGTTGCTGAGGGTTTGGGACATCCTGCTGAAGAAATATAAACAATTATGTATAGCACAATCTGATAAAAAAGATGGTGTTTGGTGGCAATACTCTACTGTTTGTCAGTCACTTTCTTCATTTAATGCCTGTGTGCTCAGAGTTAATTGTGTGCTTTTCATCCAACAGTGCATTTAACAATATCCTGAGTAACCTTGGATACCTGATGTTGGGTCTTCTGTTCTTGCTGATTGTCTTACAACGTGAGATTCTGCACAAACGGGCCCTCATGCGGAATGACATCTGTGCATTGGTACCAATCTCCTTCCTGGTTTTCTTTAGCTGTCGGGTTTGAATTAATAAGACCATAAGATGTAGGAGCTGAAGTTGGCCGTTCGGCCCGTTGACTCTGCTCCATCATTCAATGCGATCATAGCTGATCAGATCATTCTCAACTCCCCTTTCCAGCCCTTTCTCCATAACCCTTGTTTCACCAAATGATTGAAAATCTGAGGTTCTCAACCTTGAGTATTCCAAATGATCTAGACTTGACAGCTATCTGAGATAAAGACTTCCACAGGTACATTCCACTCTGAGAGGAGGAATTCTATTTCAACTCTGTCCTAAATGGACAGCCCCTTTCTCTGAGATGATGCCCTCTGGTCCTAGACCTGAGGTCATCTCCCCTGTCAAGTTCCTTATAAGTCTTATGTCATCTTTCTTTCTCCAATGAGCACATCCCAACCTACTCAGCTATCCTCACAAGACCGTCAAGACCAGGATCAACCTAGTGACCCTTCCCTGGGCTGCCTCCAGTTGATTGATAGAGTTGGTAATGTGCCGGAATAGGGTGGAAAGGGTACTGGTGGTGGTGTAGAGGGCAGGTTTAATGGTTTGAATTGCCCTTAATAACAGCACCTTTAATGTAATAAAACATCCCAAGGCACGCCACAGGATCATTGTAAAACAAAATATTATAGGCTCAGAGGTTAGCGATTTTTCTCCAGCATGCTCTGTTTCCATTTCAGATTTCCAATATTCACAGTATTTGCTTTTATCTTAGCAAGCCTTGTGCCCTTGTTCCACCATTCTCATTCATTCCTGTTCCCCTGAAATATTAGGTCAGACCAGAGATTGGTCAATGGTTTAAGGGATTACCTTAAAGGAGAAATGCAAGGCAGAGGGGAGGTGTTGCAGATTTTTAATTTCAGAACTTAGTGTCCTGGTAAAAGCATGGACACCAATGGAGTGATTAACATTGAGGGTGTTCCAAGAGGTCAGAATGAGAGAAACACAGGTTGTTGCAGCGTTCTGGCCTAGAGGAGATTTTAGCACTAAAGAGGGGCAAGGTTCTAGAGACGATTGAAAGCAGGATGAGAATTTTAAAATCAAGACATTGCTTGATGTGGAGCAAATGTACATCAACGAGCGTGGGGGTAACGGGGGAGTGGGGGTACAGGGGAACAGGAATGGAGGAGAATGGGGGAACAGGAGCCTGGGCGAATTAGGCTTGCTAAGATAAAAGCAAAATACTGTGAATGTTGGAAATCTGAAATTTAAACAAGGCGGGCTGGAGAAAATCAGCAGGTCTGGCACCCTCTGTGGAAAGAAAAACCAGAGTTAATGTGACATGCACTTCAGCACTTTTCTTTGGAGACATGGACAACACTCTTTTGGATGACCTCAATTTCTGGAGGGTCGAATTTGACACACAAAACAGGAATGTGCTCGAATAATCAAAACTGTAAATAATGAAGGCATGAATAAATAGTCTCGCAAATATTGCAGTGCCTTTTCATCAAGCGAAGTATAAAATGATTTTGATAGTCATCTTAAAAAGATTGTTTAGAACCTGGTTTACAATAACAGACATAGGTGAGGATGTTGCTTGATTTAATACAACAGAACAAAAGAGCCATCACCTGTTTTGCAGTTTATATAACTCAGACTGTCTCAGAAGCAAGTGAATTACTGTCTTATTGTTCCTACCAGTTGTTGTAATGAGGAACGTAGCAAGAGCTTGTATTTATATGGCTTCTTTAAGGTAATAAAATGCCTCCAGGTTCCTCATAAATGTTATAAAGCAAAATTGGACAATGAACCACATAAGGAGATGCTACAGCAGACAATCAAAAACTTGTTCAAAGAGGTAGGAGTTTCAGAAATGTCTCCAGGAAGGTACTGAGTTGTAGTTGAGGTTTCAAGAATAATTCTAGACTCTTGGCTGCTAAAGATTTGACCAGCATTGTAGAATGATTAAAATCAAGTGGTCAAGAGGAGTGCAGATATCTCAGAAAACAGTTGGGGCGAGAGAAAATTGCGGGGCTCATGAGGAGGGGTTTGAATGAAGGGTAGATATTTAAAACTCCTATCAACAATAAGATGAATGAGCAGTTGGTTTATTTGAGTGTGAAGTGTTGGTGAGGAGACAGTAGAGTGGGACTTTTTACATCCATCTCCCTTTAAGATAACAGTGCTACCACTGACAGTCATCACTGATAGTCACGAAGACTTGGCTGTGACCCTTAATTACAACAAATGCCCAATGCACAGGTTCTCTCCCTTTCTAATGCTGATCTCGCCAACCTGATTTGGTCCTGAGGGAATTGAACCTGATCTCGTTGATCTGATTGACAGTCAGTTATGCGTTTTATTAAGATTAACAATCACCCAAGCAAGTCCACCAGTTAATTAAGCACTTGTCTCTGATTGTCTTTGAAGGAATGTGGAATCCCTAAACATTTTGGTTTGTTTTATGCGATGGGAACTGCTCTGATGATGGAAGGGCTACTCAGTGCCTGTTACCATGTTTGTCCAAACTACACTAACTTCCAGTTTGGTGAGTTTACACCCATTTCTAATGTTTCTAAGATGTGTGTTCAAGCTTTGCTGATTGTCCATTTAAGAATGACCATAGCTGACTGCTGCACACCTTGAAGTTCAGAAATTATTAGAAAAGTGAATAAACTTGTTTTTAAACATCGTCTGGATAACCTGCTATCTCGGCGTATTTTGGTGGGCAAATGGGTTGAAACTGCAGTCCAGAACATATGGACTCAGGGAGAGAGATTAAGTGACAGTTCTTTAGAATGAGGAAGGCTGAAATGGAATACACATCAGTTCCGACTACATCGTCAGGTTTTGAGTTGTTACAATCAGCTCTGCATTAGTCTCCAAACAGATAATAATATGAATGAGTTGGACCGAAGGGTATGTTTCTATGTTGTACATCTCTCTGACTCTGTGACCTGCTTTTGACCAGAAGTTGAAGGGTCTAAAAAGAAAGGTGAGATTTCTTTTTGGTATTTGCAACAGAATAATTAATTGATGAAATGCACCTTTAGTAGCTCTTCATAACAACAGGTCACTCTTGGTCCAGTATATTTGGACAAAGCTATGGCTGGAGAAAGGTCAGACATATCTTTCAAAGTAAGCAAAGCAAGAATGTTCATTTATGTAGCACCTTCCAAGACCACCGACTTCACAAAATACGTTACAGAAAGTAAAGTTCTATAGAAGTGTTGTCACTGTTGTATTGTAACAGTTAATCAGTTTTAATAAATGAGAGAGTGATCTGTTTTGGTTGTGTTGATTGAGGGGATCACATTCTGCCTGTTCATTGAAGTAGAGCCACAGAATCTTTCATGTTGACTTGAAGTGGAAAGTAAGGCCTTGGTTTATTGCCACTACCTGAGGGGAGACCGACAGTGCAGCATTCCCTCAGCACTGCACTTATGTGGGTCAGCCCTCATTGCTGATCTTAAACCCCAGACCAGCATTTGGACCAACAAACCTCAGACTCAGAGAGACTTGTGTTTGGGCTAACATGTATAACATCTTTTAAAATATTTGATTATCACTGGCCTTATCATGCTTGTGTCGTTTCTAATGACTGAAGATTTAGTTGAAATTTTTAGTTAAGCGCATCACATAATTTGACTGCTGCATTTCTGTTCTTGGGTGGCACGGTGGCTCAATGGTTAGCACTGCTGCCGCACAGTGCCAGGAACCCAGGTTCAATTCCAATCTTGGCTGACTGTCTGTGTGGAGTTTGCACATTCTCCCCATGTCTGTCTGGGTTTCCTCCCACAATCCAAAGATATGTAGGTTAGGTGGACTGGTCTTGCTAAATTGCCTACACTGTGCAGGCTAGGTGGATTAGCCATGGAAAAGGTGGGGGGTCTGGGTGGGATGATCTTCAGAGGGTCAGTGCAGACTTGATGGGCTGAATGGCCTCGGTCTGCACTGTAAGGACCTAGTCTTGGAGAATTCTTTTAAAGACTGGAGAGTTCAACCATTTGTTATTCGATTATGTATGTCTGGTATTTTGTTTTCTGTGTGCAACTGGTTAAGCCTGGGTGTGGTCACCTAGAGAAAAAGGAACAGAATTGTAGGCAAGATGCTGACAATAGAAGGGAGCAACTGTTAGGACACGTTGGATAAAACTTCCATTACTCACATAGAGGTTTGGTGTATTTGAGAAAACTCAACAATGACCACTACAGGGAGAAAGTGAGGACTGCAGATGCTGGAGATCAGAGTCAGAGTGGTGATGGAACAACACAGCCATTCAGGCAGTATCCGAGGAGCAGGAGAATCAACGTTTCAATCATCAGCCCTTCACCAAGCTCTTCGCTCCTGATGAAGGGCTTATGTCGACGTTCCTGCTCGCGAATGCTGCAATTGCCACTACAGATCCGTTTTACTGAGAATGAGTATTGATCTAGGAATGTGTAAGTGTGTTCTGACCCTTGTTTCTGTTTGACACACAGACACATCTTTCATGTACATGATAGCAGGCCTCTGTATGCTGAAACTGTATGAGAAGCGACACCCGGACATTAATGCCAGTGCCTATTCTGCTTATGCCTGTCTTGCCTTAGTCATATTCTTCTCTGTGCTGGGAGTGGTGAGTACAGCTTTTCACTGCGAAGCAATTCTGACTCTAACTTGGGGACAGCCAAAGCTCTGCTGCCTGTGTCTGAACCTGCACTGACCTCATTCACCTGTTAGCAGGAGCAAGGTCAGAAATCCCTGCTTTAGGCCCCAGGTCCCACTGGCCATCATGCCAAGCAAGATGTTCTCTAACACTCACCCCAAGGGAATTGGACCCTCACTCACCCCAAGGGAATCAGGACCTCATTAACCCCGAGGGAATCAGACCCTCACTCACCCTGAGGGAATCAGACCCTCACTCGCCCCGAGGGAATCAGGACCTCATTAACCCCGAGGGAATCAGACCCTCACTCACCCCGAGGGAATCAGGACCTCACTCGCCCCGAGGGAATCAGACCCTCACTCATCCCGAGGGAATCAGACCCTCACTCATCCCGAGGGAATCGGACCCTCACTCGCCCCGAGGGAAATGAACCCTCACTCACCCCGAGGGAATCTGTCCCTCACTCGTGCTGAGGGTAATAAACCTCACCCATCCCGAGGGAATCAGACCCTCACTCGCCCCGAGGGAAACGGACCCTCACTCGCCCCGAGGGAAACGGACCCTCACTCGCCCCGAGGGAAACGGACCCTCACTCGCCCCGAGGGAAACGGGCCCTCACTCATCCCGAGGGAATCGGACCCTCACTCGCCCCGAGGGAAACGGACCCTCACTCGCCCCGAGGGAAACGGGCCCTCACTCGCCCCGAGGGAAACAGGCCCTCACTCGCCCCGAGGGAAACGGGCCCTCACTCGCCCCAAGGGAAACGGGCCCTCACTCGCCTCGAGGGAAACGGGCCCTCACTCGTGCTGAGGGTAATAAACCTCACCCATCCCGAGGGAATCAGACCCTCACTCGCCCCGAGGGAAACGGACCCTCACTCGCCTGAGGGAAACAGGCCCTCACTCACCCCGAGGGAATCTGGCCCTCACTCGTGCTGAGGGTAATAAACCTCACCCATCCCGAGGGAATCAGACCCTCACTCGCCCCGAGGGAAACGGACCCTCACTCGCCCCGAGGGAAATGAACCCTCACTCACCCCGAGGGAATCTGGCCCTCACTCGTGCTGAGGGTAATAAACCTCACCCATCCCGAGGGAATCAGACCCTCACTCGCCCCGAGGGAAACGGACCCTCACTGACCCCGAGGGAAACGGGCCCTCACTCATCCCGAGGGAATCGGACCCTCACTCGTGCTGAGGGAAACAAACCTCACTCACCCCAAGGGAATTGGACCCTCACTTGCCCTGACTGGGTCTGCCCAAGCCCAAGTCCAGCTGGGCCTGAGTGCTAGGCCCTGATCACTGGGAGCTGTTGAAGCCTCCCAACCACCACCATAACCCTCGCCCCCACCCCATTCCCCCATCTCTTTCCCCCCCCACCACCACCAAATGAACTCTTGGTCAAGCAGCACGTTGATTTTAAAATTCCATTATATAAAACTGAAGGGAACTATCTGTGTTTGTTCAAGAGTGTATCTGGGTGAATGGTTCTGTGCTGGGCTATCCCTGAGACACCTTCCCAAAATCTATTCTCATTCCCACCCAGGGTCATCTTGCATTGGCACCGATCAAAGGGCAGAGACTTCCTACAGTGCGCTAACCTGTAGTTTAGAGGAATCTCACCAAATACTAGCCTTTTAAATGCAACAATAGCGGAGGTCATTGACAGCTGGCACATATTCCTGGAGGTTTTGACCTTGTGTCCAATTGATTTGTTCCCTCTTCCCTTCATGTGAAGAAATTGATACCATTTTTTAGCTTTGTTCAAATCTTCAATGAGTTCAATTCTTACCAATGCAGTTGGTGAAATCTGAATCCAATAAAAATCTGGAATTAAAAGCTGGCCAAGTGCAACTATGAGTTGATTGTTGTAAAAACCCATCTGGTTCACTAATGCTCTTTTAGGGAGTGAAATCTGTTGGCCTTGCCTAAGCTACTTGAATGTATTTGAATAGATCAATGTTAGGTGTTGCTTTTTGGTAAGACAAATTAGGACAGGATTCATACACTTAACAGTAGGGTCCTGGGTAATGTGGCCAAACAAAGAGACCTAGAGGTGCAGGTTCATAGTTCCTTGAAAGTGGAGTCACAGGTAGACAGGACAGTGAAGGTGGTGTTTGGTACACTTGCCTTTACTGGCCCGCGCATTGAGTACTGGGAATTGGGAGGTCATGCTACGGTTCAACATGACATTGTTTAGGAATGCTACATTCAATTCTGGTCGCCCTGTTATAGTAAAGATGTTGTGGAACTTGAAAGGGTGCAGAAACAATTTACAAGGATGTTGCCAAGGTTGGAGGATTTGAGCTTTAGGAAGAGGCTGATTACCTGGAGTGACAGAGGCTGAGGGATGACTTTATTATAGAGGTTTATAGAACCCTGATGGGCATGGATAAGGTCTTTTCCTGGGGTGGGGGAGTCCAGAACTAGAAGGTATAGGTTTAAGGTGAGTGAGAGGGGAAAGACATAAAAGGGACCTATGGGGCAACTTTTTCACGCACACAGTAATGCGTGTATGGAATGAAGCTGATAAAGGAAATGGTGGAAGTGGGTACAATTGCAACATTTAAAGGCATCTGGATGGGAACATGAATAGGAAGAGATCAGGGGGTAATGGACCAAATGTTGGAGAATGGGACTAGATTAATTTAAGATATCTGGTCATCATGGATGAATTTGACTGAAGGATCTGTTTCCATGCGGTACAACTCTATGACTCTAAATTGCCCTCTAAGTGTTCCTAACAAACCACTCATGGGGCAATTATGGATGGATGAGAAATAAATGCTAACCCAACAACATTCACATACAATGACCAAATATGTATTCTTTTAAAAAGCCAGTTTGTTACAGGCCCTGCTGTCTATTGTACCAATCCTTCCAACATTAGAGGTACAATGGCCAATAAGGCTATTAGTCTTGAGATTGCAGAAGGGCCAATGATTTGACCAGACCATCAGCACCAAGTGGAGGCAGATTCCATCTGGCTCAGGGGAGGAAGGGTAAAGGCAGTGGTGGGGGGGTCAGATAAGAGAGTAGTGTTCACAGAGCAATACAGAAACTGGGAAGAAGGAAACATCAACATTAAGGCTTTCTGGTTAATTTTGCTTCCTTCTGTGCAGGTCTTCGGGAAGGATTACATCGTGTTCTGGGCTGTTTTCTCCTTTATTCACATCCTGGCAACACTTTTGCTCAGTATACAACTGTACTACATGGGCCGCTGGAAACTTGGTAATTACTATGTCCTTTTCGCTGGGAATGCACAGAAAATAAATCTTCTCTTTATCTGTCCATCTGCTCTGTCTCTTTTTTGATGTCAAACCCAGAGGAATGCTGTTACGACCTCTTGTCATTTCTACTGCAATTTACCAGCTGGTGAAACAAGGATCTGGGCCCAGTTATCCGGTCAGCATCTCCATCCAAGACAAATTTCATTTTTTTTTAATTCTTTGAGGGAATGTGGATGATGCTGGCTTGGCCAGTGTTTGCTCCTTCATCCCTAATTCACTTTAAATAAAGTGTCTTGTTTGACCATCACAGAGGACAGGATAGAGTCAACCCATACACCTTACTTTCAGTTTAAAAGAGTAGAGTGAGGTTTAATTTCAATGTAAAAGGTTAGAGGCATCTTTAATTTCAGTTCAAAATAGTAGAATCAACCCCAGTGCTGTGCGCCTAGGGTAACATGTTGGCCAGACCAGGTGAGGAAGGCAGATTTCCTTCTATAAGCGACAATAGCAAATCAGATAGGTTTTAACAAAGCAATTGATTACAGTTCCTTGAGGTCACTATGACTGTGGTTAACTTTCTTTCAGGGGGTTTCCTTTTAATTCATTGAAATTCTCCCAGCTGTCAAAGTGGGATTTAAGCTATATTTCACACCGTTAGCCCAGGCCTGTGGAAACCAGTCTAGTAATATTACCACACCACTACCATTTCCCCCTAGCATTCCCAGAACCAGGTGAAGAATCACAGACTATCACTGAGTCTGAGTACTCCCAGACAGAGGATGCGATCTGGATACCGCCATTTTACACACAAAAGAAATCTTTATTTAGAAAGAAGTATTTGCTTTTATTTGACATCTTCAAACATTGTCAAACTTCCCTGGAAGGGAGAAACTACATACATTTTAAAAATGCAGTTACAATTGTTACAGACATGCAGTAACTGTTACTCCTTAACTATCTTTTAAGACATCACAGTGAACTGGAGGAGAAAGTGAGGTCTGCAGATGTTGGAGATCAGAGCTGAAAATGTGTCACTGGAAAAGCGTAGCAGGTCAGGCAGCATCCAAGGAACAGGAGAATCGACGTTTCCGGCATAAGCCCGAAGAAGGGCTTATGCCCGAAACGTCGATTCTCCTGTTCCTTGGATGCTGCCTGACCTGCTGCGCTTTTCCAGCAACATATTTTCATCACAGTGAACTGCCCAGCATAATGCAACTTTGACGTTGTTGCAAGGGGGAATGTCAGGGGGATTTCTGAAGTGTACCTTGTTCTTCTTTAGATGATTATCTTGTATGTTTAATATTTTTTGAGGCACCAGAGCAAACAAACACAATCTTATTTTAACTTCCCATCCGAGACATGCTACTTCCTCTGTGTTGCTTTGGAGTGAATATATGCAGCACATAACCATATGGATTCTGAAACCTCTCTACAAGTTACAAATGCAGCATTACGTCAACCTTGTATAAAGCATTCAGAGATATGAGCAATGCATAAGGTTGTGCCAATGCAGAGGGCACAACTCAATAATGGTCAAAAAAGCATGTTGTAAAATTATCTAAATAACATTCCAAAAGGATGACACACCTTGCACAGTTATAACATGCCCCAGAAAGCTGAAATTCCACCTGGCTTTGCTGCTGCACACTCAATAATAATTTCAGCAGAAACCTTACTTGCAGCTAAACAAATCTTGAGCAGATTCACCCTCCAGGAGTGCTGAGATTTTCTTACCTAAATTCCTCTCCAAGATCTTCTCAAAAACGACTTTTTGCCCCATATAATCGTTCACCTCTCCCACCCCAGTCAGTCCCCCAGAGGACACTTGGTCCTGCAGATGCAAATGGTTAAGATACAGGGGTTAGCCAGGAGTGTGTGTAATTCCCATAAGACTGACAGTATCATGGATTGTATGACTTCAGTAATTGACCCTGTTTCTGTATGTATTCCCTACAAATGTGTAATCGTCAAAGATCGTTTTAGCACCTTGGATTGTAATTATCAGGACAAATGCAATAATGCCAAATTTCAAATAATCACAACAAATTTTGAAACTTGTATTAGTTTGAAATTCAGAATTTTTGCTTTGGCCGTATATCTTTCTTTGCAGTAATATTCAAATCTTGGATTCTTTTTTTTTACAGATACAGGGATTTGCCGAAGGATTATTCATGTGATTTACACTGACCATATCCGACAGTGCAGCGGACCTGCCTACATAGTAAGTGCTTCTTCAGAGTTCTTCGTTCACAATTGCTGGCAAAGAGGATTGCTTTCTTTTGGCAGTGATGCAAGAGCGACGAGTGTCACTACACAAGCAAACAAACAAAAAGAGATGACGCGGTGAAATTACTATTCCTGACAAAGTACAGCAGGTGGGAGGTTGGACTTGAATGGTCTGAACTTTGATTCTCCGTTTTCATCTCTTGCTAAAATCTTTCATCTTCTCTTCTCAGGATCGGATGGTATTACTTATTATGGGGAATATTGTGAACTGGTCACTGTGAGTATCAGACTGTCTACTGCCTCTTAATCCATGTCCATCTTGCTCATTGTTATCATGAAATCTCTGAATACCTTGAAAAAGAATTGGTGCTAGGAATGCTAAATTCTAAAATTAGTCTGTACTGCTTTCTAAATGTGTGTGTGTGATAGGCATTGGGAGAATATCCAAACCTTCAGTCCTGTCCACTCACTCAGCCACCCATATTTACAGGCTTTCTGTGATGTTTATTACAGTGGCGTTGGTAATTTGGTCGATTTTACATCCAAACATGCTCATATAGAGTCATAGAGATGTACAGCATGGAAACAGACATAGAACATAGAACATGGAACATAGAAAAATACAGCGCAGTACAGGCCCTTCGGCCCTCGATGTTGCGCCGACCGAAGCCTACCTAACCTACACTAGCCCAATAACCTCCATATGCTTATCCAATGCCCGCTTGAATGACCATAAAGAGGGAGAGTCCACCACTGATACTGGCAGGGCATTCCATGAACTCACAACCCACTGAGTAAAGAATCTACCCCTAACATCTGTCCTATACCAACGCCCCCTTAATTTAAAGCTATGCCCCCTCGTAATAGCTGACTCCATACGCGGAAAAAGGTTCTCACTGTCAACCCTATCTAAACCCCTAATCATCTTGTACACCTCTATCAAATCTCCCCTAAACCTTCTTTTCTCCAATGAGAACAGCCCCAAGTGCCTCAGCCTTTCCTCATACGATCTTCCTACCATACCAGGCAACGTCCTGGTAAACCTCCTCTGCATCCGTTCCAATGCCTCCACATCCTTCCTATAGTATGGCGACCAAAACTGCACACAATACTCCAGATGAGGGCCCACCAGAGTCTTATACAACTGCAACATGACCTCAGGACTCCGGAACTCAATTCCTCTACCAATAAAGCCCAGTACGCAAATGCCGCCTTCACAGCACTATTTACCTGGGTGGCAACTTTCAGAGATTTGTGTACATGGACACCAAGGTCCCTCTGCTCATCCACACTACCAAGTAGCCTACCATTAGCCCAATAATCCATCTTCTTGTTACTCCTACCAAAGTGAATGACTTCACACTTAGCTACATTGAACTCCATTTGCCACCTTTCTGCCCAGCTCTGCAACTTATCTATATCCCGCTGTAACCTGCCACATCCTTCTTTGCTCTCCACCACTCCACCGACTTTCGTATCATCCGCAAACTTGCTCACCCAGCCTTCGAGCCCCTCCTCCAGATCATTTATAAAAATGACAAACAGCAATGGTCCCAAAACAGATCCTTGTGGAACACCGCTAGTAACTGCACTCCAAGATGAACCTATACCATCAACTACTACCTCTGTCTCCTTCCAGCCAGCCAATTCCTAATCCAAACCTCTAATGCACCCGAAATGCCATACCTCCGTAATCTTAACAGTAGCCTACCATGGGGTACCTTATCGAATGCCTTGCTAAAATCCATATACACCACATCTACTGCTTTACCCTCGTCCACTTCTTTGGTCACCTTCTCAAAGAACTCAATAAGGTTTGTGAGGCACGACCTGCCCTTCACAAAACCATGCTGACTATCCTTGATCACATTATTCTTGTCCAGATGTTCATAAATCCTATCCCTTACAATTCTCTCCAAGACTTTGCCCACAACAGAAGTGAGACTCACCGGCCTATAGTTACTAGGGCTGTCCCTATTCCCCTTCTTTAACAAGGGGACCACATTCGCTATCCTCCAGTCTTCTGGCACTATTCCTGCAGACAACGACGACATAAAAATCAAGGCCAATGGCTCCGCTATCTCCTCCCTAGCTTCCCAGAGAATCCTAGAATAAATGCCATCAGGCCCAGGGGACTTATCTATCTTCACCCTTTCGAGTATTCCCCAGACCTCTTCCCTACATACCTCAAAGCCATCCATTCTAATCACTTGTGACTCAATATTCACATCAGCAACAATGTCCTGTTCCTGAGTGAATACTGACGAAAAGTATTGATTTAGTGTCTCTCCAATCTCCTCCGCCTCCACGCACAACTTCCCACTACTATCCTTGACTGGACCGATACCTACCCTAGTCATCCTTTTATTCCTGACATACCTATAGAAAGCCTTAGGGTTTTCCCTAATCCTACCAACTAAGGACTTTATATGTCCCCTTCTCGCTGCTCTTAGCTCTCTCTTTAGATCATTCCTGGCTACCTTATAACTCTCAATCGCCCCAACTGAACCTTCACGCCTCATCTTTACATAGGCCGCCCTCTTCCCTTTTAAAAGGGATTCCAATTCCTTATTAAACCACGGCTCCCTCACAAGACCCTTTCCTCCCTGCCTGACTGGTACATACTTATCAAGGACACTCAATAGCTGTTCCTTGAACAAGCTCCACATATCATTTGTGTCCTTCCCTTGAAGCCTATTTTTCCAATCCACACATCCTAAGTCATGCCTCACCACATCATAATTTCCCTGCCCCCAGCTATAACTCCTGCACTGTAGCGCACACTTATCCCTTTGGTCCAACCCGTCCATGCCAACCAGATATACCAACCCAATCTAGTCCCACCTGCCAGCACCCGGCCCATTTCCATCCAAACCCTTCCTATTCATATACCCTCCAAATGCCTCTCAGATGTTGCAATTGTACCAGCCTCCACTACATCCTCTGGCAGCTCATTCAATACACATACCACCCTCTGCATGAAAAAGTTGCCCCTTAGGTCTCTTTTATATTTTTCCCTTCTCATCCTAAACCTTTTCCCCAGCCCCAGGGAAATCTTGCTCAAACTTTTAATGTCTTGTTAGTAAAGAGGTGTCTTGCAGCTGCAGATTCCCCGTGTCAACATTTTATCATTTCAAACTGATCCGAGTGGGGAGACACAGAAAGGAAGTGAGATTGTTCTCTCTTGCTGTTCTATCACAAAGGAGAGGGTCTTCTGGAGCAGCTCATGTGCCCCTATGTCAGTTGGCAGAGTAAATGGAGAGACAGTTCTAGTTGAAGTAAAGGTGATGTAGAAGTAAAAGAAGAATTGTATGTATATAGCACCTTTCTTCATCTGAGGAAGTGCATTTCACAGCCCTTTTGGAGTATGGTAACCAGAATCACTTTAGGAAACACAGCATACCCCTGTGCACTCAGAAAGCTCCCACAAGTAGTGGGGCAGCACGGTGGCTCAGTGGTTAGCAGTGCTGCCTCACAGCACATGGGACCCGGTTTCGATTCCAGTGTCAGGCAACTGTCTTGTGTGGAGTTTGCACATTCTCCCCATGTCTGCATGGGTTTCCTCAGGGTGCTCCAGTTTCCTCCCACACTCCAGATATGTGCAGGACAGGTGGATTGGTCTGAGTTGTCAAGGGATGTGCAGGTTTGGAGGATTAGCCAATGGGAAATGGGGGTTACTGTGATAGGGTGGGGAGGGCTGGGTCTGGGTGGGATGCTTTTCAGAGAGTCAGAGCAGACATGATGGACCAAATGGCCTCTTTCCACACTGTAGGGATTCTATGATTCAACATACAACACTGAGTAGCTAACAGTCGGGTAAACTGCTTGAGTTGTGCAGCTTAGTACTGTCCTGGGAATAAGAACAAACTGCCCTGCCCATACCTAGAGCACTATCATGGGATTGCTTATGTCAATTGGAGATTCTGGATCAGTGGTGCTGGAAGAGCACAGCAGTTCAGGCAGCATCCAACAAACAGCGAAATCGATGTTTCGGACAAAAGCCCTTCATCAGGAATAGAGGCAGTGAGCTGGAAGTATGGAGAGATAAGCTAGGGGAGGGTGGGGTGGGGAGAGAGTAGCATAGAGTACAATGGGTGAGTGGGGGAGGGGATGAAGGTGATAGGTCAGGGAGGAGCAGGTGGAGTGGATAGGTGGAAAAGGAGATAGGCAGGTTGGACAAGTCTGGACAAGTCATGGGGACAGTGCTGAACTGGAAGTTTGAAACTAGGGTGAGGTGGGGGAAGGGGAAATGAGGAAGCTGTTGAAGTCCACATTGATGCCCTGGGGTTGAAGTGTTCCGAGGCGGCCTCAATTCAACACTACTGCAGCCTGGATTCTGTGCTCCAGCCTCTGGAATGTAGCGTTGATAAACAAATGACCTGCTTGCTCTGGGTTGAGAGGGTCATGGTCAGCACCCTGTCAAAAGGAAAACTTCAAACTGAGATGTTCCTCTGGTTACTGAAGGGCTGTCCTGTCTGTACTCACTCCCTGAAAAGCAGTAATAGATGGGAGCTCACAAGTTGATTCTGGTCTCTGGATGGCACGCCTATCCCCAAGATGGGACAAGGAAGGTGATTGTGTGAGGAAACAGCCCACTGGCTGTTGAACGTGTTGTAGTACACTGTGTGGTTTCATCACCTGACATTGGCATTCTGTCAATTAGCTGACGTTTATTTTTCAGAGCTGCGTACGGACTAATTCTGAGACCCAAAGATTTTGCATCCTATCTGCTGGCAATAGGAATCTGCAACTTGCTCCTCTACTTCGCGTTTTACATCATCATGAAGGTAAGAGAACGGCTGACCAGTGTTTTTGCAACACAGAAATAGGCCATTCGCCCCGTCAGCTTTCTACTAATAGCTATGCTCCACATCTTCCCAACTTCGTTCAGCAATCTCCTCCATGTGTTTAAATAACTTTCTTCTAAACATATCTTTGCTGTTTGTCCCAGTGTAGCATGTCTACATTGTAGCTGCCGTCTGCTAAAGTTGTTTATCCTAAATTCCCGAAAAGATTTACTCCAACTGGTTCTAGCCTCGCTCAGTCCTCAAGGAAATTTTCCCTCCATAAGTGCTGGAAATCTTAAAATAGAAACAGGAAGTGCTGGAAATGCTCAGCAGGTCTGGCAGCATCTGTGGAAAGAGAACTAGGTTTAATCCTTCAGTTTAGATTAGATTAGATTACCTACAATATGGAAACAGGCCCATTGGCCCAACACGTCCTCACCGACCCTCCGAAGAGTAACCCACCCAGACCCATTTCTGTGACCTTTCGTCAGAGTGAGCTTACTCCTGATGCTAGATCAGAAATGTGAACTCTGTCGCCCTCTGTCTGCATGATGTATTTCCAGCACTTTCTCCCTCTTGCCTGTCAAAACCCTTCACCATCTTCAGAATTTTATCAGGTCACTGATAAAAGGTCAAGAGAAAAGGCCACCACATACGTGAACACTCAGAATAGTTGGCTTGATTCACATTGAACACTGTTGGGAAATAGTGTGTTCTCTGATTAGGTGTCCGGTGTCTCTATTGAATGCACCTCTCTGTATACTAGGTGGTCATAGTCTTCACTTTGTACTAATTATTATCTCCACTTTTCAAATCAATTTGCTTAAGCAATTATACTGCTGACTTATTTATGTTTGTTTAGTTATGTTGGTATTTTGTTGACTAACCGTTCTAAGTTAATTTCTGCTGTGGATTGCCACAGTGAAAGTAACTCTACCTCAGTTCAACCGTTGAGAAACTGAGGGTCAAATGGGCCTCTGAAGTCAATGGGAGATAAAATGCTACATCAGACCTGATCCTATTTACTTTCCCGCTGGGCTGAAGCAGACCACTCAGCTCGCTTGTTCTTGCAAATTATAGGGAGGCTGAAGCTTTACCATGGGTTACTTATTTACCCCATGTCACCAGAGGGAGGCACCAGGCAGATTTTTGTTTTATTCAATCATAGATGAGTGTGCACCTATGTTTAGTGGTCTTTTCTCCTGAAAAGAGAAAACTGCACAGTGACCTGATAATATTCTTAAGATGGTGAAGGGTTTTGACAGGCAGAGAGAGAAAGTGCTGGAAATACTTCATGCAGAGAGAGGGTGACAGTTCGCATTTCTGATTTAGCATCAGGAGAAATCTCACTCTGATGAAAGGTCACTGTTGCTGTGGGTCTGAAGTCATATGTGGACCAGATAAGGGTGGCAGTTTCCTTCCTTAAAGGAGTGAGCCAGATTGGTTTTCTCCTGACAGTCAACAATAGTTTCATGTTCATCGTTCGACTCTTAATTTTAGATTTTTGATCAAATTCAAATTCCACCATCAGTCCTGATGGATTTGAACCCAAGCACCCAGAGTATTAGCTGGGTCTTCAGAGTAACAGTCCAGTGATAATACCACTAGGCTAATGTCTCCAGATGGCTCTGTGTAGAGAGCTGGGGAAGAAATCTGATGAATGAAACATACACTAGAGACCTAGAGTAGGCTTTCACAGAGGCTTGGAAGCTGATTGGGATGGGTCATGACTCAGGAAAGGTGAGGAATCAGGAGAAGATATATGTTTTCAAAGCAAGATTAGATTAGACACCCTACAGTATGGAAACTGGCCATTTGGCCCAACAAGTCCACACTGACCCTCTGAAGAGGTAACCCACCCAGACCCATTCTCCTACCCGATATTTACCCCTGAATAATGCACCTAATGCTATGGGCATTTTAGCACGACCAATTCACCTAACCAGCAAGGTCCCAGGCGCTGTGAGGCAGCAGTGCTAAGCACTGAGCCATCACGCTGCCCATCTTCAGCTTGGTGGGTGTTTAAGAAGATGAAGATCTGATGAGCAGTCACCCCATGTCCAAACAGATGATTATTTGTCTAATCTGTGACAGTTGCTTTTGTTGGAATTTAAGGCACATCAGTAAAGTGAAGCTGCCTAGGTACAATTTCTTTGAGTGTTTTTCTAAGTTATTGCATGTTTTATAGCTGACTGCTGTTTTCTCTCTGTCCCCAGCTCCGAAGTGGTGAAACAATCAGGCCCATTCCCCTGATCTGTATTATCTGCACAGCTGTCGTCTGGGGATTTGCTCTGTTTTTCTTCTTTCAGGGCCTCAGTACGTGGCAGGTAAGCACATCCTCCATCAGCTCAGCGGGCCATGATTCAGTGTCCGCTTATTTTCCTGTAGCTCCTACTAACATGCATCCAATTGTGAAATTAGGACTTTAACCTGAGATGTTATCCCTACATTTCTCCTTTGGCACAAGCTACTTCCACAACTGAGCACCAGTTTCTACAACTGTCTTCATCTATTGATTCAATAAATTAATGTCATCATTTTAACATCTCCCACTATCTAATGCTGAATAAATATTTGTTTCTTTTCCTATTTTACAGAAAACCCCAGCAGAGTCCAGGGAGCACAACAGAGAATGTATCCTGCTTGACTTCTTTGATGATCATGACATTTGGCATTTTTTGTCCTCTATAGCACTATTTGGATCTTTCCTGGTAAGTAACCTAGCCTACCTTCCATCTCCCTCTCTTCCTTTAAGATTCTCCTTGAGACCTTCCTCTTTGCCTCACTTTTGGCTTCTTCTAATATCGTTGGCAGTAAAATCCGAATCGGTTGGAAATACTCAGGATTAGCAGCATGTGTGGAGAGAGGAACAGAGTAAATGTTTCAGACCAGACAAATTTGATGAAAGATTGGAAACTTCTACTGTTTCTCTCTACTTATGCTGCCTGACATATGAATATTCATAAGCCTTTCCTGTGCTTAATTTACACATCCCAGAATCACTGAAGGGTCATGATGCAGATGGAGACCATTCCACCCATCATGTCTGCACTAGCTCTTTAAATGAGCATTATGACTTTGTGCTAATCTCCTGTCTTTTCCCCACTCCCTTGCATATTATTTCCATTCAAATTATCATCTGATGCCCTCCTCAATATCCTTGGCAGTAAATCTTGTTAGCTAATTGCAGAGCCATTGGCAATGATCTTTTCGTCTTCACTTTCAACGGGGGTGGTACCAGGGGACTGGAGAGTGGTGAATGTTGTGCCCCTGTTCAAAAAAGGGAATAGGGATAACCCTGGGAATTACAGGCCAGTTAGTCTTACTTCAGTGGTAGGCAAAGTAATGGAAAGGGTACTGAGGGATAGGATTTATGAGTATCTGGAAAGACACTGCTTGATTAGGGACAGCCAGCACGGATTTGTGAGGGGAAGGTCTTGCCTTACAAGTCTTATTGAATTCTTTGAGGAGGTGACCAAGCATGTGGATGAGTGGTGAGCAGTGGATGTAGTGTACATGGATTTTAGTAAGGCATTTGATAAGGTTCCTCATGGTAGGCTTATGTGGAAAGTCAGGAGGCATGGGATAGTGGGAAATTTGGCCAGTTGGATAGAGAACTGACTAAACGGTCAAAGTCAGAGAGTGGTGGTAGATGGTAAATATTCAGCCTGGAACCCAGTTATAAGTGGCGTTCCGCAGGGATCAGTTCTGGTCCTCTGCTGTTTGTAATGTTTATTAATGACTTGGAAGAGGGAGTCAAAGGGTGGGTCAGTAAATTTGCAGACGATACGAAGATTGGTAGAGTTGTGGATAGTGAGGAGGACTGTTGTCGGCTGCAAAGGGACTTAGATATGATGCAGAGCTGGGCTGAGGAATGGCAGATGTAGTTCAACCCTGTCAAGTGTGAGGTTGTCCATTTTGGAAGGACAAATAAGGTTGCGGAATACAGGGTTTACGGTAGGGTTCTTAGTAAGGTGGAGGAGCAGAGGGATCTTGGGGTCTATGTTCATAGCTCTTTGAAAGTTGCCACTCAGGTGGATAGAGTTTGTAAGAAGGCCTATGGTGTACTGGCGTTCATTAGCAGAGGGATTGAATTCAAGAGTTGTGAGGTGATATTGCAGCTGTACAGGACCTCGGTAAGGCCACATTTGGAGTACTGTGTACAGTTCTGGTCACCTCACTTTAGGAAAGATGTGGAAACTTTGGAGAGGGTGCAGAGGAAATTTACCAGGATGTTGCCTGGAATGGAGAATAGGTCATACGAGGATAGGTTGAGAGTGCTAGGCCTTTTCTCATTTGAACGGCGAAGGATGAGGGGTGACTTGATAGAAGCTTATAAAATGACCAGGGGAATAGATAGAGTAGACAGTCAGAGACTATTTTCCCCAGGTACAACAGAGTGTTACAAGAGACATAAATTTAAGGTGAAGGGTGGAAGGTACAGGGGGGATGTCAGGGGTAGGTTCTTTACCCAGAGAGTGGTGGGGGCATGGAATGCGCTGCCTGTGGGAGTGGCAGAGGCAGAAGTATTGGTGACCTTTATGCGGCAATTGGGTAGGTACATGGATAGGTGCTTAAGCTAGGACAAATGTTCGGCACAACATCTTGGGCCGAAGGCCCTGTTCTGTGCTATATTGTTCTATGTTCTATGTTCTATAAACTTCTGGCAGACATCTTGCTACATTACAGGCACTATATAGTTGCAAGTTGTTGTAAATTGCCCAACTGCTCAGATACTACTAAAAATACACTTCCCATTACTGTGTCAGTTCAACGATTGTTGGATGTGACCAACTCTCATCAAACTTTTTAAAGTTTTTTTCCCCTTCTTTGCCCTGGAATCTCTGTGTGATTCACAACTCATGCTTTCCTTTTGTGTGTGGTATTCAGTGTAGATAACTGCATGACATAGCTCGCATTGATTAATGCTGCGAATTTAACTTTAGAACTCTGGAACATAAGAAGCCAAGGCTTTAGTGAATGATTGAGTTAGCACACTGATGACAAAGGGAAAAAATCATGAGGGAGCAGCTACTCTGATGGAGGGCGGTGATGGTAATTCAGACAGAGAGAGAGAGAGAGAGAGTTCCTGGTTTCACCAACAGCATGACCTTCCACTCACCAATCTTCATCGAACTCTATTAACATGACTTTATAATTATTTCTTCTTCATGTGCCTGTCACACATACCTTGAAATACATCCATGTGATTTGCCTCAACTGCACTCAGTGGTAGCAAGTGCCACATTCTCACCACTCTCTGGGTAAAGAAGTTTCTTCTGAAATCTCAATTGGATTTTTAAAAGTGTATTCCTTGTACTTAAAGCCTCTGCTTCTGGTCTTCCACACAAAAAGAACAATATTCTCTCTCCTACCAAGCTTTACATTGTCTAAAATGCATCCTTCAATTCACCTCTTGGTCTTCGCTTTTTTTTTAAGACTGAAGTATTTGGCCTTTCCTGGTGGTGATAACCTGGTTTCATTTTTGTCAGTCTTAGTGCCTTTCATTTCCTCCTTTAGATCTTGTTGACTCTGGATGAAGACCTGGATCACGTGCAAAGAGACAAAATCTATGTCTTCTAATTCCTAGTGGAGGAAACAGTGACCGCACAGCAGACTTTCTGCCTTTTGTCACCTGAAGCCTGTTCCTCTGGAGAAAAGGAGACATGGGGTTAGCATTGCTGCTGTGAGTGAACTAAGGAGGCGATGGGAGACCTCAAGTGCCAGTCCCACTGCAGTAGCCCTTGAGCTGCCAGCTCTGGCATTGAGAGCAACATTTGCTAGTGGTGATGTTTGTGCCAATGCACTGGCCTTCAACTTGAAACGCTGTGCTGAAGAGATGGAGAGCCTATTGGCTTCTCTTGCCTCGATCAGTCCCTTACCCTGTAAGGCATAGCATCATCATCCTCTCCTTTACCAGGTTACTTTTAAGAAATGGCTCTTGACATTCATTTCGTGCATAATTACTTGGAATAAAAGCAGGTTTGAGTGGCTACTGGAAATGAATGCTCTTCGCTGGAAAAACAATTTTTCTGCACTTGTTTTATTTTGCCAGTTCTGCCCAAAACTGTACTAATGGAGGAAAAGGAAGGCACCCCTGGTTTTGAAAGCAAAAAGTTGCTTTTTCTGGGCTTTGCTACTCCATTGGTAATGTCCCTGTGTTTGCGCACATATGTCTTGATGGTAGATTGGCACTACACTCCGCTATTGTGCTGAATACAACCATCAAATGAAAGACTGATGACCCTGTTCACCATAGCTAAGTCACAATAGAGTTCCTGTTGCTGGGGAAGCACTAGCTTTAGAAGTGGTAGAGGAATTGAGCCAGAGTTCTAGAAGTTTAGTTAGGTACAGGTGAGGGGTGGCTTGCTGGGGGATTTGGGCGTGGAATTAGTGTTAAGGATAGTAAATTCACAACATTAGCCCTGCATACTCATTACCTCAGGCAGAATTACCTCTCTGTAGAAGGTTACGGGGTTATACCTAAAGTGAAACATCTCAATCCAGACTCGGATGTAAAACCAATGCTCAATGTTGCCAAAAGGAATAATGAGGCAAAAGAACTGCAGATGCTGGACTGCGAAGTAGGCAGGCAGGAGGCTGGAAGGACACACAGCAAGCCAGGCATCATCAGGAGGTGCAGAAGTCAGTTTTTCAGGTGTAACTCCTCTTCAGTCCTGTGTTCTTCCAGCCTCCTGCGTGTCTAAAAAGGAATAAGGAAGCTACGATCCACAATAAACAAAAACTTCTACTGGTGCTGTTGTGACATGAAGGCTGAATTCGACACTGAGAGTTCATGTAAATGAAAATCCAATGTCCAGTTGGCAGATAGTGAAAGTGTACCTTTACATTTTATCTGATTTGTGTGTAATTTGGGAATACTTGGTGCTATCACTCAGTGTAATGTACGAAAATATTTCCTTACTCATCTTAATGTTATGGGTGTGGGACAGTAAGGGAATTGCCTTCTGTACATTCTGCATTGTAGCAAGCACATAATTAATCTAGGATTTATCATTGTACACTGTTTAATGTGCTCAGGTGACCTCCCTAAACCTTTCCAGTTACTTAGAATATTTACATGTTGTCGATATGTCAGTTGCAGACACACATTACACCACAAATAACATCTGTTTATCCATTTAAATCAAGTGCACTTTGCAATTGGTCAATGTCCCTAATTTTCTGTAATGGCAGATAATTTCATATTGAGCTTTATGTAGTAGGCATTTGTAACTCAGAGTCTAGCTTTTGGAAAGACTTAGAACACCAGCTTACTCAGCTTAGTGATGATACAACTCCATTTGAAATGGATTGATGGCGATGACAGTGTATTTTTAAGGAGCTCACCCACTAGGACATGTGACTGAAGGGCTAGAGTGGTGCTTTTGGATGTATATATCGTTTTATTGTTGCACTTAATCTCTAGTTCAACATACGACAAGTGACAAGAGATCCTTCAAACTTCCAAATTTGCCAAGTGTTATACAACATGTTGCCCAACATTTGATAACCCATTCCCCAAGGACAATGCAATCACCTGTTCGTGTTTTCAGGTCTCTTGCCATGGCACTTGCTTTTTCCCTATCCATATTCACACATTAGACTCATAATAATTGGAATGTGTCGATTCAGAGTGTTAGAAAATGATTCTTATAAAGCTACTGTTTGCAAAGAACAATAATGTTAATCATAATTCAAATAGCTAGACTTGATCTTTAAATGAAATGAGTAATAATTGCTGCCATAATTGAATGCTGCTACATTTAATGTACCGTCCTACTGTCATTGTGAAGTGTCAAGCTACTCAGTAACAACATTCTACTCTGGGTTACCTCAAGGAATCAGATAGCAGGTTTCTTGATTTTTATTTTAAATCTTCCTTTTGAGTTCAGTACAATGCTTTGGAATATTTTACAGATTATAGTGCCTGGCATTTGTGCAGTCACCTATTGAGGGTCTTAAGTGTAATCGCCATTTTCTAAACACCACACATAGAGGGTTGACAGAGTAAGGGCTGTAACTTGTTGGCTAGACTTGGTGTGGAGGAGAGTGAGCTCCTTCACCTAGACTAAGGCAAGGAATAATCAGGAGACAGAGTCCTGTACTTATTTCACTGGCAAAGTATCTGCCTTTGATAGATCTGGCTATAAATGAACATTGGTACCACTGCCCCGAATAGCAGAGGCCTGAGGGATGGGTTTGGCATGGATCCAGTCATCAGGTATTGTCAGTCTTCCTTTGGCAGACTGTGATATATTCTTTCAGATGTTTGCAAACAATCAAACTCAGGACTGGGAATGCATTAGAACTGAATTAGTTTAGTGGTTGCTTTTAAAAGGGTTCAAGTATGATTTATAAAATGCAGTTAAGGAAATCAGGACTTGTTTCCATGATTGGAGTAGTCACATTGACTGGCTCATTGCAAATTGTGACAAGAATGTAGGTTTGTTCTCCCTTTAGTATATGTATGTCGTACATCGATGTCAGATCCAGAGCTATTGGTTTTTGGTCGCCATACTATAGGAAGGATGTGTAGGCACTGGAACGGGAGCAGAGGAGGTTTACCAGGATGTTGCCTGGTATCGTAGGAAGATCGTATGAGGAAAGGCTGAAGCACTTGGGGCTGTTTTCATTGGAGAAAAGAAGATTTAGGGGTGACTTGATAGAGGTGTACAAGATGATTATGGGTTTAGATAGGATTGACCATGAGAACCTTTTTCCACGTATGGAGTCAGCTATTACGAGGGGGCATAGCTTTAAATTAAGGGGAGGTAGATATAGGACAGATGTTAGGGGTAGATTCTTTACTCAGCGATTCGTGAGTTCATGGAATGCCCTGCCAGTAGCAGTGATGGACTCTCCCTCTTTATGAGCATTTAAACAGGCATTGGATAGACATATGGAGGATAGTGGGCTAGTGTAGGTTAGGTGGGCTTGGATCGGTGCAGCATCGAGGGCCGAAGGGCCTGTACTGCGCTGTATTTTTCTATGTTCTATATTCATGGCCTCTGCTATTCGGGGCAGTGGTACCAATGTTCATTTATAGCCAGATCGATCACATGCAGATACTCTGCCAGTGAGATAAGTACAGGACTCTGTCTCCTGCTTATTCCTTGCATCTAGATTTATGGAGCTGACCTCATCTAGCTAAAAGGGTACTGGTTAAGAGTTGACCCACAACCATGGCACTTCCATTGATGGATTGCAGTTAGTCAGGTTTGTACAGCAAATGTTGTAAGATTAATTTGGTATTTGAATTTTAACATCTAACTCCCTTCAATCATAAAAATCCATAATTAGTTGTGTAATTAAATGAGGACCATAAGACATAGGAGTGGAAGTAAGGCCATTCAGCCCATAACGTCCACGCCGCCATTCAACCATGGATGATGGGCATTTCAATGCCACTTACCTGGACTTTCTCCGTATCTCCACCTAACTTTTTAGGTTCATGACCTTAACCAGTGAAGTGTTACATATGCTCAATGTTCAATTAATAATCACAGAGTTGATTATTTCAATATTCACTGTTCAAAACTCATTGATCTCAACCATTCAACCTCAACAAGGGTAGATAATGGAACTCCTTCTTTCATTGTTGATGGTCAGGTGAGGAACCAGGCATGAACATCTTGAAATTTCCAGAAATGCGTTTTCTTTCTTGTTAGTGATGTCCATGCTTTCTTAACACTGAAAGGGGCATGGAAAATGCATCCTCAGTGCTGTAGATCTTCTAACATTTCCAGCACAGTTCCACTGTGAGGTAAAGATCTTCCTTTATCACCTTAATGAGCTTGACTGGGGCTCAGATATCACTGCTGAAAATGTGTTGCTGGAAAAGCGCAGCAGGTCAGGCAGCATCCAAGGAGCAGGAGAATCGACGTTTCAGGCATGAGCCCTTCTTCAGGAATGAGGAAAGTGTGCCAAGCAGGCTAAGATAAAAGGTAGGGAGGAGGGACTTGGGGGAGGGGCGTTGGGAATGCGATAGGTAGAAGGAGGTTAAGATTAGGGTGGTAAGGTGAGGCTGATAGGCCGGAGTGAGGGTAGGGGCGGAGATGTCAGGAAGTAGATTGCAGGTTAGGAAGGTGGTGCTCAGTTCGAGGATTGGGACTGAGACAAGGTGGGGGGAGGGGAAATGAGGAAACTGGAGAAATCTGAGTTCATCCCTTGTGGTTGGAGGGTTCCCAGGCGGAAGATGAGGCACTCTTGCTCCAGCCGACGTGTTGCTATGGTCTGGCGTTGGAGGAGTCCAAGGACCTGCATGTCCTTGGTGGAGTGGGAGGGGGAGTTGAAGTGTTGAGCCACGGGGTGGTTGGGTTGGTTGGTCCGGGTGTCCCAGAGGTGTTCTCTGAAACGTTCTGCAAGTAGGCGGCCTGCCTCCCCAATATAGAGGAGGCCACATCGGGTACAGCAGATGCAGTAAATGATGTGTGTGGAGGCGCAGGTGAATTTGTGGTGGATATGGAAGGATCCCTTGGGACCTTGGAGGGAAGTAAGGGGGGAGGTGTGGGCGCAAGTTTTGCATTTGTTGCGTTGCAGGGGAAGGTGCCGGGAGTGGAGGTGGGGTTGGTGGGGGTTTGGACCTGACTAGGGAGTCACGGAGGGAGTGGTTTTTTCGGAACGCTGATAGGGGAGGAGTGGGAAATATATCCTTGGTGGTGGGGTCCGTTTGGAGGTGGCGGAAATGACGACGGATGATATGATGTATATGGAGGTTGGTGGGGTGGTAGGTGAGGACCAGTGGGGTTCTGTCCTGGTGGCAATTGGAGGGGCGGGGTTTAAGAGCGGGATGTGGAGGAGATGCGGTGGAGAGCATCGTCAACCACGTCTGGGGGGAAATTGCGGTCTTTGAAGAAGGAGGCCATCTGGGTTGTTCGGTATTGGAACTGGTCCTCCTGGGAGCAGATGCGGCGGAGACGAAGGAATTGGGAATATGGGATGGCGTTATTACAGGGGGCAGGGTGGGAGGAGGTGTAGTCTAGGTAGCTGTGGGAGTCTCCATCAGTGAAGTTCAAGCACAAATTGAGATTTATTTTTAGTTCCCAGCTTTTTTGATACTAGTAACCTTTAAAATGCTGTATTGTCCCTCAAACCTAATTTTGAAGATTACTAGTGACAGATTTTTGTCCAGTGGAGATTCACACGGATGATCTCTGGAATGGTAGGCCTAACATACAATGAACGCCTGAAGGTCCTGGAATTGTACTCATTAGAGTTTAGAAGGTTGCAGGGAGATCGAATAGAAACATACAAGATAATGCATGGCTTAGAAAGGGTGGAAGCTGGGAAGTTGTTTCCATTAGGTGGTGAGACTAGGACCCATGGGCACAGTCTTAGAATTAGAGGGGGTCAATTTAGAATGAAAATATGGAGACATTTCTTCACCCAAATAGTGGTGGGCCTGTGAAATTCATTGCCATGGAGAGCAGGACGTTAACTGTCGTCAAGGCCAAGATTGATAAATTCTTGATCTCTCGGGGAATTAAGGGCTACTGAGAGAGTGCGGGTAAGTGGAGTTGAAATGCCCATCAGCTATGATTGAATGGTGGAGTGGACTTGATGGGCTGAATGGCCTTACTTCCAGTCCTATGTCTTAAGGTCTTATTTGGATTCCATGGTGTAGCTGAATGTAATTCTAAAAATGTGGAGTACTGGGTCATGTTTCCTGCAACATTAAAAGGTTACAGATGTGCTGAAACAGATGCATAAATAGTTTACAAGGATGATATCAAATCTTTAAGCTTATACCTGCCAAGAAAGGACGAACTGGCAAGGTTCACTCTCTCTTGAAAAGAGAAGAATGAGGATTGACCTAATGAAGTTATTTAAAAGGATGAAGTGTTTTGATAAATCAAACAAGAAATTTAGAAGAAACATCTTGACGCCGAGAATGGTGAGAGTGGGGAACTTGTTCATCTTAATCATACCGTGTGAGGACAGCATAGATTAATTTAAATGGAATTCAGAGGAACATGAAGGGACAAGGGATAGAGGCTCCTGCTGATGGAATGGGAGGAGACTTGAGCATAAATTTTGGCATTAACGTTTGCTGACTATAGGTCTTCCCAAATGGTGACTGAGAGATGAAATCAAAGTTGTGATTTTTTTGCTGTTCTGAAAACCTAACAAATTAGCAAGTAACAAACTTTCCTCAAGAAACTGTGCCCCAAAAATTAGGTTCCTTAATCGAAATCCATATTAGAAACTAAAATGTTGTTGATGGCAGAGACAATGTGCTCCAACTACTGCGGTGCCCACTGGCTATGCAAGGTCTCCAAAGTACTGTTAAACACTGTTATTCCCCTCTCTAGGGACATCCTGCATGATGGGTACAGTTTAGAATGGCATCATGGTCAGCCCAGACATGGTGGGCCGAAGGGCCTGTTCCTATGCTGTATTGTTCTATATTGTGAGATTTTGGGGGTCCTGAGGCATCAGCTGGCAGCATGGGCTAACATCTGCAGGGTTCCTTGTGTACTTTTTTATTGGGGGGGGTGTGGCCTAATGGACAGGTCATTGAGGTCTGATTACTGTTGCAAAATAATGTGCAAGTGGGCATGTTTTAGTCAAACTAGATTTACCTCCTGAATTTTCACTCCAGTGTTTTTGAACATCAGGAATTAAAATGGGGTCCTAGCAGTAAAACATTTGTAAAGCATTGTCTTACATTAGTATCAGTGTGGCAGTATAATTGCACCACAACCCCCCCCCCCACCTAAAAGAAAATTGTAGACTATCAATCTTAAAGTAACTTCTAAAAGCCAATGCCAAATATTCTAATCTAAAGTTTCTTCACAAAAGTTAAACCATTTTCTCCTCTACTCAACTATTTGCAGATATCACTGAAAGGGACAACCAGAAAATAAAGATTATTAGTATCTTCATATCCTAATTTTTTTTAAACTTTGAGTTGACAAATAGAATAGTTCCACTCTTACCAATGCAATTAGTTTAATAAGATTGGTGCTGCTCTTGATCACAAAGGAATGTTGCTGAATTTTTATGTATAACAAATGTTTGACTTTAAATCCAGCCTTGAGATGGTTGCTGAAGGTCAGT
Source organism: Hemiscyllium ocellatum (assembly GCF_020745735.1). Classification (NCBI taxonomy): domain Eukaryota; kingdom Metazoa; phylum Chordata; class Chondrichthyes; order Orectolobiformes; family Hemiscylliidae; genus Hemiscyllium; species Hemiscyllium ocellatum. Next base: position 45,299,558 of record NC_083429.1, on the reverse strand, counting down.
GTACCACAATAGGGTCAAAGAAATATACGTCCACCTGGGAACTGCACCTGGGAACATCATAATCAAAGTCTTTCTGTCGGAGTCAAATTAATCCATTCAGATTGCAGCGCAAAGCATAGAAGTTTAGATAATTCTAGAATCGACTTATAGATTTTTGCTAATGTTGTCTGTTGTAGCAGGGAATCTCTGGTTCATTCAGGGATGTGGAGGTAGAGGTGTTGGTGTTGGACTGGGGTGGACATTTCAGAAGTCACATGACACCAAGTTATAGTCCAACAGGTTTATTTTAAATCACAAGCTTTTGGTGTAACGTTAGGTGAAGGAACAACGCTCCGAACGCTTGTGATTTCAAATAAACCTGTTGGACTATAACCTGGTGTCGTGTGACTTGGTTCATTCATGGTGGAGGTGGGTAACTTCATTACTGAAACACTCTGAGAAGAATGCAGATTTAAGCTGGTCCATGCTATTGTTTAACTACTCCTCACCCAGGCATCTGACCACGTTTCTGTGCAGTTTTCAATTTGCCACAAGCTCTGAGCGATAAGAGTTGTTCACTTTTAGAGTTCAGGCTTCAGTTGTATTAACTGTCAGCAATCTGATGTGTACACATCATCCAAAGACCAGGACTGTCTTTAATCTTTGTCTTTAACATACTTTTTTGTTTAAAATAAAGTCTTGTGAAGGCAAAAGCGTTGAAGAGTTCACTTTATGTTTACAAAACACGCAAAGAATAATGATCCTGCCTTTGTTTATGTAGCAGTTGTTCAGAGTTTTGGGGCCTTTATGAGAAATTGTCTGTTTCAATGCTGTTATTTAATTTTACAACTTACTGTACAGCGTTGTTTTTGTTGTAAAGCAAAACTGTTCAGATATAATAAAACGCAAAATCCATTTTGTGTCTATATCTTTAAATTTCCAACTTTTTAACTCCGCTTCCATTTGCAGTTAAAGCTCCATGTCCATTGGTTGCTGTCCGGGGCTTGTCTCAGATATTTATTCTTCATGCATGAATCCAGAAAGTAAATTTTCATTAGATTTTTGATCGTTAAGGGAAAGCCGAACAGAAGTGTAAATGGCTCTGGCCTAAGTGGAATGGTGGAGATTTAGTCACAATAATGTCACTGAATTAATAGCCATGATGCGGAGGTCCCAGTGGGGGGGGGGGGGTTGGAGAGAGGAAAGAGAGAGTCAGAAGTCACATGACACCAGATTATAGCCTTTGCAATCACAAGCTTTCAGAGCGCTGCTCCTTCATCAGGTAACTTGATTAATATATGTAAAGTTGGAAGCTAGTATTGTTACTGGTATTCATTGAATCTATCATTGTCTAAACCCACTTGGATCACTAATGCCCATTAGGGAAAGGAAATCTGCTGCTCTTACCTGGAACTGGTCTATGTGTGACTCTTAGCCACCCTCTGAAATTGCTATGCAAACTATTCAGTGCAGGGCAATTAGGAATAGACAACAAATTCTGGCCTTGCCAGCGACACTCTCAAATCAAAACAAATTAGGGATCATGAGTGCAGGGCTCCCTCCTGTAATAACCTGGGGATATTGGTGAAGATCCACTACTGAATGTTCATTGGAGATCTGGTTATAGCCTTTAAAAGGAAAAATTATCAATCTTTCCAAATGAAAACAATTAATTGGTATGAGGAATGGAGGCTAGGCCTGTAAAAGCCTAAATAGTCTTTGCCTAAGTGTCCCCAATCTTGAGAATTTTGATCTTAATGAGTTGACTGCTACCCTTCTGCTGAAGATGCTACAAGGGATTAGGAGAACACCCCCCTAGAGAAAACTGGCCAACAATCCTCGATATATTCACATGGAAACAACACACAGACTGAAACAGCATTGCAGATGAACACCTGCAACTTTATAATGATTTCAACAGGAACTTGAGACTTGGTCAATGCTACCGGGTCACAATTTGTACAAAATGGCATGACATTGATTCTGGGGAAATCAGTCTCTGTACAGATGTCTTTGAAATACCTTTGCAAATGTTTTCACCAGCCACTTATCCTACCTCTCAGCCTAATCAGTAGCAACTTCATTGGATACAAATGCCAGTTAGATGGTTTATTAAACTGAATCCGTCTCCGTGGCCAGAGTACACCAGTAAGCAGTTTGGTAGCTGACAACATGGACCATATTCTGCAGTTACTATTGCAGAGCTCTATTGTATTAGCTGATCGAAGGTAATAGAACAACCACAGCCTTCCTTATTGGGAAGGAGCATCAGACAAGTTCTCTATCCCTCATCGCTATGCAGAGACTGTTGCATTTTATACTCATTATGCACAAAGAATTTTATCCCCCTTCCCCTTCTGAACTTTGTTAAAAACTCTAGACGACAATTTTAATTTTGCTTACAGTTACTTCTCCATATGATGGATGCTATTTCTAACCTTGGCCAGCAGAGGGCCATAAACTAGTGAGGTAGATTAATTCCTTTCTGGATCAGTGGTGCTGGAAGAGCACAGCAGTTCAGGCAGCATCCAACGAGCAGCGAAATCGACGTTTCGGGCAAAAGCCCTTCATCAGGAATAAAGGCAGCTGGAAGCATGGAGAGATAAACTAGAGGAGGGTGGGGTGGGGAGAGAGTAGCATAGGGTACAATGGGTGAGTGGGGGAGGAGATGAAGGTGATAGGTCCGGGAGGAGAGGGTGGAGTGGATAGGTGGAAAAGAAGATAGGCAGGTCGGACAAGTCCGGACAAGTCATTGTGACAGTGCTGAGCTGGAAGTTTGAAACTAGAATGAGGTGGGGGAAGGGGAAATGAGGAAGCTGTTGAAGTCCACATTTCTTTTCTTGGACCAATCCCCTCCTATTCTTATTCAATAGGAATCTGTAAAGGACATGATGTGCATCCCACCAGATTACGTTTTCGACTGGGAGTGTTGTGGGAAATGGAGGGAGGGTCGTTTCGATGAAGAATGGTGAAGTCAAAAGTGCAATACAGAGAACTGAGCTCGTATTGTCAAGATGCCTAGCTATTCCAAATGAAAAAGTACAGAAGGGCTGGCCATTCCTAATGCAAAATGTTTCACACATTCCAAAGGCGAGACTATTGTTGCAATGAAACAAAACTGCTAGTTTCTGTCAGGAGGGAGACAAGATAAAGTGATCGAAAGGGACAAGGGAAATTATTGCCTTAGACATTAACGTAGTGATTCATATCAAGCTGTATTAAAGAACACGTCAAGCTGTATTAAAGTATGAACTATAACACTTTAAAGTACTCAGATTTCTGAGCACCCAGAGTATTGTGTACATAAACAGTGAACTTTAAGAGCCACACATATATAAAAAATATATTCCACATCCTTTCTAACCTGTTGGAATTTCTTTTTCGCTCCCTGTCATGCCAGTATTTCAACCACTTTAAGTCACCACCAAGTTTTCAAGGGGAGGTGATTCCCCAGTTTTGCTGCAACCTATCTGGGATCAGCTTTTGCAAAATTGCAAGAATTTCAACTCAAAGCTGCCTCGGAAGGGAAAAATATGCATTTTCTTATGAAGTTTAAGGTATGTATTCTACCTTTAAGAGACTGAATGCTCTTCTGAACTGAGAGCTTACAAGACCTGTGCATACGACTAAGATGGCAGTCCCAGAAAATTGAAAATATGTAACATTTGGCTGTGAAATAGATACCTGAGTCTTGGTTAATGTTTTGACAACATTAAACCAAATTTAACCAAATCAGTTTAAATTTTGCCTCAAGATACTAAAACGCAATAGAGTTTGAATTTATTGTTTTGCCAACATCGAACTTACTGGGGTCTTGTTAAAACAAGTCAGAAAAGTAATTGTTAATACTGCCAATTGCTCATAAACCACAACCCTGTACACATTTCAGGCTTAACTTGCTATCTGCTTCACACCCATGGGTGAATAGATAGGTTCAGAGCATTAGCTCATTGCTTTGGATGAAGGCTATCAAAAGGATGAGGATTGATGCAGCAGCCTCCAACAGTAAGTGAAACTTGCAGCAAACTATCAACACAGCTTTATATGATGATTTGATGTTGCAAGATAAAATAATGCAGCCATTTTGAAAATTGGTCAGATTGCAATTGCCATAGAGAGAGAAAAACCCCTGGAGAGCTAATTGCCAATCTAACATCTTGCTTTCAAAGAAATTAGAAAACACCTTTTCATCTGAAACATACTCGCAGTAAAAAGAAAGACGACAACCCGGAGAATTCAGCAGCTGGAAGAGTGCAGACACAAAAGAAATGCACTGTGTGGTTTTGAAATTTAGTTCTTGTAATTTTAGTAAGTGTCTTATTGGAACAGGTTATTGTTATAGAGTTGGAAGCAGATAATAAGCAGTTAAGAGAAAGGGGGGCTTAGATTTGTGAATGGCTTTTGTTTAATGTTCATTTTTAGAGTTAGAAAATAAATTCATGTTATTTTGTTTAAATTGTGGATTTCTCCGTCACTCATATTTTAACAGATTACAAGATGTGGCAATGTGAGCTTTTCTGGGTATTTGGTTTAATTAACAGAAGGTTTGCCTCCGTGTCATAACAATTTATGTAGCACCTTTGGAACCTTGGATCATCTCAATGCAATCAGCAGCCAATTAAATACTTGGAAATGTCACCCGCTGTAATGTTTTACACTTGGCGAGTGTCTTCCCCCTTAGAATGCCTACAGTATGGAAACAGGTCCTTTGTCCCAACAAGTCCACACCGATTCCACCAAAGAGTAACCCACCCAGACCCATTCCCCCTACCCTACTACTCGACATTTACCCCTAACTAATGTACCTAACCTACACATCCCTGAACACTATGGGCAATTTAGCTTGGCCAATTCACCTAACCTGCACATGTTTGGACTGTGGGAGGACACCGGAGCACCTGGAGGAAACAGACCTTAAGTCAGTTCTAAAACAAATCAGGTAAGAAATTCTAATGCAGGGACTGTTTGACAGACTTAGCAGATTCGGAAGCATCTAAAGAGAGTTAGCATTTCAAGTCCAGTATGACCCTTCTGAAGAAATTTGAAGTCACAGCTGACTCGAAATATTAACTATAACACTTTAAAGTACTCAGATTTCTGAGCACCCAGAGTATTGTGTACATAAACAGTGAACTTTAAGAGCCACACATATATAAAAAATATATTCCACATCCTTTCTAACCTGTTGGAAGTTGCCTTTCCACCGGTGAAATAATTGAGGAGCAAAACATTGTAAAGTCTTTGGCAGTTATACAAAGCTTTTATTTGCTGTGGAGATTATGTCTGATCACATTTCCTCAAATATAAAGAATATTCTAATTCAACAGCTGCAGTTCTCTAACATTCGCCCTTGAGTTACGACAGCACAACACAAAAACACAGGTGAAGCCCCTCCTTAATCTTTTTGGTTAACATTAACTGACAATGAATTCCAACACAACTATGTTTTTTTTATTTTCGATCTTCCTCGGTTAACTTTTGCAGCAGCTCACTAACGACAGTAGTCAGAAGCTTGATATCCTCATCCTCTGAAAACCTGTGCTCTGCATTCTTTCGGAGGATGATGTCCACATCATTGCTGACAAGTTGTTCTGCCACTTTGATGGAAACATGCCAGGGGACCGCGTCATCCTTCATGCCATGCAAGAGCCGCACTGGGCATAAGATGTTGATGCTGCTTTGTAGCAGACAGTGCTCCTCTGATTCCTTTATAAAGTTATATTTTATGGTGTAGAAGCCACTGGCACTGTACTTGGATAGCATATTGTATTTGCCTGTCCTCTCAATATCTGCTCTAGCCTGACAATGAAAGAAAAGAGGGAGGGAAAGGACACAGATTAGGCACATGCAATGAGAAGAGACAGAAATTTCATCCATTTCTAACAAACTTGATTACAGACATTGCTGCAGAAAACTCAGCTCTTTGGAAGCAGGGTCAATACGTTAAGCTCAGATGTTTGCTGAGCTTCTCCAGCAATTTATGATTTTGAGCATCCGCAGTTCATTGTTTTGTAAAAGTTATAAGGACTTGGTGGGGCATGAGGGTGCAATCAAAATTCCTGATGAGGGGTTTATGCCTGAATTTTCGACTCTCCTGCTCCTCGGATGCTGCCCGACCAGACGTGGAAGGAATCCATCAACACTGCGGAAATACTTCAATGCCACTTATAAGAAAAGGTGAGACTTGGGAGGGAGTACCTTTATTGAAACTAAGCAGCCCTGTAATTTTCTCAAAACATAGCATTACAAACAGGGCTTGGCATGTTGTCCAATTAACATCCTTTGCGCGTGTCTTTTCCTTCAGTTGAATTGAGCAGGGCAGTGCTTGGAGTAAGAAGCACCTAGGTGTCCCTACCCCTGAGCCAGGAGGTCTGGGTTTAAGTCCCACCTGCTCTGGAGGGGTGTAATAACATCTCTGAACATGCTGACTCGACAATATTTAAAAGAACACCTGGGAACTAATGTCAGGTGGTGTCAACTCCCTGAAAACTGCGATGGCATCTCTACACTTCACAGAATTAAAAATCACAGCACACCAGGTTACAGTCCAACAGGTTTGTTTGGAATCACTAGCTTTCAAAGCACTGCTCCTTCATCACTGTGCAATCCTGTTGCTATAAAGTCTGTGTCTTATGATTCTGCTCCACAACCACCTGATGAAGAAACAACGCTTTGAAAGCTATCGATTCCAAATAAACCTGTTGGACTATAACCTGGCATTGTGTGATTCTTACTTTTGTCCGCCTCAATCCTTCCACGCCTTCACAGAATTGTTATGGTGCAGAAGGCACCCGTTTAGTCCACCTTGTCTGCACCAAACCAAAAACTATTGTTCCAATAAACTTATAAGGCTGTAGTTAAAAATAATGGAAAATCTTAAAAAGCTCAAGAGGGCACGAAGTGAGCCATGTTTTGCCACCATTCCAATTGCCTTAAGCCCTCGTCAAGTTTGCACAGAGAGAAAATTCCACAAATAAGGTGCAAAGTATCTCATTGAAATTCTACCCAGCTTGGGATCAGCTCTTGCAACCATGACAGGCTGTTGGCTCAAAGCTGTCTCAGAAAGGAAGAATGTGCATTTATGTAGCACCTTTTTGGAAAACTCAGATCACCTCAAAGCACTTGGCAGCCAATTAAATACTTTGAAATGTCACCACTGTAATGTTTTACACTTGGGGTGTGCCTTTCCCCTCTGGTCAGCTCTAAAGCAAATCAGGTAAAGAATTCTAATCTGAAAATGTGTTGCTGGAAAAGCGCAGCAGGTCAGGCAGCATCCAAGGAACAGGAGATTCGACATTTCGGGCATAAGCCCTTCTTCAGGAATGAATTCTAATGTACAGAATGCTGCAAAGACTCAGCAGGTCCAGGAGCATCTGTGGAGAGAGAAAGCAGAGTTAACGTCTTCTTCAGAACTCTGAAAAAACCTCTGAGTGAGCTCTGTCATACAGAGGTGGAAGCTGGAATGTTTTGAAAAAGCTGAGTCCGGGTGGATAAGCAGACTGCCATAAAAAAAATACAAGAGTGCAAAATATGAACTAAGCATTGAAATAGTATGTCTGGAGAAGGTCGAGAGTATGGTGCTGGAAAAGCACAGCAAGTCAGGTCAGTATTCGAGGAGGAGAATCGATGTTTCGGGCAAAAGCCTTGCTCTTCGGATGCTGCCTGACCTGCTGTGCTCTGCCAGCAACACACTCTTGACTCTAACCTCCAGCATCTGCAGTCCTCACTTTCTCCTAGCTTGGAGAGGGTGTCAAGGGAATGAATGGGGGCAATATACCGACAATACCCACTTAGCTAGGAATATAATTATTCACAACAAAAGCAGAATTTGCAGCAAATATAGACCTGCAAAACAAAAAGGGCACACGGCCTTTGTCACAAATTCTAAAGATTCATCTATCTTGTCTCTTTACAGATTTTTGCTAATTTCAGCATTTTCTGACTTGTTTTTTCAGGTTGCCGTACTCTCTCGCCTGTTTTTTTTCACTCATTCAACTATTTAAACATTGGTGCACTTACAATCTCTTACCTCAGAGGGGAGCTGGTTGAAAACAGTTACAAAATGATCAGCAGCTGTTGCTATACCAACCAACCCGGCCACTTTCTCTGGCTTTGCAAGGGCAGCCAATAACATAAGCCAACCACCCATGCTGGAGCCAACAAGAACCTGAAATAATGAGGATAGAGAAGGAGAGACATTTAGCTATGACATGAAATTAACATTCTAATAAATCATAATATCCCCAAAGCGTGGAGATGTTAAAGGACCAGTGCACAAACCACTACAGGTCTCATTTGTTCTATTATCACCACATTTTCATTTTAGCATGAAGTAGTGATTGGAATGAGATTGGCCGGGTGGATCACATTGCGTATGTGCTCCCTGATTGCAGCTGTTAACCTGGGCCAATCAGGGAGCCCTGGCTGACAGAGAAACAGCACTACCCCTGTTAGGCGATAGTGTGGGAGGCAAAGAAGAAAAATATAGAAACGGGAATCTCTCAGAGGACCTCCTCGTGGGTCTGCTTCTGGTCCTGGTCAAACTGGCCATAAGCAGGTCCAGGCAGTGGGCCGTGGAGGGGGTCGTTAGGGCTGACTGCCTGCCCCTCTTCCGTGGTTACGTTAGAGCCCGGGTGTCTCTGGAGAAGGACCATGCGTTGTCCACCAACACCCTGGAGTTGTTCAGGGAGAGGTGGGCGCCAGAGGGAGTGAAGTGCATTATTTCCCCCTCTAACTCTATTTTGATTTAATCCCTGCCCTTCTCTTCACTGTTTGATCACACAGCATTGCCCTTTGATGTGAAGGGCACTGCTTGTCACTGGTCTCTCGGGTGTTTCCTATCTTCTGGATCTTGAATAAAGATTTGTACACCTTGTGTCTTTCACTGTGTCCCTCATCTGCACACACACCACATTAAAAAAAATAAACAGGAGTTTCAGCCCTATCCCGTTAGGTGGTAATGTGGGAAAGAAAAAAGAAAGAGGAGTCTCTCAGAGGACTCTTTGTGGGTCTGCTCCTGGGCCTGGCCAAACTGGCCATAAACAGGTCCAGGTAGCGGGCCGTGAAGGGGGTCGTTAGGGCTGACTGCCTGCCCCTCTTCCGCGGTTACGGTTAGAGCCTGAGTGTCTCTGGAGAAGGAGCACGCGGTGTCCACCAACACCCTGGAGTTGTTCAGGGAGAGGTGGGCGCCGCAGGGAGTGGAGTGTATTATTTCCCCCTCCAACTCTATTTTGATTTAATCCCTGCCCAACCCTTCACTGTCTGATCACGCAGCATTGCCCTATATCGAGATGACTTGGGATGTGGAAGAAACCAAGTGGAAGAGAAGAAGCCAGAGAGAGATGGAAGTGTTCAGAACTGGTGTTCAGGAGTGGATCCAAAGTTGTGGAGTTGAAGCTAGATGAGATTAATCAGAATCATGTTAAATGGTGGAGCAGGCACAGGGGCTGAATGGCCTCATCCTAGTTATGTTCAGAGGGAAGCTGCAACAGTTAATAAGTAAGAGTCAATACATGTTAATAAGTTAGCAACAGTTGATAAATTATTAAGATTGTATCAGTAAAAAGATAGTTAATATAAAGGTTAGTAAGTGCTGGTAAGAGTTGGTAAGTTAGTAAGAATTAAGAAAAGTTAGTGTTAGTAAGAGATAATAAAGTGTTAGTAAGAGCTGGTTAGTGGAGATTTAGGGTACTTAGATTCAAGGCAACCAATAAGTTTTAACCTGAAAATTACATTTAATGCATCATAAAGATATGTTTTCTAAACAGGAAGCGATTGTCCTTTTGCATGCTGTTGTATAGCACCAGATCATATTCGGAGTGCTAAATGAGGAAAAGTGTATTAGAAGTTTTACTCCTTGAAGAATAATCTCTACATTTTCTAGAATATGCTTATTTTGGAGGAAGACGTAAAGGGTAAAATAATGCAACCAATGCAGTACTGCCCACTCTACATATACTAACCATTCTACACAATCTATATATTGTACACATATAAGCTCACTATTGTTATCTTTATCAGGAATACCGATCTTCCAGCAATGTCCTGGCAATTCCAGGAATTAAATATTGATTTCCTGATCATTGATATGCAAACCAGAAATCACAGATGCATTATAATCTTGCCCTATGGCAAGGCAATTCTTAGATTAGACACTCCAACAATAAAATGAAGACAATTGTTAAAATAGTTTTAATCCTACATTCATCAACCACCACCGAACACCCCAAACCTCTCATCAAAATACCATCCTCTTCTTCAGTGCAATTCCACACATGCTGGCTACCCGACAGCAATTCTCTCAAGTTACCACTGTACACCTGAAATGTATATATAGGTCCGTGCTGTCCAGTTTTGAAACCTCGAAGAGGCATTGTGATCAAGCCTGATCTGAAAGCCAGACAAATGTACTTCGTGGGACAGATTGTGGAATAGGTGTATCAGCCCTGATGATTTTTCCTCACTTTTGTCCAGTGCACTGAGATTAGATGTGTAGTTCAGAGCTAACTTAAGTTGAACCCATTATAACCAAGAAGCTTTTGCTGTGCATTTGGAGGGTAGTGGCATGGCAGCAATATCACTGGGCCAGTAATTAACAGCTCTGGAGTAAACACTCTACAGACACGGTTTCAAATCCCCCTCATGGCAGCTGGTGGAACTTAAATCCAAGTATTAATCAAATTATTAATGATCATGAGACTACTGGATTGACATAAAATTTGGTTCACTCGTGTCCTTTAGGGGAGGAATCTGCCAACTGTACCTGATCTGACCTACATATGAAGAGATCGACACTGATGTGGTTGACTTTGACCCACTCTCTGAACTGGCCTAGCTCAGTCAAGAAGGTGGCTCACCACCATCTTTAAGGGCAATTCAGGACAGGCAATAAATGTTGGCCTTGCCAGTGGCACAACCCAAAGAGAAAGCAAAAAAAAAGCAGCCGACTGGGCAATGCTTCCTTTGTACGAAAGCTACTGGAGAGCTAATGTGAAGTGTTTCATTTCTCCTGGCAAATCCTTAGGTAGGCAGCCTCTCCCTGGAGTATACTCCTTCCAAAAAGCAACAATAGATGCTTCCAGCTGGTTAGTACATTGGCTGGTTCATTGCTGTTTTTGCATCCAGCCTGTCATATCCAAGTAGCACAATGACATTTCAGCAGAGTGGCTGCTTGTTTTAAGGGCATGAAAATTTTTCACCGCGAGGATTAAAGGAACACTGTTTTGCGTTGAAGCTTCCACTTCCCCGGTTCTGGTTAATAATTCACAGGGACTGAAATATTCCTTTAAGAACATTATATTCTGTAAGTGTACACACATTTCTCAATGAGTTCCACAGAATGGGGCATCACAGGAGTCAGCCATTCAGCCCATCGCCCTTGTGTCACCTCTTTGAAGAGTTACCCAATTGGTCCCACTCCCTATCTTTCCTCCCTCCTCTTGCAAATTTATTACCTTCACATACTTCCAATTGTCTTTCAGAAGTTATGAATGAATCAGCTTCCACCTTTTTTCCAACTGCGCATTCTAGTAACTCACTGAGTCAAAATGTTTCCTAAGACCATCCCTGGTTCTTTTGAGAGAGTTACCTTAAATCTATTTCCCTTGGTTATAAAACCTCTGTCAGTGAAATACTTCCTCCTCACCTAATCTTCATGATTCTGAACTCCTCTTAAGAGAAATTCCAGGAAGAAGCTATTAAGTAGATTCCAACACTTTTGCGGCCAAATCAGCCCACTAATAACATGTGAAGTTTGGACACCTTAAACAACAAGAATTCTGACCTGGTGAACTCTCCCCCACACCCCCTTCCACCCCAACCATTTCACCAACTTCTATAGATGCACTGCAGAAAGCATACTGTCCAGGCGCCTGGTACGGTAACTGCTCTGCCCACAACCAGAAGAGTAAAAAATGAGGTCTGCAGATGCTGGAGATCACAGCTGCAAATGTGTTGCTGGTCAAAGCACAGCAGGTTAGGCAGCATCTCAGGAATAGAGAATTCAACGTTTCGAGCATAAGCCCTTCATCAGGAATAAGATGAAGGGCTTATGCTCGAAACGTTGAATTCTCTATTCCTGAGATGCTGCCTAACCTGCTGTGCTTTGACCAGCAACACATTTGCAGCCACAACCAGAAGAAGCTACTGAAGGTGGTGTGCACAGCTCAGACCATCACAGGAGTTAACGTCCATCCATTTACATGTATTGTTGCCGCGGAAAGGCACACAACATCATCAAAGACCCGTCCCACCCTGGTAATGCTCTCCTACAACCTCCCCCATCAGTCAGAAGATACAGAAGCTTGAACACACACATACGAGAAGGTTCAAGAACAGCATCTTCCCTGTCACTATTAGATTGATGAATGGACTCTCTAACTTCAAATAATGCTGATCTTGTTAATGTTGATCTTGCTTAGTACACATCTTTTGCCATGTAACCTGTATGCCTTACTCTATCCTAGGCTCTTTTTCACCCTATGATCTGTTTGTCCCTGCTTACTATGATCTGCCTGTACTGCTCATAAACAAAGCCTTTCACTATGCTTAGGTACATGTGACAATAAATCAAATCAAATCAAATCAAATGGGTGGATGGGGAAGTTCCCACGATAGCTTTTCACAATGAGGGGTGTTTGGCAGGAAGTCTTTCTTCTGCCATGACTCTGTTACACACCAAGAGTAGACCACCCCTTTACCCTCCCAGCTTTAGAATTCTAGGATTACTAAGGAAGACAAGGAATACATATAATTTCTTTACCTTTTGTTAATCCACATTTAAGTTTGCAAGTCTAAAGGGGCAGGGGGTGGTGCAGACAATAGAAACAAGTGTTTAAATAAATGTTTTAATTAGTGGACAACAAAGAGATGTTTTGAATTAGAAAATGCTCCTTCAGCCTGCAACTCTGAAGAGTACAAAGTTAAAAATCACACAACACCAGGTTATAGTCCAACAGGTATATTCAGAAGCACTAGCTGTCGGAGCACTGCTCCTTCATCAGGTATTTGTGAAGCAAGATCAAAAGACAAGGAATTTATCTGTCAATTCTGTGTCTTATGGTCCTTCTCCACATCTACCTGATGAAGGAGCAGTGCTCTGATAGCTAGAGATTCCAAATAAACCTATTGGCATATAACCTGGTATCGTGTGGTTTTTAATTTTATCCATCCCTGTCCAACACTGGCTCCTCCACATCCTGAAGGGTACAGACCAAGGAGGTTTGAGGTTTAACCTCCAGTCTATGGCAGAACTGCTTTATTGCAAGGTAGGGGAACCCAAAACCAGAGGGCACAGTCTTAAGTTGAAAGGGGCAAGATTTAAAAGAGACCGGAGGGGCAACTTTTTCATGACAAGAGTCGTGTGTGTATGGAATGAGCTGTCAGAGGAAGTGATGGAGTCTGGTACAATTACAATATTTAAAAGGCATCTGAATCGGTATATGAACAGGGAGGGTTTAGAAGGATGTGGGCTAAATGCAAGCAAAATGGGACTAGATTAATTTAGGATATCTGGTCAGCATGGACGAGTTAGACCGAAAGGCCTGTTTCTATGCTGTACATCTCTATGACTCTCTGACTTTATGCTAATTAACTGCCCACCTTGTTTTTGCTGATTAGGAGGGAGAGGTAAAATAAGCCTGAGTGCAACTGAAAGAGAATGTCATTTTCATTTAAGTTTAGAAGGTACAGCTACAGGAGGGTGCAGAGATTCACTTGTGAATATGTAGTCTCTTCTCGAGATTAACGGCCTTCAATGGGCAACTACGGGCATCATCTGTCTCCCAAGAGCTGATACAGCGTGCGTTGGTAATCTAGTGACCTATTCATCAATGCCAACCTGAGCTGTAGTCCTTACTTTGTGCTGTGCCATGATCCCTCCCATCCAAAACCAATCATAAAGCAACAGAAGTTAATCAAGGCTCCTTAGACAGCACCTTCTAAACTTGCAACCACTTCCACCTAGAAGGACACGGGCAGCAATACACTACAGCAAGTTCCCTTCCAAGCCACTCACCAGCCTGACTTGGGAAGTTAATTGCGGTACCTTCCACTGTCACTGGGTCAAAATTCTAGGTACCAATGCCAACAGACTGCATGGTTCAAGAAGACAACCAGGGATGGACAATAAACGCTGGGTCTTGCCAACACTCATGCCCCATGAATGGATTTTAAAAATGTCAAGATAAGTCACAAATTTTTTTTTCAAGTACACCCTTTTTTTGTCAGTTTTTGGTTTAAAACAGCCCTTTTTCCATTTTAGGCCGCAGCGGAGAACAAATTTTAAAAAATTTAAAAGGTCTGTCTTCAGATGAGTCACCTGTGGAGCCACCTACGGCACCAAAAGCAGATGCATTTATATAGCACCTTTAACATAACATGACATCTCAATTGCTTCAGAGAAACATAATCAGACAATCATTTAACATTAAACCGAGGAAACCTATTAAGATCAATAGCTTGGTCAAAGAAGCAGGCCTTAAGGAGTCTCTTAAAAGTAGACTAAAAGGGTAAAGAGGTGGCAGGCTTAGGAATGGAACTGTAGAGTTTCGGTCTTAAATGGTTGAAGGGAAGGCCACCAACTTAGTGAAAGAAATCAGGGGAGCACTAGAATCTGGGAAACACAAAGATCTCCAAGGGTCAGAAGAGGTTAGAGGAAGGGAGGTAGTGAGGTCCTGGAGCACAAGGATAAGAACCTTACCACTACCGCTGGGTTCTGACACTCAGTATTCATCTTTGTAAGGGTACAGGAGAGCCAGCAGCACTCTGCTATAGCCCACTATGAATGACTGTCATCGGAGGAGAAGAGGAGGGAAAGACTAAAGATGGGGATACGGAAACAAAAGGTAGCTGTTTCACTATTGAACGTAGGGAAATGAAGTCGGGCCCAACTTGTTAAATGAATGATAACGAAATGGAAATAAACACGTGGGTATAAGTGCTGACCTGTGGTCCTGTGGTGAGAGTGTCCAAGACTGTCAGCACGTCATTCTTCCAATCTCCCAAACTGCAGTCCTCAGAATCACCTTCGGAACTGCCACAGCCGGTATAATCAAACCTGCAGATAGCAGCACAGACTAGCTCAGATAAAAGACAGCCTGATTAAAAAAAAACAAACTAAATTCATATTTTAGGTAAAATTTGACACAAACATAATCTGTATCATGGAAATGCTACATTTTAACTGACAAGGATTAAACTTGCATCAGTAAAGCATGCAAGTTACTACACTGCAGTGATTAGTGAATCTATTTTATCAGATATGGAAGTAGATTAAGTCTGCATGCTGTAGGTGGACAAACAGTTCAATGGTAGCACAATCTTGTAGTTCCACTGCAGTACTGAGCAATGTCTTTGATCTTTCTCAGGGGACATCGCTGGACAGACCAAAAGCCTGTTTCTCTGGCTTCTTGGCAAGACCACTGTCAAGTTGCTTTTAATCTTAGAGAGATGGATAAAAGAATTTCTCTCCCCTTAATCAACTCAGGAGATCAAAGGACATAAGAATCTTTTGCATTAAATATTCAGTTACATCACTGTGTTCTTAAATCATTGAATCCCTATAGTGTGGAAGCAGGCCATTCAACCCATTGAGTTTGCATCATCCCTCCAAAAGAGCACAGCACCAAGATCCACTTGCATTTCATATGGTTAATCCACCCTTCTGCAGTCCAAAGGTGTACAAGATAGAAACTCAGACAGCCAATGGAAACCCACATAGTCACAGGGAGAATGTGCAAACTCCACACAGACAATTGACCAAGGGAGGAACTGAACCTGAGTCCCACATGTTCTGAGGCAGCAGAGCTAACCACTGAGCTATTATGCCACCCAGTCATCACTGGGTTTCTGTAGGGTACTTCAGAGTTCTGAAATTGTAATAAAAATTAAATCCATTCATTTTACTTAAATCCAAAGTGGCTGTTCAGAGACTCTTCTACTTTAGAGACACAGAACTCTTTCTTCTATTTGTTTTCTAAATTACATCCTTGAAATTATTGTAAGCAACTAGTGCTTTCATTCCCAGGATTTGTAGACAGTGAAGTGTTCAACTAGCTTGAGTTCCAGACAGTATGTACACTTGCTCATTATGAACACTTTTATAATATATAGCACAAACCTAACAAAATAGTACAGAAATCAGCATCATTACCACATATCGAAAATGTTGTTATTTGAAACATGTATAATTGACAATCATTTATCCAAAAAGGAACTAAGGGTATGAAAAGTTCTTTCTGGGTTCAGAAATTCTCCTTAAATTTGACAGGTTTGCGAAAAAGTAAGACATTTAGTGAGAATCGTTGTAATCAGGGTTAATTGTTACACCCAGGTTGCGTTTATTCTGCTTGGCAAAAATCAGACCGTCAGAGATTGCTGTCTGTAATGGATTCAGTGCTGCCTGAGAAGTTATGTGAGCATCAAGGCAGCCAAAAATAAAAAGGAACTGCAATATTCTCTGAAATTGGCCATGACTTACCATCGGACCTTGCCTCCCTTTGCCAGGGAAGGAGTCTAATCAATACTGGCTCCCACTGTTCTGTTAAATTTGGAAACGTGCCATACAGGGAATAGCTGAGTACAAATCCGTGTCTGACGACTCTGACATTCTGGCACTTTTGCACAGTATTGATTTCCTTAGATCGTGAGGGCTCTCAAACTGTTAATTCTGCCAAGTTTTGCCATTCAATTTGACTCTGAAGTACTCAATGAGGAAAGGGTTATGCATTATTATTAAGCAGTTACTTGTTTCCGTGGAAACTATAACAAAGCTTGCAGTTCACAAAAGGAAACAAACAGATGAGTCTGGTTTTAATAAGATTTTGCAGATGCCATTTTTAAAAAAAAAATTGAAGTTTTCTTTTGAAAGCATGCATACATTACGTTTGTTGATAGCATCAACTTTGGCTCGAGCTCATGTACAAAAGGGTGAAATTCCTGTCACAAGCACATAACCAATGGTGTATATTTCATCCTGTAATTAGCAAGTTTGCTCTCTGTGCAAAATGCACATTACCAAGCCAGATGTTCCCATAATAGAGGGCTGACCGTGCCAAGGTGCAGCAGGTGAGATGGGACCATTGGGCCTCTATCTTTCATATACAAAGTGGTTAGAAATTAGGGAGAGATAAAAAAAAATGCACACAGATATTTTTTTCCTTTAAGAGAGGAAGGTCATTCTCTTCAAGGTCTTTCAGAACAAATTTGAAAGATGAACCGTGAAGATTTCTCAGCGAAGTAGTGCAAAAGTCAGCCTCTCCATCCAATGCCAGCTTAGGTTTGAATTTTAATGAGGTTGTGCGCTCTCGCACACAAGTGAAGGCTCAGATTTCTTTGGCAGGCGTTGAGCACTACAAATGCAATTCAAAAATGCATTCTTCCATTGAAGTGTTTGGTACTGTAATAATCCCATAGATCCAGACACAGGGTGTGTTATAATTTAATAACCCTTGACCTGTGTTAATGATAGTCGAAAATGTGGTGCTGGAAAGGCACAGCAGGTCAGGCAGCAGCTGAGAAGTTTGGGGTAAAAGCCCTTCATCAGGAATGGCCCCTGCCTGAAATGTCGATTCTCCTGCTCCTCGAATACTGCCTGACCTGCTGTGCTTTTCCAGCACTACACTCTCGACTCTGATCTCCAGTCCTCACTTTCTCCCAGTGTTAATGATATTCTAGCTACCAGATGCTTAGTGATATTTAAAAATGAAATGTTATTGCCTTAACCAGGCTTCCTAGCCACATACGAACCCATCTTCATTGACAGCACTCTCATTTCGAGGTCAGAAGTTTACAGGTTTGAGCGCTAATGCAGTGATATAACACCGAAGTTCAGTTGACATTCAAGACGATACTGTTGGAAGTACTGTCTTCAGATGAAACATTAAACTAATCATATTCTGCAACTTAGGTGGATGGAAGTGATCTAACGGTGTTCCCCAGAGAAGATCCGGGAGCTCTCCTGACATTCTTTCTCCACCAACACAATTGCAAGCAGATTATTTCATTGTTCTTTGCAGAATCTAGTAATGCACACATTTACACCAGGTGTGATCAATGGCAAGGCTAGTATTAATTGTTCAGATCCAGAACCCTGCACAATGGCTCAGAGGTTAGCACTGCTGCCTCACAGCACCAATGATCTGGGTTTGCTCCCACCCTCAGGCGACTGACTGTGTGGAGTTTGTACATTTGCCCCATATCTGTGTGGGTTTCCTCTGGGTGCTCTGGTTTCCTCCCTCAGTCCAAAGATGTGCAGGAGGACATCTATTAGGTGGACTGGCCATGCTAAACTACACGTAGTATCCAGTGATGTGCAGGCTAGGTGGGTTAGCCATAGGAACTGCAGGTTTTCAGGAATGGGGTAGGTCTAGGTGGTATGCTCTTTGAAAGGTTGGCATGACTCGATGGGCTGAATGGCTTGCTTCCTTGCTGTAGGGAGTCTATGAACCGCTGCAGTCCATGGGCAGCATGGTGGCACAGTGGTTAGCACTGCTGCCTCACAGCGCTGGGGACCTGGGTTCAATTCCTGCCTCAGGCAACTGTCTGTGTGGAGTTTGCACATTCTTCTCTGGGTGTTCCAGTTTCTTCCCACTGTCCAAAAAATGTGCAGGTGAGGTGAAATGGCCATGCTAAATTGCCTGTAGTATTAGGTGAAGGGGTAAATGTAGGGCAATGGGTCTGGGTGGGTTGCTCTTCAGAGGGTCGGTGTGGACTTGTTGGGCCGAAGGGCCTATTTCCACACTGTAAGTAATCTAATCATAAGATGTAGGAACACCTACAGTGTTGTTAGGGGAGTGAGTTCCAGGATTTTCCCCCAGTGACAGTAAAGAAATAGTTAACCAGTTCCATGACAGAATGGTGTTTGATGTGAAGAGGAACTAATAAGTGGTGATGATCCATACATCTCCTGTCTGAATGGTACTGAGTTTAGAAAATACATTCCTATTGTGGTTATACCTCCAAAACACTTTCTTGCCTCTGAAACACTTTGAAGTGTCTGAAGCCTGTGAGTGGTGTTATATAAATGCAATTTCATTCATTCTTTCAAGCCACCACCAGTAGAATAGGAAATCAAGCACAATGGATACAGCAACAGTTTCCGAGTCTCAAAGATGTTGGATGTTTTGGTAGGAAGGTTTCCACACTTTGTAAAGTGAACCATTTCAGAAAGTGCTTAACAAAAAGGAACCAAGTACGATGTTAAGAAATATCTGATATTATACCAATTGAGGGTAAATTTCATTTTAAAAGTTCACACATTAATCAGGATTGCTTATAGAGCAAGTGTGTGTCCTGTAAGTCCTTAGCAACTGATAATAGATTTATCATCTGTGACCAAACATTGTAAGCAATGAAAATAAAGATGCTGAATCGATTGCCAGCAATTGTTATAAATAGGAATATAAAATAAAATTTGAAGCATTCTACAGAACAAGTCAACAGGATGTGAACTGTTGGCTCCTCTTCTTGTTTACTTACAGAATTGGTTATTTTAATTAGCTAAGTTAATTGGCTGTGAAAACTTCTAAATGTCAATGCCTCAGCTCAGTAAGCAGACAGGGTACAATCAAATACACCAATGATTTTATTGTCCTCGACCATATCAAGCCATTTACTTCCTTGCTTCTTTATGTTTCTAACTATTAAATACCTGAAAACCCATTTTGTCATCAGGTTATCTCCATGACCTCTTTTCCTACCTCACAACCTCAGTTACAGAAATGCAGCATGGAGGGAAGTCACTCAAACCACATTGGGGTCACACTGAATTGCACACTGCTATGTGGGTGAATCCAACATCGGTAAGGAAGTTGGGCCCAATGGGTGATCAGTTTTATCTGAAAAATTTAAAAGAATCATCGAAATGAAAAAATGTTTTAAAAAAGTTTGTGAACTCATCGCACAGCTCAAGGTCCAGTGAGTCATACAAAACGGCATAGAATCCTTACAGTGCAGATAGAGGCCAAAGTACTGCTGAAGGAACCTGGGTTACCTTACTACCATGGTTATACCTCCAAAACGCTTTCTTGCCTTGAACGCACTTTGAAATGTCCGAAGTCTGAGAGTGATGTTATATAAATGAGATTTCATTCCTTCCACCAGTAGAATAGGAAATCAAGCACAATGGATACCAGCAACAAGTTCAGAATCTCGAGCGGCTGGAATCCAATCTGGGTCCCTGGCGCTGTGAGGCAGCAGTGCTAGCCACTGTGCCACCCCAGATGGAGGAACATGGCCTCAGCCGCAAAGACGGCGCCTGAGAGTCAGCAACTTCCATGTTGATTGGGTCCAGGGGCAGTGTAGACAGCAGCAAAGCGATGGAGGATGGATTGCAGCGCAGGCATCATCGATGGGGTTGAGCTATATCTTTTCATTCTTTTCATCCTTATTCTTAAGTTATTCAAAATGATACTATTTCAAGACAAATGCAAGCTCTTCACTGTATTTGTGTATTCTTACTGTAAAATACATGTGACAATCAAATCAAAATTCTGGTCCATCTCTCCATCAAGATCTATGTTAAAATCTTCCAGTGTGGAATATTTCCTTTAGCTGGGAAGTTACCTCTCACCTAAGGCTGACATTAATGTAAAACCCAACACTACATCTAATCTTTGAGCACTGCCTTTGGACACGCAATGATGAGAGTCTTTCCCAAAATGTGCTCATACCAGGATCGTTTTTAAAAGAGTCACCCATCTGACTCTTCAACGTGGCTTTGAACCTTAGACCACATACAGACACCACCTTAAGGCCCTTGAGAGGTTCCCTTATGAGGGTCTCACATCAGCTGGGAGGACAGGAATTCTAACATTGGTGTCCTTGAAGCAGTCGATATCACCAGCATCGAGGCTGTGATTATTCAAAACCAACTCGGCTGGGCCGGCCTTGTGCTGAGGATGCCTGAGCTCTGACTGCCAAAGCATGGGTGAGAGCATCAGACTTCGGAGCAGGAGTAGGTCATCTGGCTCTTTAGAACCTTCTCCACCATTCACTAAAATCCAGTTGTGGAATTCATGCTGAGACTGGAAACCAGCTCAAGGAAAGCACTCAAATGAGAGGAGGACCCTAAAGAAGCTTTCCAAAGGGTCCATGAAGGTTTCCTTTGAGAAATGCAACATAGATATCAATAAATGGGAGACCCTCCATCAGACTAAACCAATGTGGAGGAAGCTCCTGTACAAAGGAACACAATTCCTTAAGAACACCCAGTAGCAAGAGGAAGTACGGAAAAGGAGCCAGAGGAAGGAACACCAATAATCTCAAGACTAAGAACCAATTCCACCTCCTAGGAACGTGTGGTGAGAGACATGGCTCTAGGTTTGGGCTCATCAGCAACACAAGGACCCACAGAACCCATCATCAGTGACACGGATTTTCCTCAGTGGATAACCATACTCATTAGTGAGTGATTGCCAACATCCTATGGAAATTTTCTTCCCCAGGTGGCTATGTTCTTCAAGTTATTTAAGGCAGAACTAGTCAGAAATTCAGTAGGCAAGGAAATTAAGGTCTATGGAGCAGACGGACAGGAACGTGGAGTTCAGGCCATAACCAGATCTTAGTGAATGGTGCTGAAGGTTCAAACGAGCCGAATGACCTATTCCTGCTCCAAAGTCGGATGCTCTCACCATCCTGACTGTGGGCAGGCCTGGTGTACAGCTGTTCTTTTCCTACCCCATATGTTTTTTGCACTTTCATCTATTGCATAAAAACATAGAGCCCAGCAAATTTATGTAGAACACAAAACATAGAAAAATAGAAGCCTTCTCCACCATTCAATATGACCAAGGCTGATGATCCAACTCAGTACCCTCTTCCTGCTTTCTCCCATAATCCGTTTAACCCCAAGAGCTATATCCAACTCCTTCTTGGAAATAGTCAGTGTTGGACTCAACCACTTTTAGTGGTGGAGAGTTCCAGAGACTCCCCACTCTCTGGGTGAAGACATTCTCCTCATCTCGGTCCTGAATGGCCTACCCCGTGTTCTCAGACTGTGACCTCTGATTCTGATTGCCACTTCAATGGCAGATCTTTTTTTGCAATTACTGCCCTGGCCTGAAGCGCATTCCAAGGTATGCTTTTTGTTTAATGTGACTGTCTTTATAAACTTTCAGATGGTACCTGACAAAGGAGTACCCTGCTGAACGGCAGAACTCCTCCATGGCCAGTGCCTTCACTGCATTCATGTCGGACTTGAATCCTGACAGGAACACAACCCCGGGATTCCGCCCAGAAATTTTATGGTAGGCCAAACGAGGCAAAGACAGCCTTGTGAGAAACTGAATCGAAGGCATCTCTCTGTAATATAAAGAAAGCTTGTTGCAATATAAAGAAGTGCTACAAACAAACCCAAAGTACAAGCCAAAACTCTGCAGTCAATTAGGCTTTTATTTTCTGTCCTATTACCAGTATAGATTAGATTAGATTACTTACAGTGTGGAAACAGGCCCTTCGGCCCAACAAGTCCACACCGACCCGCTGAAGCGCAACCCACCCATACCCCTACATTTACCCCTTATCTAACACTACGGGCAATTTAGCATGGCCAATTCACCTGACCCGCACATCTTTGGACTGTGGGAGGAAACCGGAGCACCCGGAAGAAACCCACGCAGACACGGGGAGAATGTGAGTCGGGAATTGAACCCGGGTCTCTGGCGCTGTGAGGCAGCAGTGCTAACCACTGTGCCACCATGCCGCCGGTATAGCTTAAAGTAAATCTGGTTGTCAGTTTGTGCAACAGCTGGTTTGTGCTATAGAATAACACAGAGTGAGAGTTAAATTCCTGCACCAACTTAAGTTATTATAAAGGTCTCCCCTTCTCAACCTCTCCCCTTGCTTAAGGCATGGTGACCCTCAGGTTAAACCAACACTAAACATCTCTCTCTGTAATAAGAGAGCAGGGCGATGATGACTTTACCAAAGTTCAAAGTAGTTGATGTCTTTTCATGTTTAAAAAAAATTTCTAGTTACCACAAAAGTAATCATAAAAATATTTCAATATGCATGTTTGCAGAGCGAACTATTTAAAGTTTCACACTCTCACAAGCTGACATGCCGCTGTATTTATGCAAAAATTCAATTAGGTATCCAGGCAACACAGTGGCTAGCACTGCTGCCTCATAGCACCAGGAACCTGGATTCAATTCCACCCTCAGGCAACTGTATGTGTGCAGTTTGCACATTCTCCCTGTGTCTGCCTGGGTTTCCACCAGGTGCTCCAGTTTCCTCCCACAATCAAATGATACACTGACCAGGTGGATTAGCCTGGGCAAATGCAGGGTTATGGAAGGGTGTGTGTGTGGTGGGGGGGGGGGGGGGAAGAGATGCTTGTCAGAAGATTGGCAATGGGTTGGTGGGCTGAATGGCCTACTTCCACACTGTCGGGACTCAATGATGATTATAGCTTGGCTAACGGGAGCAGTAACATTATACACTCACAGCACAAAAGCAGGCCATTTGGCCCTATATGCCCACACAGTCCTAGTGCTCCACAGGCATATCCTCCAATCCTATGAATAGGAAGGGTTTAGAGGGATACAGGCCAAATGGGACTCGATTTATGTAGGATATCTGATCGACATGGATAAGTTAGGGTGAAGGGTCTGTTTCTGTGCTCTATCTACATAAACTTCTATTTCCTGTCTCTGATCCTGGCCTGAACGTTAGTGAGTATTTAACGTGACATCAGCAATGCCTAGCCCACTCCCCAATTATCTTCTCAATCAATGCACAGGCTGTCATTACACCCTCAGCGCTGCTCGGGGATTCTCGGATCCCAGATTTTATGCGGTTATGCCTTTCACTGTGCAAGCTGCAACGTTTGACAATGTGTCTCTAGGGGGTCTGTGGTAACTGGGCAGTTCAGCATACATTGGACAACGCAGCCAAACTGGCTGGTGCACTCCACCCCCTGGACAACACACCACACCGACCCCACCCTCTGGGCAGTGCGCACTCCAACCCCTGGGACAGTGCACTCCAACCCCTGGACAACACACCACCCTGACCTCACCCTCTGGGCAGTGCACACTCCAACCACTGGACAGTACAATCCAGCGGACCGCAGATTCCCCCCAAACGTGATCGACGATGCCCTCCACCGCATCTCCTCCACTTCCCGCTCCTCCGCCCTTGAGCCCCGCTCCTCCAACCGCCACCAAGACAGAACCCCACTGGTTCTCACCTACCACCCCACCAACCTCCGTATACAACGTATCATCCGCCGTCATTTCCACCACCTCCAAACGGGCCCCACCACCAGGGATATATTTCCCTCCCCTCCCCTATCAGCGTTCCACAAAGACCACTCCCTTCGTGACTCCCTCGTCAGGTCCACACCCCCCCACCAACCCAACCTCCACTCCCGGCACCTTCCCCTGCAACCGCAGGAAATGTAAAACTTGCGCCCACACCTCCTCCCTCACTTCCCTCCAAGGCCCCAAGCGATCCTTCCATATCCGCCACAAGTTCACCTGTACCTCCACACACATCATCTATTGCATCCGCTGCACCTGATGTGGCCGCCTCTATATTGGGGAGACGGGCCGCTTACTTGCGGAACGCTTCAGAGAACACCTCAGGGAAGCCCAGACCAACCAACCCAACCACCCCGTGGCTCAACACTTTAACTCTCCCTCCCACTCCACCGAGGACATGCAGGTCCTTGGACTCCTCCACCGGCAAAACATAACAACACGACGGCTGGAGGAGGAGCGCCTCATCTTCCGCCTGGGAACCCTCCAACCACAAGGTATGAATTCAGATTTCTCCAGTTTCCTCATTTCCCCTCCCCCCACCTTGTCTCAGTCGGTTCCCTCAACTCAGCACCGCCCTCCTAACCTGCAATCTTCTTCCTAACCTCTCCGCCCCCACCCCACTCCGGCCTATCACCCTCACCTTGACCTCCTTCCACCTATCACATCTCCATCGCCCCTCCCCCAAGTCCCTCCTCCCTACTTTTTATCTTAGCCTGCCTGGCACCCTCTCCTCATTCCTGGTGAAGGGCTTATGCCCGAAACGTCGAATTTCCTATTCCTTGGATGCTGCCTGACCTGCTGTGCTTTAACCAGCAACACATTTTCAGTACAATCCAGCCCCGTGGACACTACATCCACCCCCTGGACAGTGCATAGCCACCCCTTAGACACCACACCCTCCCCCTAGACAGTATACCCCAGCACCTTGCACACCACACCCACCCCCTGGACAGTGCACTCCAGCCCCTTGGACAGTGCACCCACCCCCTGGACAGCACACTCCAGCCCCTTGCACACCACACCCACCCCCTGGACAGTGCACCCCAGTACCTTGCACACCACACCCACCCCCTGGACAGTGCACCCCAACCCCTTGGACAGTGCACCCACCCCCTGGACAGCACACTCCTTCCCCTTGGATACTACACCCACCCCTTGGACAGTGCACCCCAACCCCTTGGACATAACACCCACCCCCTGGACAGTGTACTCCAGCCCCTTGGACACGAAACCCACACCCTGGACCGTGCACTCCAGCCCCATGGCACTACACCCACCCCCTGGACAGTGCACCCCAACCCCTTGGACACTACATCACCCCCTGGACAGTGCACTCCAGCCCCATGGATGCTACACCCACACCCTGGACAGTGCACCCCAACCCCTTGGACGCTACACCCACTCCCTGGACAGTATACTCCAGCCCCATGGACACTACACCCTCCCCCTGGACAGTGCACTCCAGCCCCATGGACACTACACCCACCCTCTGGACAGTATACTCCAGCCCCATGGACACTACACCCACTCCCTGGCCAGTATACTCCAGCCCCATGGACACTACACCCACCCTCTGGACACTGCACTCCAGCCCCATGGACACTTCACCCTCCCACTGGACAGTGCACTCCAGCCCCTTGGACACTACACCCTCCCCCCGGACAGTGCACCCCAACCCCTTGGACATAACACCCACCCCCTGGACAGTGTACTCCAGCCCCTTGGACACGAAACCCACACCCTGGACCGTGCACTCCAGCCCCATGGCACTACACCCACACCCTGGACAGTGCACCCCAACCCCTTGGACACTACATCACCCCCTGGACAGTGCACTCCAGCCCCATGGACACTACACCCTCCCCCTGGACAGTGCACTCCAGCCCCATGGACACTACACCCACCCTCTGGACAGTATACTCCAGCCCCATGGACACTACACCCACTCCCTGGCCAGTATACTCCAGCCCCATGGACACTACACCCACCCTCTGGACACTGCACTCCAGCCCCATGGACACTTCACCCTCCCACTGGACAGTGCACTCCAGCCCCTTGGACACTACACCCTCCCCCCGGACAGTGCACTCCAGTCCCATGGACACTACACACACCCCCTGGACAGTACACTCCAGCCCCTTGGACACTACACCCACCCACTGGACAGTGCACTCCAGCCCCATGGACACTACACCCACTCCCCGGACAGTGCACTCCAGCCCCATGGACACTACACCCTCCCCTGGACAGTGCACTCCAGCCCCATGGACACTACACCCTCCCCCTGGACAGTGCACTCCAGCCCCTTGTACACTACACCCACCCCCTGGACAGTGCACTCCAGCCCCATGGACACTACACCCTCCCCATGGACACTACACCCACCCCCCGGACAGTGCACTCCAGCCCCATGGACACTACACCCACCCCTTGGACAGTGCACTCCAGCCCCATGGACACTTCACCCACCCCCCCCGGACAGTGCACTCCAGCCCCATGGACACTACACACACCCCCTGGACAGTGCACTCCAGCCCCATGGACACTACACCCTCCCCTGGACAGTGCACTCCAGCCCCATGGACACTACACCCACCCCCTGGACAGTGCACTCCAGCCCCATGGACACTACACCCTCCCCCTGGACAGTGCACTCCAGCCCCTTGTACACTACACCCACCCCCTGGACAGTGCACTCCAGCCCCATGGACACTACACCCTCCCCCTGGACAGTGCACTCCAGCCCCTTGGACACTACACCCTCCCCCTGGACAGTGCACTCCAGCCCCTTGGCTAGTACACTCCAGCCCCTTGGACACTACACCCACCCCCCCGGACAGTGCCCTCCAGCCCCATGGACACTACACCCACCCCCCGGACAGTGCACTCCAGCCCCATGGACACTACACCCTCCCCCTGGACAGTGCACTCCAGCCCCTTGTACACTACACCCACCCCCTGGACAGTGCACTCCAGCCCCATGGACACTACACCCTCCCCATGGACACTACACACACCCCCTGGACACTGCACTCCAGCCCCATGGACACTACACCCTCACCCCGGACAGTGCACTCCAGCCCCTTGGACGCTACACCCTCCCCATGGACACTACACCCTCCCCATGGACACTACACCCTCACCCCGGACAGTGCACTCCAGCCCCTTGGACGCTACACCCTCCCCATGGACACTACACCCTCCCCATGGACACTACACCCTCCCCCTGGACAGTGCACTCCAGCCCCATGGACACTACACCCTCCCCCTGGACAGTGCACTCCAGCCCCATGGACACTACACCCTCCCCATGGACACTACACCCACCCCCCGGACAGTGCACTCCAGCCCCATGGACACTACACCCTCCCCCTGGACAGTGCACTCCAGCCCCATGGACACTACACCCTCCCCCCGGACAGTGCACTCACTCGGGAACTACCTGAAGCTCCGGACTCAGACGCAATGAGCCACTGGCTCCTGAACAAGGTACTAACCTGGAATCAGACCAGAAGCAAAATAAACGTACCGCCCTGTCATTAAACCTAACACAGATAAACAGCAACTACGGACACACAACTGGGTCAAAAATATAAAGAATATTTGGTTTGATTTCTTTCTTTCGCATTCTCGCTCTTTTCATTTTCGCGTTCCTTTCGTTTTGCTTCTGTCGCTCAACAACTTTTATTTCTCCCCTTCCTCAGTGGGCAATGTCGTTTTTTTTTCGCGATTCAGCGATTTGTTCAGCCGTCTGCTAAATTTTGTTTATTGTGTTTTGCTGGGGAAGCATTAAGGCATTTATTTGCTGTTGTGCCTTTTAAAATGAATTTAAATTCTTTAATTGCGCCCATTTGCATCAAACTGTTGATTTCTTAGTGTGTTCATTTATTCACTAGTTTTACAAATGTAGTGAACACATTCATTGCACCTGGTTTCACATCCAGCTCCTTCCGAGTTAGTTACATAACATCTTTGGTATTCATCACCATCTTCTTGATGGTTACCTTCCTAGTCATGTTCCTGTTAATTTGTTGCACATTTTTATTATTTATTATTTTGTTTTAACCAGTAGTTAGTCATTCTGTGTTGGTTCCCTTGTTTAATTAGCCCTCGAAGGTACACTTAAAAATCTCGTTAAACTGAAAATAAATAAGATTTCAACAATAACTATAAAAATAAAGCACTGCCAATGTTGAATATCTGAAATAAAAACATAAATTGTTGGAGAAATTTCAGCAGGTTTGGCAGCATCTGTGGAGAGAAACAGATTTAGTGTTTTGGGTTTTTAAAAATTATTCATTCACAGCTTGAGGGTGTCACTGTCTCCATCAGCATCTGTTGTCCAAAGGGCAGATAAGAAGCAACCATCTTGCTGTGGATCTGGAATCATATGTAGGTCAGACCAGTTATGGAAATTAGAAAATCAGATGAGTTTTTAAATGATAATCAAAAATGACCACCAAAAGAGAATGGTAACAGCTTCCTTCCCTCAAGGGCATTACTGAACTAGATGGGGTTGTCCTGACAATTGACTCACAATCATCATTAGTCATTTAACTTCAGATATTATTTTTGATCATTGAATTCAAATTCCACCATCTGGCTAAAGCAGGATTTGAACCCAAGTCCTCAGGACATTACTTGGGTTTCTGTAGTAAAAGTCCAGCAATAATACCACTGGGCCATTGTCTCCCAAAGTTGAGTGCATCATCTTCAGAGCTGGCAGTGGTTTCAGCAATGTTGTAAATCAGAGTGGTGCTGGAAAAGCACAACAGGTCGAGCAGAATCCGAGCAGCAGGAAAATCGACATTTCGGGCAAAAGCCCTTCGACAGGAATGAGGCTGGGAGCCTCCAGGGTGGAGAGATAAATGGGAGTGGGGTGGGGCTGGGGAGAAGTAGCTGAGAGTGCAATAGGTGAATGGAGGTGGGGTAAAGGTGATAGGTTGGAGAGGAGGGTGGAGTGGACAGGTGGGAAGAAAGATTGACAGGTGGGACAGGTCATGAGGACGGTGCTGAGTTGGAACTGGGGTAAGGTGGGGGGAGGGGAAATGAGGAAATTGGTGAAATCCACATTGATGCCATGGGGTTGAAGGGTCTTGAGGAGGAAGATGAGGCATTTTCCCTCCAGGCGTCAGGTGGTGAGGGAGTGGTAGTGGAGGAGGCCCAGGACTTGTATGTCCTCAGCATGTGGACTTCCAGCTCAGCACCATTCTCATGATCTGTCCCACCTGTCAATCTTCCTTCCCACCTATCCACCCCACCCTCCTCTCCAACTTATCACCTTTACCCTCACCTCCATCCAACTATTGCACTCTCACCTACCTTCTAAGGTATCTAGGTACCTTTGTATCTAAGATGGCGCCCTGTGTGGCAATATCATACACTTTTCACTGTACTCCTGTTCTTTTGTACTTGAGTACACATGACAATAAAAATCTAAAATCTATAGCTGAGTCCTCTCCTGGTTCAGTAGTAATGTCCCTCTCTCTAAGATAAATGACTCAATTTCAAATCTTACCTGCTCCAGATATGTGTAGTGTTTTGTCTGAATACATTGGTTAGGGAAGGTACCTGGGCAAACACAACTTCCTTAAGTACCATAATGTTACAGAAAATTTGACATCCACTCCAACCATCTCAGTTAAATACTTAACTGAAAGACAGCGCCTTCGATGACATAGCACTCCTCCATTGCAATATTACTGCTTGCTTAGTTATAGAGTGGAATTTGAAAATATAATCTTCAGAATCAAACTGACATTTACTGGGATAATGTATACTGTTATAAGTGATGCAGAACATATTTTTCAAACCCTTCTGTGCTAGGGAATGTTTACACTGAGTAAATATTGTTCCAGTTCTCAATCCTAAAAGGCATTTTTGCAATGCCTAACTGCTCCCAAAGCACCACACATTAAAATAACGTGTATGGCACAAGCTAAATTGCAGAAATTGTACATTGAACATTGAATCTTTAATGTTATTCCAGAATTGTTTATTTATTTGATCAATGGGACTTAATGCATGGACAATAAATTTAAAAATTGAGTGCGTTTTTATAAGATCAAGTATGACTAAGGTATGGTTTGACCAAATGTTTAGTTTATTTTGTTTACTTATTCATGGAATGTGGGCGTTGTTGACTGAGCCAACATTTATTCCCCAACCCTAGTTGTCCTTGAGAAGGCAATAGTGATCTGCTGTCTGGAACAATTGCAATCCATTTGATGTGGGTACACCAAGACTGTTGTTAGGGAGGGAGTTTAACAGGATGATGTTGAAGCAACGGCAATATATTTCCAAGTGAGGACGGTAAATGTCTTGGAGGGGAACTGGCAAGTGGTGGTGTTCCCAGGAATCTGCTTGTCCTTCGAGATGGTAATGTTTATATGTTTGATATAGTCACATATACTCAAGTACAGGAGAACAGTGAAAAGTGTATAATGTCACCACACATAGTGGCATCTTAAGTACAAAAGTATAAAGTAGTATAAGAAACAACACTTAAAAAGTTAAGCATTACCTTCATAGAATAAGTAGAAAAATAAAGAAATAAGATAATAGCTAACATTAAAATCAGGATACTTGGTGAATTTCGGCATCTTGTAGGTAGTACACACAGCTGCTACTGAGTACCAATAATTATAATAGGATGTGAGAGTTCTTCGGCGGCACGGTGGCACAGTGGTTAGCACTGCTGCCTCACAGCGCCAGAGACCTGGGTTCAATTCCCGCCTCAGGCGACTGACTGTGTGGAGTTTGCATGTTCTCCCTGTGACTGCGTGGGTTTCCTCCAGGTGCTCCGGTTTCCTCCCACAGTCCAAAGATGTGTGGGTCAGGTGAATTGGCCATGCTAAATTGCCCGTAGTGTTAGGTAATGGGTAAATGTAGGGGTATGGGTGGGTCGTGCTTCGGCGGGTCGGTGTGGACTTGTTGGGCCAAAGGGCCTGTTTCCACACTGTAAGTAATCTAATCTAATCTAAAAGAAATGGTTAAAATGGAAAGGGACGTCAGATGAAAACTGGAGATTTCTTTCAATCCATAAATCTGTGAGGCTGTAAATGTAGTGACTGAAGCTTATACCATGGGTTGTTGAAGTAGAAGGAGAGGACCTGGTTATTTAGACCATTCTGCCCTTCGAACCTGCACTACCATTCAATATGATCATGGCTGATCATGCTTAATCAGTATCCTGTTCCTGCCTTATCTCCATAACCCTTGATTCCACTATCCTTGAGAGCTCTATCCAACACTTTCTTAAATGAATCCAGAGACTGGGCCTCCACTGCCTTCTGAGATAGAGCATTCCACACAGCCACCACTCTCTGGGTGAAGAAGTTTCTCCTCATCTCTGTCCTAAATGGTCTACCCTGTATTTTTAAGCTGTGTCCTCTGGTTTGGCACTCACCCATCAGCGGAAACATGTTTCCTGCCTCCAGAGTGTCCAATCCTTTAGTAATCTTATATGTCTCAATCAGATCCCCTCTCAGTCTTCTAAACTCAAGGGTATACAAGCCCAGTCGCTCCAGTCTTTCAGTGTAAGGTAGTCCTGCCATTCCAGGAATTGACCTCATGAACCTACGCTGCACTCCCTCAATAGCCAGAATGTCTTTCCTCAAATTTCCTGCACACAGTACTCCAGGTGTGATCTCACCAGGGCCCTGTACTGCTGCAGAAGACCCTCTTTGCTTCTATACTCAATTCCTCTTGTTATGAAGACCAGCATGCTATTAGCCTTCTTCACTACCTGCTGTACCTGCATGCTTACCTTCATTGACTGGTGTACAAAAACACCCAGATCTCTTTGTACTGCCCCTTTACCTAAATTGATTCCAAGGACTGCACAAAACACTACATAGGACAAACAGGAAGACAGCTAACAACCCGCATCCATGAACACCAACTAGCCACGAAACGACACGACCAGCTATCCCTAGTAGCCATACACTCAGATGACAAACAACACGAATTCGATTGGGACAACACCACTATTATAGGACAGGCCAAACAGAGAACAGCCAGGGAATTCCTAGAAGCACGGCACTCATCCACGAATTCGATCAACAGACACATTGACCTAGACCCTATATACCGGCCACCGCAGCGAACAGCTACTGACAACCGGAAGCGGCAGATTCAAACCAGTATAAATGCCGGAGGAATCAGCACAGAAGCACTTCACAGGAGGCTCCCAAACACTGAAGATGTCACCTAGAAAGGGGACGAAACATTTGCAAGAAAAACTCCCAGCTCGGCGAACAGAACCACAACAAAGAGCACCCGAGCTACAAATCTTCTCACAAACTTTGAATTTCTTAAAAAGTGGTACAACATTAGCCACCCTCCAATTGCAGGAACTGATCCCAAATCTATCGAACTCTGGAAAATAATCACCAACGCATCCATGATTTCTCGAGCCATCTCCTTCAGTACCCTGGGATGTAGACCATCAGACCCCAGGGACTTATCAACCTTCAGACCTAACAGTCTCTCCAACACCAATTCCTGGCAAATATAAATTCCCTGAAGTTGAGGTCCTTCAGCCACTGTTACCTCAGGGAGATTGCTTGTGTCTTCCCCAGTGAACACAGATCTGAAGTACCAATTCAATTCTTCTGCCATTTCTTTGTTCCCAGTAATATATTTCCCTGTTTCTATCTTCAAGGGCCAAATTTTAGTCTTAACCATTTTTTTGCCTTTCACATACCTTAAAAAGCTTTTACTATCCTCCTTTATATTTTTGGCCAGTTTACCTTCGTACTTCATTTTTTCTCCGCATATTTCCTTCTTAGTAATCCTCGGTTGTTCTTTAAAAGCTTCCCAGTCCTCCGTTCTCCCACTTATCTTTGCTATGTTATACTTTTTCTCTTTTAAGTTTATATGTTTCTTAACTTCCCTCGTCAGCCATGGCCACCCATGCCTCCTCCTAGGATCTTTCTTCCTTTTTGGAATGAACTGATGCTGCAACTTCTGCATTATACACAGAAATATCCGCTATTGTTCCACCATGGCCATCCCTGCTAAGGTATTGCACCATTGAACTTTGGCCAGCTCCTCCCTCATAGCTCCATTGTTCTCTTTATTCAACAGAAATATTGTCACTTCTGATTGTACCCTCTCCCTCTCAAATTGCAGATTGAAGCTTATTTGTATTATGGTCACTACTTCCCAATGGCTCCTTCACTTCGAGGTCCTTGATCAATTCTGGTTTGTTGCACAATACCAGATCCAGAATTGCCTTCTCCCTGGTCGGCTCCAGCACCAGCTGTTCTAAGAATCCATCTCGGAGGCACTCCACAAAGTCTTTCTTGAGGTCCAATACCATCCTGATTCTTCCAGTCTACCTGCATGTTGAAATCCCCCATAACAACTGTAGAAACATCTTTGCAACAGGCCAATTTCAGCTCCTGATTCAACTTACATCCGACATCCAGACTATTGTTTGGGGGCCTGTAGATAACTCCCAAGAGGGTCTTTTTACCCTTAGTATTTCTCAGCTCTATCCACACTGACTCTACATCCCCTGATTCTAGGTCCCCCCATGCAAGTGACTGAATGTCATCCCTTACCAACATGGCCACCCCACCCCCTCTGCCCGTCAGTCTGTCCTTGCGATAGCACGTGTAGCCTTGAATATTTATTTCCCAGGCCCTGTCCACTTGAAGCCACGTCTCAGTTATCCCCACAATATCGTATCGGCCAATTTCCAAAAGAGCCTCAAGCTCATCCATCTTATTTCTAATGCTTTGTGCATTCATGTATAGTATTTTTAATTTGTTACTGCCCTCACCCTTCCCATCAACTCCTATTTCACTCAACCTTACAGCATGATCCCTTTCTGAGTTTTCTGCCTCATTGATACAGTTGTCTTTCTTGACTTCCCTTGTTCTAACTTTCCCTTCAATTTCCTTCTTAAACATCCAGTTTGTACCCCCCCCCCACTACTTAAGTTAAACGTAGCTGTGTTGCAGTAGCAAACCTGCCTGCCAGAATGCTGGTCCCTAACCTATTAAGGTGCAAACCATCTCTCTTGTATAATTTATCTAGTTTGCTATTTTTTGTGGGAGTTTACTGGGAATAAATTGGCTGCTGCATTTCATTTGAATTTGGATCAGGAGTAGATCATTTAGCCCCTTCAGCTTTCTGATTTGGTTGTAGTTCAATTCCATACCTCTGCCTTCCCCTAATAACCTTGCCTACATTAAAATACAGTCTACACTTCAAAATGTCTTATTAATAAATAATCTGGGACATCATAAGATTACACTGTGGAACATGTTTTAGATATATATTCCTTCCTTTAAAATAAAATTGTGAACAAATCTCGAACATGTTGCAGTTGCCTCCTTGCAAATTTTCAATGTTATTTATATTACAATTGAGATTTATTATAAAGCACAACTTCCTAATTGAAGATGCAAAGCTGCTTAATATGCATTGTCTATAATATGGAAATATTTACCTTCTAAGTAAGCAAACACGCACACATCCGAAGAAGGAAAACAGATTTCTCTGCAAAGATTCACTTTGGGAAAAAACATTTTTAGCCAATAATTATTTGCCCTTGAAGGCAAAAAGGATAGGGTGTGAAAAGTTCCAATGGCTCTTGTTCTGGTGTTCTCACATATGTGGACAATTCATTAGAAATGTACAGTTGTCTCTGGGATCTTTGCTGACACAGTCGTTCAGGAAATATTGAGGGAAACATCCTCAGAGGCCTCTTGCAAGAGCAGCTTGATTGGTAGTCCATGTCCACGCTGTTAACACAACCAGAGTTTATTTCAGAAAGAGTACGTTTCTCAGGCTGGCTATCAACTCTCATACATCCTAAACGCTGATGAATGGAACTCACTGGAAACCAGTAAACCAAGTTTGGTGACCTCAAGCATTGACTGAAATCTTGTGATTTCAAAGAACTGTCTTGTTAAAAAAGTTCAATGTCCAAAGTAACATTTTATGGAAAAACAGGCACTTGAAATAAATTGATCCAAAAAGACTCCACCACCTCGGATATATTTCCCTCCCCACCCCTTTCTGCCTTCCTCTAAGACCGTTCCCTCCATGACTACCTGGTCAGGTCCACGCCCCCCCACAACCCACCCTCCCATCCTGGCACTTTTCCCTGCCACTGCAGGAACTGTAAAACCTGTGCCCACACCTCCTCCCTCACCTCTATCTAAGGCCCTAAAGGAGCCTTCCATATCCATCAAAGTTTTACCTGCACATCCACTAATATCATTTATTGTATCCCGTTGCTCCCAATGCGGTCTCCTCTACATTGGGGAGACTGGGTGCCTCCTAGCAGAGCGCTTTAGGGAACATCTCCAGGACACCCGCACCAATCAACCACACTGCCCCGTGGCCCAACACTTCAACTCCCCCTCCCACTCTGCCGAGGACATGGAGGTCCTGGGCCTCCTTCACCGCCGCTTCCTCACCACCAGACGCCTGGAGGAAGAACGCCTCATCTTCCGCCTCGGAACACTTCAACCCCAGGGCATTAATGTGGACTTCAACAGTTTCCTCATTTCCCCTTCCCCCACCTCACCCTAGTTTCAAACTTCCAGCTCAGCACTGTCCCCATGACTTGTCCGGACTTGTCCTACCTGCCTATCTCCTTTTCCACCTATCCACTCCACCCTCTCCTCCCTGACCTATCACCTTCATCGAGTAAAAAATGAGGTCTGCAGATGCTGGAGATCACAGCTGAAAATGTGTTGCTGGTCAAAGCACAGCAGGCCAGGCAGTTTCCTGATGAAGGGCTTATGCTCGAAACGTCCAATTCCCTATTCCTGAGATGCTGCCTGGCCTGCTGTGCTTTGACCAGCAACACATTTTCAGCTATCACCTTCATCCCCTCTCCCACTCACTCATTGTACTCGATGCTACTTTCTCCCCACCCCCACCCTCCTCTAGCTTATCTCTCCACGCTTCAGGCTCACTGCCTTTATTCCTAATGAAGGGCTTTTGGCCGAAACGTCGATTTCGCTGCACTTTGGATGCTGCCTGAACTGCTGTGCTCTTCCTGCACCACTGATCCAGAATCTGGTTTCCAGCATCTGCAGTCATTGTTTTTACCTCGTTGATATTTTTCACAGTCCTTCAAGACACAGTCTGCAAAAACATTAAATATACCCAGTTATGTTCATTTAAAGATTTAGATTTTTTAAATTCATTCATGGCCTGGATGTGTTGCTGGTGAGGCCACCACTTAGTGCGTATTCTCAGTTAACCAGAGGGCAGTTAAGAGTTGACCACATTGTCGTGAGTCTGGAGTCACCTGTAGGCCAGACCAGGGAAGGACATTAGAGAATCAGATGAGTTTTTAAATCATAATCAAAAATGACCACTATTAGGCAAGCTTTTAATTCCAACCTTTTTTATTGATTTAGCATGTAGTGGAGGTACTTTCATCAATGTAAGTGTACTGTTTCATAAACTGAATAAGTCACAAGATATTCTTATTTTCCCAATCTTGCCATGGTGAGTTTTGAGCCAACATACCCAGGTCTCTTACCTGAGTCTTCCGGATTATTAATATAATGATATTACCACTAGGTCACCATCTCCCCACTCCTGGTTAGGAATATAATTTCGACGTAACTGAACCAGTTGTAATATGTAAGTTAATATTCCACCCAAAGAACAATAGTGTGTGGAATAATTGGGGCGGAATGTAGAAATGAAGAAAACAAAGGGATTCAAAGACAGTCACTGGTAAAAGTAGAGCTTAGAGTCAATGGCAAGAATGCAGAATAAACAGGGGATAATCCCAGAAAAGGGGAGGATGTGTTGCACATAAAGCCCAGCCCTAAAATCTCACCTGCACCCGAAGATTGGAAATATTCCAGCCTGGAAATGAGGTTTATTTCAGGTGTCAGCCTTCTATGCTGTCATTGTGGTTCAGGAATGCAGGTAAAACCCAAAGACTGGTTACTGGGAGTGATCCCAGTGTGGCCGGTGCAGTGAACTGTACAATAAAAGAGAACAGAGCATATTTGACATTGTGAATGCCTGACAACATGAGGGCTGATCACCCTAGACAGAAATGCAATTAGGCTTTCAAAATATGCACAAATTTCAAATTCTTTAGACCATGGTCATAAAAACATTCTCAGGATCAGCATTATTCACAGCCTGATGAAAATGTACTTCAGCGTGGAAACATGCATGGAATTTTCAAAGAATGGTTCATGTTGGAAAAGGACTTGCCTGCAATAGTTCTGTAAAGTAAAGGAGCAAAAGTGGTTGCAGGTTTCTTCACGTAGCTTTGTGTACTATAAAATGTTCGAGGAGAAAGTGAGGACTGCAGATGCTGGAGATCAGAGCTGAAAATGTGTTGCTGGAAAAGCGCAGCAGGTCAGGCAGCATCCAAAGAGCAGGAGAATTGACGTTTCGAGCATGAGCCCTGGGCTCTCCTGCTCTTTGGATGCTGCCTGACCTGCTGCGCTTTTCCAGCAACACATTTTCAGCTATTATAAAATGTTCCCAACCTCTTCTGTCAATAGATATATATGGTTATGATGTAATATAATTTTGGAACATACTCCGATAGTAATATTACAATTAACAATGTCTTGTGGCTTATTAAATTTCCAGCACAGTGCACTTGTGTTGACTGACATTCCTCCAATTCATGCTCCCCCAAGGGCTTGATGGATATATCTGCAGCATCTGATATGGCACCACGTGATAATGAGCTACATGGAGGACCAGGTTCTAACTACAAGATGAGTCAAGTTAGCTGACTTCAATTTCTGTGTGACTTGGATACAGTCCTGAGAATATTCATACTCATGAGGTATGAGTAGATACCATCAGATAGGGACAGCACTAGGCTATATGGTGAACTAGATTGATAACATTTCCCATCAAAGTTCTTGGGAAAGGTTGCCATTGCACCAAGCAAGGTTGTTACACTCCAGGAAACGAAGGGGGCAAGTACTGAGTTTGTTGGTGGTTAAGGATTAAGCATTTGAAGTTGTATAAATCTTTCTTTGAATCATTCGGTAATCATGTTATCTTCAAAGGACTTTCTGTAATGTAAATTTAAACTTTGCACTAACATGAGTTGCAGAACTTGTGTTTGCTTTTACAGCTCCTCACTCCACTTATTTATTTAAGGCAAAAATATTTTAGTTAATCTTTAACAAGAATGTAAGAATGCTTATAAATAATGCAGAGATAATGCCAGAATCCCTAATTTTGCCTACTTAATGTCTGGAACTGTTTTGGTTTAGAGGCAGAGATTTGAGTGTGACACTCAGCAGTTGGACTGAAAAGTTATGTGGAGACATAATTGATACTGGCAGTTTCACTGGAATTCCTTCATACGTTTCCTCTTGGAAAAGGTCGATATTGCACCTGTTAGAGTCATAGAGTCATACAGCATGAAAACAGAACATTCATCCCAACTCTGCGATCCTGCAGCATACGTTTCCCAAACAAAACTTAGTCCCATTTGCCTACGTTTGGCACACATCCCTCTCTACGTTTCCTGCTCATATACCTATTCAAATGTCATTGAAATGTTGTATCTAGACCTGCATGAACTACTTTCTCTGGCAGTTAATTCCATATATGCGTCACCGTCTGTGTGAAAAAGCTGCCCTCAGGTACCTTTAAAAGTCTCTCCCCTCTCACGTTAAAACTATGCCCACTAGTTTTGAAATGCTACCCTAATAGTTATGGTTGTCACTCTGCAGTGAGTGTCTGACTTTCATTAGGAGTGATAAGGAAGTAAGGAATGAAAACAGCTCCATTTACAAATCTGTTTCCATACATGAGAAGCTCATTGTGTGTGAAAATTGTATGCATTTTTACCGGTAGTACATCAGCAAAATGAATCATCAGAGGATGCCAGCCTAGTTTGTGTTGCAGTATTGCCACTGAGACCTGTTTTATAGGGTCAGCACCCACTTACAAGGTACCTTGTAAAGATAGGAGAAAGTGAGGACTGCAAATCCTGGTGATCAGAGTTGAGAGTGTGGTACTGGAAAAGCACAGCAAGTCAGGCAGCATCCAAGGAGCAGGAGAATTGATGTTTCGGGCAAAAGCCCTTCATCAGGAATGAGGCTGGGAGCCTCAGGGGTAGAGAGATAAACGGGAGGGGGTTGGGTTGGGGAGAAGGTAGGTGAGAGTGCAATAGTTGGATGTAGGTGGGGGTAAAGGTGATAGGTCAGAGAGGAGGGTGGAGCGGATGGGAGGGAAGGAAGATGGACAGGTAGGACAGGGCATGAGGACAGTGCCAAGTTGGAAGGTTGGAACTGGAATAAAGAGGGGGGAGGGGAAATGAGGAAACTGGTGAAATCCACTTTGATGCCATGTGGTTGGAGGGTCCCGGAGCGGAAGATGGGATGTTCTTCCTCCAGGTGGCGAGTGGTTAGGAAGTGGCAGTAAAGGAGGCCCAGGACTTGCACGTCCTTGGCAGAGTGAGAAAGGGAGTTGAAGTGTTCAGACACGGGGCGGTGGGGTTAGTTGGTGCGGGTGTTCTGGAGATGTTCTCTGAAGCTCTCTGCGAGTAGACATCCAATCTTCCCAATGTAGAAAAGACTGCATCAGGAGCAATGGATACAGTAAATCACATGTGTGGAAGTGCAGGTAAATCTCTGATGGATGTGGAAGGCTCCTTTGGGGCCTTGGACAGAGGTGAGGGGGGAGGTGTTGCCTCAGGTTTTGCAGTTCCTGTGATGGCAGGGGAAGATGCTGGGAGGGGAGGGTGGACCTGACAAGGCAGTCACGGAGGGAATGGGCTTTGCGGAAAGTGGATAGGAGAGGGGAGGGAAATATATCTCTGGTGGTGGGGTCTGTTTGTATGTGATAATTCAACAATATTTGTGAATACATATTATTATCAGAACTGATGGCATAACAACTTGACATGCAGGAGGAGGTGGTTTGTGGTAATATTACTGGACTACAAAGTAATGTTGCCATAGTCCTGCTCCCTCATTTGAAAGAGACAACTGGTGATAGTCTATCCTAAGAGTCATCTCACCTCATCCAAGTGGAGAGGTCAAAAAGGAGAGTTTCTCATGGTAACCTCAGACCACTACAGGAATTGAACCCATACTGTTGGTAATATTTTCCATCACAAACCAGTGTCCAGCCAACTTAGTTCCACAAGCCTGGATAAATGTCTGGGAGTATGGATTTGAGTTCTGAATTTAAGTATAATTAGTCTGGATTACAAAGCTAATTTCAGTGAGAATGCCCTCACTAATTGTTGTGAATTCCCTTCTGGTTCACTAAGACTCTTTAGGGAAGGAAACCAGGGGGTGGCATGGTGGCTCCGCAGTTAGCACTGTTGCCTCACAGCACCAAGAACTTGGGTTCAATTCCCGCCTTGGGTGACTGTTAGTGTGGAGTATACACATTCTCCCCATGCCCACGTGGGTTTCCTCTGGGTGCTCTGGTTTCTTCCCACAATCCAAAGATGTGCAGGTCAGGTGAATTGGCCATACTAAAATTGCCCATAGTGTTCAGGGACCTATAAGTTAGGTGCATTAGTCTGGGGTAAATGTAGAGCAGTAGGGGAATGGGTCTAGGTAGGTTACTCTTTTGGAGGGTTGGGTTGGGCTGAAGGGCCTGTTTCCACACTATTGGCATTCTATATCAAAATTTGTTATCCTTGTCCATATGAGACTGCACTCAATTCAAAAGTACAAAGGGTTAGAGAACAAATGCTGACCTTGCCAGCGACATCCATGTATCATGAATGATGTGACTGCAAGTACAGCAATGCACTGAATGGTCTTGGCTGCTCCAGGAGGAATATTTCTGAAAAACCAACAAACTGACACATAACTACAGCTTTCAGAGTAACTGATTCTAGCTATCCAGGAATAGCCTCCAAAGATTCATACGCAGTGGTATGACAAGATCTCGTTCATCATTGAAATGTCATAATGTTATGACAGTTTGAGTAATATTAAGATAAAACAGAAATATATGCTTAAATGTTTTGAAGAGAGGCAGTTATGTAGTGCTAATGTCACTGGACAAGTAAGCCAGAACTCCAGGCTAATGTTCTGGAGAATGCAGATTTAAGTCCCCTGATTGTGAAATTTGAATCCAGCAAGATCTCGAATTAAAACTAGCTTAATCATGCCTGTGTAACCATCGTCAACTATTGCAAAAGTCTATCTGAATCACTAATGTGATCGGGACCCACCTGGTCTCGGCTACACGTGACTCCAAACTCCAGACTCACACCAATGTGGTTAACTCTTAACTGCCTGTGGGCAATTTGGGAGGGACATTTAATGTTGGTGCAGCCAGTGATACACACATCCCACGAGGAAAATATATTTTAAAAATGGAAAATATATTTTAAAAATGGAAAATGCTGCAGAAGCTCAGCAGGTCTGGCAGCAACTATGGACAGAGAAGCAGAATTAATAAGTCGAGCTATTATCTGCAATACATTCATTGGAACTGAGCTCAGGTTCTGTCCCCACAGGTGCTCTCAGACCTGCTGAATTTGTCCAGCAATTCCTTTTTCTTTTAATTTTGGCTTTCCAACACTCACGGTATTTTGCTTTTAAACATACGATTCAGGATTACTGCACCATGACCACAATGATCGCTATTCAGAATGTGTGTGTGTTACCAATAGTGAAGAGATTCAGTCTGAGAATCTGCATTGAACATTCAGTATAATTCTGAGCCCAATTTTGTTGAAAGTTGACTATCTTCCAGCCTCAGTCAAACCGCTGAGTAAAAGTAAATGGGTTCCACTTCATGTTTGAGAGAAGAGGGTAGTCATAACTTCTTAACACTAGTTTTGAATTGTAGCATATCCAATTCAGGAAATTCAACAAATGTCTTAATAGCCATTCAGTAAATTTGACCCATAGAGGGAGTAGCTTTATTGAAATGCTTCAGCGTAAAGGCCCATCAGCATGCTTATCCTCTTGAACCTCTAACTTAAACGTACAAAACTCCCACTTTCCAGTGCTCTTCCCTCAATTCAGAAGGGGCCTGTGTGGATTCACACTCAGTCCGAGAACATGGTAACTGATTGAGATTAATGCACTGCCACAGAGCCTTTAATTTGTAGTTTGAAAACTTCGGTAGTTTCTAATACAAAGAGCTTTTAACAACCCAAGAAGAATGGATTAGTATGTCAGGGTTAAACAGATATTCTCTCAAAGTGGTTTCACCACATTGATGCAGGTAACAGACCATTTTGTGTGTACTGATAATGGGTCACTTCTTTTTCGAAATGCTTGTTTATCTTTTCCAACTCTGCATATTGCTTTGGGAAAACATACTTCCAGGTTTCCAGCCATGTTTATTCTGAAGCTATCAGCTAGGTCCTGGGTGAGTGACTTCCCTTTGACATTTCTTCCATCCCTTCCAGGTGGTCGAACACAAGATTTGTATAATTTGTCTATCCATATATACCCTTGAATTAGAATGGCTTATACAGCTATCTCAGAGGTCAGTTGGTAGTCAACCAGACTACGTTTGGAGTCTCATACAGGGAGGATGGCAGATTTTCTACTTGAAAGAGAATTAGTGAACTATAAGAGAATTCACAACAATCAATGATGGTTTTGTGGCATTGTCATAGAGAATCATAGAATCCCTACAGTGCGGAACAGGCCATTTAGCCCTTGGAGTTGATACTGACCCTCTGAAGAGCATCCTGCCCAAGCTACCCCTCCACTCTTTCCCTGTAATCCTGCATTTCCCATGGCTAATCCACCTAAGCTGCACATCCTTGGGTACTATGGACAATTTAGCATGGCCAATCCATCTAACTTGTAAATCTGTGGACTGTGGAAGGACACCCATTCAGACACAGGGAGAACATGCAAACTCCACATAGACAGTTGCCCAAATTTGGATTCGAACCCAGGTCCCCAGCACTGTAAGGCATGTTACTGAGCCACCATACCATTCCTTGTCACTGAAGAAAAGGTTTGTATTCTAGGTTAATTAAACTTAAATTCAGCATTCAAATCCACACTCCCAATCATGACTTCTGCCCGCTATGTCACAATGGAAATATAGTTTCCTAATCATCAGCCTATCACCTCAGGCCAACCTCCCAAGACTCATGAGTTTACCCGATAAGTCAGCAAACTGTTAAGCAGAACTCGAAATAAAATTGGTCGTTTGTTTTCAGACAGCAGGTCATAGAACTCGTAACCTGTGACATAGATAGTGTCAAAGAGGAATTTCTGCAGTGAGGAGGGATTGCAGAATGAAGGTTCAAAGTTGTGACTGAATGCAGGAAAAGTTACAGGTTTTCTAAGCATTCTGAGATTACAAAACTATTACAAAAAGATTTCTGATACTGCAGCTGGCACTAAGAAAAGAGAGAGGAGTGATCTGTTTGCTAATCCAAAATTCAAGAATGACAAACTTGTGACAGAACTCTTCCAGACAAATGGGATATGAATCATATTCCATGACTTCTTCATAATATGTTCTTTTATACTGCAAAAATACATTCATTATAAACATAGTTTGTGTTTAGAGGTAGATTAATATTAAACTATGGCCAATTGTACTATCTGGTTTGGCTCCAATGATGTCACAGAGACCAGGGTTGATTTTTAAGTAAAGTTATGATATTAGGAATCGGAAGAGACCATTCAGTCCCTCAGATGCACTGCAGCATTCAATTAATTCAAGGCTAATCCACACCTTATCTCATTTGTCTACCTTTGCTCCATATGCCTCATTACTCCTGATCTACTAAAACCCACCTAGTTCAGTCAAAACTCCAGTTGTCCTTGTGTCCCTTGTCTTTTCAGAGAGGGGGTTTTAGATTTCTAGTGCTTTCATGTAAAAGAATGCTTCCTGATTTCACTCCTGAATAGCTTTGTTCTTATTTTAACTATTTTCTTAATTCTCCCAACAGAGGAAAAATTTCTAAATATTGAAATAATTCCACTGAGACTGGTATCCCGTCACCAAGTCCCCCTTTATTTACACATAGAGAATCCTTGACACTGATCCAGCTCTCTCAGAGCCAGCTCTCAGAGTGAACAGGATGTCTGACACTCCTGTTCTAATGTGTCAGCCAGGGCTCCTTGACTGGACCAGATTAACAGCCTCAATCAGGGAACTCATATTCTATGAGTCCACCTGGCTGACCTCTCTACACTCACTACTAGTATTTATCCTTTCAAGTCCATTTGGCGTTTTAAAATTTAAAGTTTTCCCTTTAATCTTCAATATTCAAAGGATGCAAGCTAACATCATAATTTAATCTTCCAACCCCGAGTATTATTCTGGGTCAATCTTGCATCACCAAAACCAAAACATCCCTTCAGATGTGTAATGCCCAAAACTAATGACCAAAATTGTAGAAAACTGTACTTCTCCCACGATG
The DNA here is from genome assembly GCF_020745735.1 of Hemiscyllium ocellatum. NCBI lineage: Eukaryota > Metazoa > Chordata > Chondrichthyes > Orectolobiformes > Hemiscylliidae > Hemiscyllium > Hemiscyllium ocellatum. The sequence continues at coordinate 45,254,969 of NC_083429.1, read as the reverse complement.
TTGCTCATCTCACGACAATTGAGTTCAACAACGGGAGTCAACTTGAGTACACGTTAAATGATAAAAACAATGAGAACATGATATAATAAAGTCATCTCCTTGGAATAACCAGACTTACCATGGCATCAGTATAAATAGTGCTGATTGGCTCCTTCCTGATCTCCATTCAAGTTTTCCATTCTTGGCTAATGGAAACTTTGTCTCCAAAGTGGTTGATATCCTCCATGATCACTTGTCAGGGATGACCAATGACAACTTCAATCTCCTCAAGTCCATTGATCTTTACTAACTCTGTGCTGCAAAGTTGAACTGTCAAATTCTCAGCAGTCACACCCCGATAAAGAAAATGTTCCTAGTTTCTTCATGCATTGATCAAGCAGACGTCCATCTTTCAAATTTGAAAAGGAAGGTGGTTTAACGCAAGCTTAGATCCCACTAAGATGGGCTGTTGTCTTGTCCTATCCAACTGTTCAGTTGGCCATTGAGTGGTCTTACACATTTCCTCAGAAACTCTGCCAGAGAAGGGAGAGGATGGGGAGTAGATAGAATCTTGTTAGGCATGGGAATGAAGCTATGTCAGGTGTAGATGTGAATGTGGAATCCAAAACACAAGCATATCAGCTATGATCTGATCGAATGGGGGAATAACTATGAAGGACTGAGTGGTCTACTTCCTAATGCATATGTTGTATCAAATAGTCTAATCATGTATTAAAGCAAAAAATAATTTAAAGAAAGTTTACTTGACAGTAATCACTGTTGTCTCATCTGAACAACACTCTCCGTCTTTGATATTTCACTCAGGACATCAGTTTTTTACAGTCGGAACCTTTTTAACCTACTCTAGTATTATGGACTAGGCCAGACAACTCAAAGCATTCTTAAGCAGACAGGCCTAAACCTAACTTTGCAATTTGTTTTGGTAATGTACAGTGAAAATTACCCAGAGTAAGATAGCTAGGTTGACAACTAGATTTTAGAACAGACAAAAACTTTATTCACAAAATTACACAATGAAACACAAAGAACAGAATAAAGAACCCCTAAAGAACCTATCCAGCTAGACTTCATTATGATGTTCTGAATACACACAACAGTCCCAATTAAGCAAGCTTCCTTTAAAAAAACTGTATAAATGTAAACAGGCTTACAGGTTTAAGTTGAAGGGAGTAAGAGAGAGAGTTTCCACACAGCTCCCTGCTGAACTTCCCAGTTCAAGACTGAACTAAAACTACTCAGTCAGCTAGTTAAAAACAATGACTGCAGATGCTGGAAACCAGATTCTGGATTAGTGGTGCTGGAAGAGCACAGCAGTTCAGGCAGCATCCGAGGAGCAGTAAAATCGACGTTTTGGGCAAAAGCCCTTCATCAGGAATAAAGGCAGAGAGCCTTTGGCGTGGAGAGATAAGCTAGAGGAGGGTGGGATGGGGAGAAAACAGCATAGAGTACAATAGATGAGTGGGGGAGGGGATGAAGGTGATAGGTCAAGGGTGGGGGGAGGGTGGAGTGGATAGGTAGAAAAGAAGATAGGCAGGTAGGACAAGTCATGGGGACAGTGCTGAGCTGGAAGTTTGGAACTAGGGTGAGGTAGGGGAAGGGGAAATGAGGAAACTGTTGAAGTCCACATTGATGCCCTGGGGTTGAAGTGTTCCGAAGCGGAAGATGAGGCGTTCTTCCTCCAGGCATTTGGTGGTGAGGGAGCGGCAGTGAAGGAGGCCCAGGACCTCCATGTCCTCGGCAGAGTGGGAGGGGGAGTTGAAATATCATTTATTGTATCTGTTGCTCCCGATGCGGTCTCCTCTACATTGGGGAGACTGGACGCCTCCTAGCAGAGCGCTTTAGGGATCATCTCCGGGACACCCGCACCAATCAACCACACAGCCCCGTGGCCCAACATTTCAACTCCCCCTCCCACTCTGCCGAGGACATGGAGGACCTGGGCCTCCTTCACTGCTGCTCCCTCACCAACAGACGCCTGGAGGAAGAACGCCTCATCTTCCGCCTCGGAACACTTCAACCCCAGGGCATTACTGTGGACTTCAACAGTTTCCTCATTTCCCCTTCCCCCACCTCATCCTAGTTCCAAATGTGCAGCTCAGCACTGTCCCCATGACTTGTCCTACCCGCCTATCTTCTTTTCCACCTATCCACTCCACCCCCCCGCCCCCCCCGACCTATCACCTTCATCCCCTCCCCCACTGACCCATTGTACTCGATGCTACTTTCTCCCCACCCCCACCCTCCTCTAGCTTATCTCTCCACGCTTCAGGCTCTCTGCCTTTATTCCTGATGAAGGGCTTTTGCCCGAAATGTCGATTTTACTGCTCCTCGGATGCTGCCTGAACTGCTACTCAGTCAGCTAGCTAGGGATCTGACCACTCTCCTCTCTTTATACTTTTAAAGCATAACCACTTTTGGCCTGAAGTCAGATCTGTTTACATGCAAACAAAAGGCCTCTCAAAATTCTTTTCATCTCTGTACCAAATCAGACTGATCGGAGTCCGGCCCAGTTTATGGCCCCTCTGAAAAAACTCAATTCCCGAGTCTCCTTGAACCAAGGAACAGCTCTTAGTAAAAAAGGGATTAGCTTTGTGACACTAGTTCATAAAATATTGGAAACATTTCAATCCTCTGTAAACTTTGTAAAGATGTCAAATAAACAGATTTTTGAGCTGAACTCTGGACCTCGAATTGGAAGATAGATCTCAAAAAACCAACATCACCCATGTCATAAAAATAAATTATCTTTGGAATCAAAGTAAGCCAATGAGATACAGAACAGGCTTAAACACTGATAGCTGCTGGCACAACAGCACATACAAACTGGAACACAGTTCATGCATAGCGCTGAAGCTGCAGATCACAAGCAGAAGCAGAAACCAGACAATAATTTCAATTCTTCAACCTCAGAACTTCAAATGTCAGGCATAAACAACTTGACATTTGGCTTTTAATGGTAATGACTTCATACGGACCTCGTGATCAGAACCGTGGCTTGACACACTCCTATCTACCCATTGCTCTCTGCAATTTATATCCCACCTGCCATTTTCTAGCAATTTATTAGGAGGTATAAGGTAATGTCACCATAGTCTGACTAGAACCATCGGGCTGTTCTCACATTAGAGGGAGACACTGATGGTGGCTTAACCTCAGGAGAAGGGGAAGTGAATCCTTCACGGTAAACTCAACTAATGTGGAAATTGAACCCATTGATGTTGACATTATTTTACATTGCAGACCTGCTATTTGAGCTAACTTAGATTTAGATTTTATTGTTACGTGTACTCAAGGACAGAAGCACAAGAGAATAGTGAAAATTGTATAATGTCACCACACCCCATCTTAGACACAAAGATGCCTAGGTACAAAACACTTCAGTAGAAAGTAGCAAAAGTTAAAAAGATTAAGCATTATCTTCACAGAACAAGGAAAAAAAGTAAAGAAATGAGGTAATAATTAACGTTAAAGTCCTTCTTAACATACACTAGAAAAGGAAAGGAAAAAGTTAAAAGTTCAACTTTGATGAGTCCTCCACTTAGCTTGCTCTCCAGGAGACCTCAGCTGCCTCTTCCTAATGTCGCAGATCCCAGGATTCCCCCTCATCGCTCGCTCTTCCTGCGTTGGACCGTGATGACATCGCCGTTGTTGCTGCTAAAGCTGCTGCTTCCCTCGTCTCCTCCTGCTGCCTCCGGAACATTCCGGGCAGGATCCACTTGCACATTAAGATGCCCAGCAAAGGTACACCCACACTGGGCTGAGTGACAGGACCGAGAGACCTGACCGAGAGACCAGACTGAGAGACTGGACCGAGAGACCAGACTGAGAGACCGGACTGAGAGACCGTACCGAGAGACAGGACGGAAAGACTGGACCAAGAGACTGGACTAAGAGACTGCCACGCTGGGCTGAGAGACCACCACACCAGGCCAAGACACTGGTCCAAGAAAATGCCACGCCAGACTGAGAGACTGGATCGAGAGACTGTCATGTGTTGCCGAAGGACCAGGTCAAGAGACCACCACCGGCCAGGCCAGACCAAGAGGGCACCTTGCTAGGTCTACATGAGATTGGGAATGAAGAAAAGAAGAAAAGAAACACGAAGAGAGGGAAAAAAAAGAAATAAATAGACTGAGTGGATGAGTTTCGATTGAAGCGTTCTACACTGCCACCATCTTGGAGTAAACTGACTCCCCCATTAAAGCTCTCCAGCTGACCTCAGTATTTAGGGAGAGGGCAGTCCAATCAGACCCTCAAACCACCCCTGCCATTTCAGTCAGATCATTACTAAATTGTACCTCTCCCTCTTTGACACCTGATTTTATACCTATTGTTGTGAGCTCTCTTCCAAAAAGGACAACGATGGTAAATTCGAAAGGAAGTCAGCTTTCACATAAATGATAACTTTGGACTATGTTCAAAGCTCTACAGATGTGATGTTGGATTAGGGATTGGAAGTTATAGAACCTGACAATTCCAAAACAGAGTCTGGCAGAGTTATTTCGCAAAAGATCTTAATGTCCAACAGGCTGATTTTCACATCATGAATGGGAACTGATTAGGAATCCTGATGCTAGTAGTGAAAGATGTCAAGACCATAATGTCAACATCCCACGCTGCTGTGCTGATTACCTCCACCCCAATGCCAAAATAAACAAAGAAAGCTTTACTATTGGTAGTTTGGGGAAAGGAAATGGAGCCTGAAGAACAGACCAGAAATATTCAGTTACAATTCACCATTCCCTGCTCGCAATGCAAATCTGAATTCTTCAATTTGCTCTCAAGTGATGACCAGAAGTTTACTTCAAAAGAATGTAGGGAACTGATTCCACACAGATGGATACCTGGCTTTACATACAAATGTCAAACCTCAGGAGATTCCTCACATAAAAATTAACAAAAGTGAAAAATATATTGGTTTATCTATCCAAAAGGCCCACACTAGTCATTGCTTCTTTAAAATATACATGAACAATTCCCTTCCCATCACCACCCCGCCCTCCAAACTGCTATTCATAGCTGCAAGGAAATCTACCCTCCTCCACAATGAGCCGCCCCTCCCTGTCTAATCGTCAACTCTTTCTTTACATTCATGGTCAATATTTGTTGCCCATCCCTAATTCCCCTGAGTTCAGATAAAAGGATAAGGAGACTGGATTTTCTTCCGTCACAATACAGGAATGGCAGAAGGCTACTCTCTCATTAGAGAGAGAGAGAGAGAGAGAGAGAGAGATGACTGGTGGTGAGCTTAAGCTGAGGGTCACCACACCCACAGCTGAGGGGAGAGGTTGAGAGGGTAGGACCTTGGTCCAGAGTGGGAAGTGAACCCACATTGTAAGTATTGATCTGTCTAGCAAACCAGTCATTCAGCCAACTGACCATCAAATTGATTTGAAAGGTACCAGTGACCATTAATGTGACTGGATTTTAATGCTTGACCTTGGGTTTTAAAATTAATTTTAAATTCCTCCAACCAGGACGAAAGGAGGAGTACCTATATCCCCAGAGAATTAGGCTTCACCACTCGCTTCTAGTTCAAATGAACTATTACAATGCCACCATTCCCTCTGATGGCAATCTGATGATCGCTTTCTCTCTGTGATACCATCAGTGCTGCCCAGACAGACTTTATTCCTCTATAACCAACATTGCTCGGATAGACACAAACCTGCTCTGGTTGTCTCTGAGGTGGGACCAAGATGATAGCCTCAACTGGCTTTCCTTTTGCGATTTTGCGCTACGGCAGAGAATATCAACATAATTAAAATGCTGCTTTGCTTTTATGATTGTCCATTTCCAAATAAAGAAGAAGAGTTTTCAAAAAGAGGTGGTATCTAATCCAGACAATGCTGGCCTCACCCAGCAGAGGGAGAGCTGGTGAGAGACCCACATCCCTTCCTTTGGGGAAAGACAACCATGCTGATCAGGGAGTGAGCTTTCATCATTGGGTCTTCCCCTGGGGTTGTGGATCCTGAAGATGGAAATACTCCAGACCCAGAAAGCTCTTGGCCAATCAGAAGTTGCAAGTTGTCCAAAGCAGGTATCACCAGCCATTGTGGAGGCTGTGACCCATGAAGCACCTACCAGCGGGCCAGGATCTGCAAGAGAGATCCTCTGGACAGTGGGAGTGTCACTGAGGGGATCCACGGGGTGAGTGTCACAGGCAGAAGATCAAATCTTACTGGGCTCTACCCTTTCCAATGCCATGTGCTTGGATCTGGCACTGAAGGCCTTTGAACTATTCCTTCCCACTGGGAGGCAAGGTTTGATTCTCCTCCAAGATGACAGTCTTGCAGTCACACATTTCGAATATCATTAAAGCCTCGAGCAGGGCTGGGGCTGGTCAGCTGACCCTGAGCCTTCCCACATGTTGGCATCAAAGGTTGAAAGACAGTAGAGTCACTACTGGGCATCCTCCTGCCTGATTAAGTGCCCGCTGCACCTCCAGCCCCCTGGAGAGAGGGCATTAAATGGAATATATATTCATTTTGAGCCTGCACTGATTTTTTTTGAATGACAAAACATGAACATCTAAAACTAAATGGAAATATGGACATGTTTTGTTAAACTGATACAGAAGTTAAAGTTTAGAATCATAGAATCCCTATGAAATATTATCCGGCCCATCAAGTCCACAATGACCCTCCGAAGACCATGCCAACCAAACACAGTGTCCTACTTTATCCCCGTGATCCGACATTTAGCATGGACAATCCACCTAACCTGCACATCTTTGGACTATGGGAGGAAACCGGAGCACTCAGAGAAAACCCACGCAGACACGGGGTCAATGTGCAAACCCCACACAGACAGTTGCCAAGGCTGGAATTGAACCTGGGACCCTGGTGCGTGAGGCAGCAATGGTAACCACTGAGCCTCAAAAATACAAACCTTTCATATTATCTATAGCTGCCACATTGCCTTTGTTTTTCTGTCTCCTATAACCAAAGTATCAAGGGATCATATTTTCTGTGTTTACAGATCCCAATAAACAGAGCGCATGGTCAAATCGTTTTACAAATAACAGAGAATGGAAAACTTAGTCATTAACCTATTGCTCTTAGAAGACCTATGAGCAAAAAAGTCACACAGTTCTCAGAATTTAAATAAATTAAATGGTGTTGCAGGACTGCAGTCACTCATTTCAATAATGCACTGTATAGCTAAAAATTAAATCACAAACCGTGTATTGTGATTCCTCAGATGTCGAGTTCCTTCACATAACTGCGTTCCATGGCTGAATGAGAATAGATATTCTTCTCTAAAGGACTTCTGGGAGGTGGCTGGTAGTTTCACGACAACCACTACTGAGACTGACCCAGATCTGCAATCATTGAATTTGAATCCCACCCAAATTACTTCCTTAGGATGTTACTTGAGAACAGAAGGAATTTGTCGAAGTGTTCTAGGAAGGAAAAGAAACGAACAAAACAGAGAAAAAAAAACTGAGCTGGAGAAAGTGAGGAAAGCAACAAGCAGAGTGTTGAGGTTGGGAGGGTGGAGAAAGTGTCACAGGGGAGTATTTCAAGAAACTCTTTGGGAATGTGACAGGGGAGGCCAGAGGACAGGAAGATCATGGCTGAGAAACTGGAGTCGAGGGTAGGATAGGAGACAAGAGTTAACAATGTATTGGTTATATACAAGAATGCAAGGAAGAGAAAACAGACTAAAGTGAAGGCAAAATCTTGAAGCTGAAAACAAAGATGAGAACTTTTAAATCAATATGTTACAACGTGGGAAATTAATGCAACTTGTGGAGGTTTGGAAAAAGCCATTTATTAATTTTTGTTTTCTTTATCCATGGGTGCTGGCTAGGCCAGCATGTATTCTCCATCTCTAATTGCCCAGAAGGGAGTTAATGGTCAATTACATTTTTGTGTGTCTGGAGTTACGTGTCGGCCAGGGTGACCAGGCCAGTGCCATTACTACTCTGTCACTTCCCCCACTAGAGGGAGCTACAGCTGAAGGGCATTGTGCAATTGAGTACTGAGAGTACAAGTAACAAGAGACTGCCCACCAGCCCGTCCCTGTCTCCCCCCCAACCCCCAACCGGGTAACTGTCTGTGTGGAGTTTGCATATTCTCCCAGTGTCTGCATGGGTTTCCTCCGGGTGCTCCAGTTTCCTCCCACAGTCCAAAGATGTGCAGGTCAGGTGAATTGGCCATGTTAAATTGCCCATAGTGTTCAGGGATGTGTAGGTTAGATGCATTAGTTAGGGGTAAATGTAGAGTAAATGTAGAATAATTGGTTAGGGAATGGGTCTGGGTGGGTTACTCTTCGGAGGGTGGCTGTGGACTTGTTGGGACAAATGGCCTGTTTCCACACTGTAGGGATTCTATGAAAAATCTCCAGTTTAACTCCCACCTCAGGGTGCAGCGACCATGGAGGTGTTGATCACATGATATCTAAATAGATTAACATGAAAAAGCTGAGGCATTGGTTGAGGAGGCAAATGCTGCATCCTGTAAATAAAGAAACTGTCAAGGAAAAGATTTGTTTCATATTAGTTTCATACTTCACCATCCAGCTGTGGATCCATTTATCTAAAGAAAGGGCAGGAATTACCTCCTTTCCTTGCTCATTGACATTTGACACCAAGAGAACTGTGAGAAAGACTAATTTCAGAATAACAGGTGTCTGTCCTGACCCCTTGGTAAAACTCCTGTCTCTCAGTGAGAAGATTGACCTGGTGAAGGAACAGCACTCCAAAAGCTTGTAATTTTAATTATCTTGTTGGATTATAACCTGGTACTGTTTAACTTCTGACTTTGTCCATCCCAGTCCAACACTGGCACTCCACATCAGTACAGCCAGAGCGAAGCACTGCGGAAAATGCTGTCCATCAGAGAAAATCTGAAAGCACAGTGCTATCTATTATCTCAAGGCTTTTAAGAGTCCTACAGCCCTATAGCACCAAGACAGTCCCTTTGGCCCAAACTGGTCCATGCTGACTAAAATGTCCATCTACACTAACCCCATTTCCCTGCACTTGGCCCATATTCTTCAATCCTTTCCTATCCATATATTTGCCTGAACGCCTTTTAAATGTTGTTAATGTATTTGCTTCAACCACTTCCACTGGCAACACATTCCATACGCGTACCACCCTCTGTGTAAAAAAATTGCCACTCAGATTCCCTTTTATTCTTTCCCTTCTAACTTTAAACTGATGCCCTCTAGTCTTCGATTACCCAACCCTGGGGAAAAGACTGAGTGCGTTTAACCTAATCATGCCTCTCGGGATCTTATACACTTCTATAAGATTCTTCCCTCAGTCTGCTACACTCTAAAGGAAAAATTCCTAGCTTGTCCAATCTCTCCCAATAAATCAGACTATTGAGTCCTGACAACATCCTTGTAAGTTTCTTACATTGATTAGATTAGATTACTTACAGTGTGGAAACAGGCCTTTCGGCCCAACAAGTCCACACCAACCCGCCGAAGCGCAACCCACCCATACCCCTAACCTAACACTACGGGCAATTTAGCATGGCCAATTCACCTGGCTTGCACATCTTTAGACGGTGGGAGGAAACCGGAACACCCGGAGGAAACCCACGCAGACACGGGGAGAACATGCCAACTCCACACAGTCAGTCACCTGAGGCGGGAATTGAACCCGGGTCTCTGGCGCTGTGAGGCAGCAGTGCTAACCCACTAAAAAAAATTTTTTTTAAATGTTCTTGCAAATGTGGTGTAAATGCTGGCAAGATTGGCGTCTGTTCATCGTTCTTAGTTGTTCTTGAGGCTCTGGTGGTGACTGTCACAGTGGTCTGGGGAAGGTGTAGTGTTAGGCAGAAATTTCCAACACCTTAACATAGGGATGCAGTGAGGGAACAGTGATACATTTCCAGGAACTGCAACATAAAACAGCATTTTCCAGTATTTGAAGAGAATCAGTGAGTTCATATGGTCAATATTTCATCCTGAAAGCAATAATTATCATGTGTACAGACGCAGAAGCAGACAATTCAGCTTCTGGAGCCTTTTCACCAGTTCCAGTAGATCATTGTTGATCTGGTCACTTACTGGTGTTCGTAGGGGTTTAAATATGTCTGCTGTCTTTCCCCAACAGTGACTACATTGTAAAAGTATTTAGTTGGCCATGAGATGTTTTATGATGTTGTGAAATGTAGGGTATAAATAAAAATTACTTCTCATTCTAAACATATAATCATATGATGAAATTGTTAGACTATTCCTGAAGAAACACGTCCAAGAATATTAAACAAAATATTCTCCAGTATTTCAGGCTTTTGGCGTCTGACACAGCCAACACTTTCTTTTGTTAACTCTAACTCCCTTGTCTCTTCCCTCCCCCCACCATTGATAAAGATGTTCATCTCCGTGACTCTGACAATAATCAGTGCCTACTCCCTCCTCCATTATCTGTGAACTCTGGCAATGTTCTGACAGTAGAATAAGTTCACCCCTCCAATGTCCCCACCTCAACCACTTTCATTGGCATCTCATTCCACATGCATACCACCCTCTTGTAAAAAGGTTGCCCCTCAGGTTCCCTTTTATTCTTTCCTTTCTAACCTTAACCTGATGCCCTCTAGTCCCACAGCACCTCCCCAGTCAAATTTTGGTTCCCACCCTCAAAGTATTTCCTGTAAATCACCAATCATTACATCTTGGATGACAATGGGATCATAATAATAGACTGGCAGGTCATGAGACCTAGCAGTCTGGAGACCCAGCATAATGTTCTGGAGAATAGATTCAAATCCCCAAATTTAAATTCAATTAGTTATGTTTCCTCACTGTTAATGTAATCAATTATGGTTAAAAACACATTTGTTTTCTAATACCCCTTTTGAAGATGGAAATCTACCCAATCTGACATCAATGTTAACTCCAACGCTCTAAGAAAACCACACAGTTCAACGACAATATAATGCTACCTTGCTTACATCTCTGGAAGAATGTTTTGAAAAGCTATTCCTCATCCAAGTGAACTTTCAATAAGACAGCTTTGTTGAACAGTAATGTAAATCACCACCTTATTCCTGACTGCCCTGGTACAAACTCTCCTCTAATTTTCTCTCCCATCTGCTGGAGTATGTTATACTTGCTCATTTGATGCTTGCCTATTCCCTTGACTATGATTATACCTCAAAATTACATCTGACGACACTTAAAGCAGCTAACATATTGTCTTCAATCAACTCTGTTAACCATACAATTAGAGTCAGTAATTTCAGCAAGTCAGACAGCTATAATTACAAAAACCACAATCACCCTTCCCTCTCAGGTCACTGATCCACCAATCACAACCTTCCCTTTCCCCCGCTGCTCACTGATCCACCAATCACAGCCTCCCTTTCCTTACTGCTCACTGATCTACCAATCACAATCTCCCCTTTCCCTCGCTGCTCACTGATCCACCAATCACAGCCTCTCTTTCCTTGCTGCTCACTGATCCACCAATCACAACCTCCCCTTTCCTTCGCTGCTCGCTGATACACCAATCACAACCTCCCCTTTCCCCCGTTGCTCAATGATTTGCCAATCACAACCTCCCTTTCCTCACTGCTCATTGATCCACCAATCAAAATCTTCCCTTCTCCAGTGTTAGCTAATCTTCCAATCACAGCTTCCCATTTCCTTCCCCTACTTACTGACCATCCAATCATAGCTTTCCTTCCCTTGCACCCCACCCCCTCCAAGTGCACCTTGGTCTGCCAGTTGCAGTCCCTTTCCATTCCTGCTTCCTTCTGCCTCTTTCCCCAGGAATGGCTGCTGTCTGTTAATAAAAAGATGCCAGTTACTTTAGAGTTCCACATTAGAACATAGAACATAGTACATAGAAAAATACAGCGCAGTACAGGCCCTTTGGCCCTCGATGTTGCGCCAACCCAAGTCCACCTAACCTACACTAGCCCACTATCCTCCATATGCCTATCCAATGCCCGTTTAAATGCCCATAAAGAGGGAGAGTCCACCACTATTACTGGCAGGGCATTCCATGAACTCACGACTCGCTGAGTAAAGAATCTACCCCTAACATCTGTCCTATACGTACCTCCCCTTAATTTAAAGCTATGCCCCCTCATAATGGCTGACTCCATATGTGGAAAAAGATTCTCACTGTCAACCTTATCTAAACCCCTAATCATCTTGTACACCTCTATCAAGTCACCCCTAAACCTTCTTTTCTCCAATGAAAACAGCCCCAAGTGCCTCAGCCTTTCTGCATACGATCTTCCTACCATACCAGGCAACTTTCTGGTAAACCTCCTCTGCACCCGTTCCAGTGCCTCCACATCCTTCCTATAGTATGGTGACCAAAACTGCACACAATACTCCAGATGCAGCCGCACCAGAGTCTTATACAACTGCAACATGACCTCAGGACTCCGGAACTCAATTTCTTTACCAATAAAAACCAGTACGCCACATGCCTTCTTCACAGCACTATTTACCTGGAAGGCAACGTTCAGAGATCTGTGTACATGGACACCAAGATCCCTTTGCTCATCCACACTACCAAGTATCCAACCATTAGCCCAGTACTCCATCTTCTTGTTACTCTTACCAAAGTGAATCACTTCACACTTACCTACATTGAACTCCATTTGCCACCTTTCTGCCCAGCTCTGCAGCTTATCTATATCCCGCGGTAACCTGCCACATCCTTCCTCACTGTCAACAACTCCTCCAACTTTCGTATCATCTGCAAACTTGCTCACTCAACCTGCTAGCCCCTCCTCGGTCATTTATAAAAATGACAAACAGCAATGGTCCCAAAACAGATCCTTGTGGAACACCGCTAGTAACTGCACTCCAAGATGAACCTTTACATCAACTACTACCCTCTGTCTTCTTCCAGCCAGCCAATTCCTAATCCAAACCTCTAACGCACCCTAATGCCATACCTCAGTATTTTTTGCAGTAGCCTACCATGGGGAACCTTATCAAACGCCTTTCTAAAATCCATATACACCACATCTACCGCTTTACCCTCGTCCACCTCCTTCGTCACCTTCTCAAAGAATTCAATAAGGTTGGTGAGGCACAACCTAACCTTCACAAAACCATGCTGACTATCCTTGATCACATTATTCCTATCCAGATGTTCATAAATCCTATCTCTTACAATTCTCTCTAAGACTTTGCCCACAACAGAAGTGAAACTCACTGGCCTAGAGTTACAAGGTTACCCCTACTCCCCTTCTTGAACAAGGGAACCACATTTGCTATCCTCCAGTCATCTGGCACTATTCCTGTAGACAACGAGGACATAAAAATCAAGGCCAATGGCTCTGCAATCTCCTCCCTTGCTTCCCAGAGAATCCTAGGATAAATGCCACCAGGCCCAGGAGACTTATCTGTTTTCACCCTTTCCAGAATTTCCAACATCTCTTCCCTACAGACCTCAAAGCCATCCATTCTAATTAATTGTGACTCAATATTCACATCGGCAAAATGTCCTGTTCCTGAGTGAATACTGACGAAAAGTATTCATTCAGTGTCTCTCCAATCTCTTCAGCCTCCACGCACAACTTCCCACTACTATACTTGACTGGACCTATTCCTACCCTAGTCATTCTTTTATTCCTGACATACCTATAGAAAGCCTTTGGGTTTTCCCTGATCCTACCAACCAAGGACTTTTCATGTCCCCTCCTTGCTGCTCTTAGCTCTCTCTTTAGATCCTTCCTGGCTACCTTATAACTCTCAATCGCCCCAATTGAACCTTCATGCTGCCTTTACATAGGCCGCCCCCTTCCCTTTAACAAGGGATTCCAATTCCTTATTTAAAGCTATGCCCCCTGACACGACCCTTTCCTCCCTGCCTGACAGGTACATACTTATCAAGGACACTCAATAGCTGCTCCTTGAACAAGCTCCACATATCGATTGTGCCCTTCCCCTGAAGCCTACTTTTCCAAGCCACGCATCCTAAGTCATGCCTCACCGCATCATAATTTCCCTGCCCCCAGCTATAACTCTTGCCCTGTAGTGCACACTTATCCCTCTCTATCACTAGAGTAAAAGTCACCGAATTGTGGTCACTGTCCCCAAAGTGCTCACCTACTTCCAATTCTAACATCTGGCCTGGTTCGTCACCCAGAATCAAATCCAGTATAGCCTCACCTCTTGTTGGCCTGTCTACATATTGTGTCAGGAAACCCTCCTGCACACATTGGACAAACACCAACCCATCTAATATACTTGAACTATAGCTTTCCCAGTCAATATCTGGAAAGTTGAAGTCCCCCATAACAACCACCCTATTACTTTCACTCTTCTCCTGAATCATCCTCGCAATCCTTTCTTCTATGTCTCTAGGACTGTTAGGAGGCCTGTAGAAACATCCTAACAGGATGACCTCACCTTTCCTATTTCTAACCTCAGCCCAAACTACCTCAGATGGCGAATCTTCATCCATCGTCCTTTCCACCGCTGTAATACTATCCTTGACAAGCAATGCCACACCTCCCCCTCTTTTACCCGCACCTTTGACCCTACTAAAACATTTAAACCCTGGAACCTGCAACAGCCATTCCTGTCCCTGTTCTACCCATATCTCCGTAATAGCCACAACATCAAAATCCCAGGTACCAACCCACGCTGCAGGTTCACCTACCTTATTTCGTATACTTCTTGCATTGAAGTATACACACTTCAAACCACCTTCCATATTCTCAACTAAACAGAAAACTTCTGCATGACTTAGAAGTGATGTGAGTGTTGACTGTGTAAATCTAATGAGTAACACTGAGGGAACATGGTGTTAGATAGACAGAGGCTGACCCCAGAGGGAGAACAGGCTGGGCACAACACCAACCTATGGGTTTGACCATTTCTAGAAGTTGCTTGGGACTGTGACTGATGGGAACAAATGTTAGCATTATTTTACTGTGCTCATTTTCTATAGCTAATTATGGGGGGTGTGGAATGGGAGGCAAAGCTGAAGGTCCGCTCGGGCTGTCTAATGCTCATACACTAGCCCTCCACTAAGCATATATTCGTAAGCACTGCCAGTCCTCACCCATCATCAGTGGAACTCAACATCCAAGGAAGAACTGTTGGAAAGAAAGATCAAACAAAGCTCCCAATTCCAACAATTGTTGGAATTCTCCTGCGACGTTCATGATCAAGCTTGAGTGAATTAAAAACTTGCCCATTCATAAGTCACGAGCTGCCTTCAGAAGGTCAAGTAAGAAAATCATGGGTAAAAAAACGATGAAGAGAAAGGTCTCGTAGCGATGCTAACGAATGTTATTGTCATAGCTGTGCAATTTACTTTTCTCATTGATTTCTTTTAATTTTAGATATTATGGTGATGCTCCTTTGTCAGGTAACTGTGGAGCAGGACCTTAAGGTTTATGATCCTGCTTTACAGCTACCTGATGAAGGAGCAGCGTTCCGAAAGCTAGTACTTCCAAATAAACCTGTTGGACTATAACCTGGTGTTGTGTGAATTTTAACTTATTTCTAAAGATCTTATGGCTGGGAAGGAAGATCCCCTGCCCCTACAGTCTGAGCTTTGGAAGGATTTACAAATGAATACTCACAACCTGTTTGGCTGCATTAAAATTTTATATGTTATGGTGCTAGTGGTCTTTCAACCTACTGTATTCTCTTTATCTGGTCAAACTTCTTGTTTCATTGTTGGTAGCTGTGCCTTCAGCTTTCTGCATCCTCAACTCTCAAATGTTGCCCCCATCCCCACAATGCCACCTCTTTTCTTTCCCTTAAGATATTCCTTAAAATCTATCCCTTTGACCAAACTTTAGTCTGTCTGCTCAAGGATAAACTTTTTTTCAAAATTATGATTCACTCAGGAGATGTAGGCTTCATTGGCTGTGTAGTGATTGTAACAAGGTCAATCCAGTGGACCTCATAGAATATGAGTTCCCTGATTGGGGTTGTTAATCTGGGAGTCCTGGCTGAGAGATAAGAATAGGAGTGTCACAGAGATCTGGATCCATGTCAAGGACTCTCCATGTGTAAATAAAGGGTGATGGGATACCAGCCTCTGTGGAGTTATTTCAGGCTGGACCACCATATTCTTGTTGCCATGGAGAAGGTGACCTGCCATTTTTGTATCACTGCAAGCCATTGACGTGGATGCACCCAAAGCGCTATGATGGAGGAAGCTCCAGGATTTTGACCCAGCAACACTGAAAGAATGGTGATATATTTCCAAGTCAGGATGGTGAGTGGCTTGGAGGGCAACGTACAGGTGGTTCTCATGAATCCGCTGCCTCCCCACCTCCCTCCTTGTCATTGGAAGTGGTTGAGAGTTTGAAAGGTGCTGTGAAAGAGCCTTGGTGAATTTCTGAGCTCCCTGTGACATTTTGTTTTATAACACACCTGTGAAGTGCCTTGGGACATTTTATTATGTTAAAAAGTGCTACAAAAATATAAGTTGCTGTTAAATAAAAATAGAAGATGCTGTAAATGCTCAGGTGGTGTGTGGAGAGAGTAGCAGAAAATTGCATTGGTGGAAGGTAATTGACCTTTTTTTTATCCTCCCGAGATGGTTCTAAACATGTTGAAAACTTCAAACATTTTCTGTTTATTAGTTCAAAATTGCCAGCATCTGCAACATCTGGCTACGGTACAATTTGCTTTGGATGCCTTGTGGCGCTGTGAGTAGTGTCCCTACCTCTGATTCAGAAGCCTCAGATTCAATTCCTACTCTTAGTGCTGAAGTCAAAGGGAGGTATGTTTGTAATGCAGCCAAAAAAGTTGTCAGTATTCATTTGTAAATCCTTCCAATGCTCAGACTGTATGGGCAGGGGAGATTCCTTCCCAGCCATAAGACCTTTAGAAATAAGTTAAAATTCACACATCACCAGGTTATAGTCCAACAGGTTTATTTGGAAGTACTAGCTTTCGGAACGCTGCTCCTTCATCAGGTAGCTGTAAAGCAGGATCGTAAACCTTAAGGTCCTGCTCCATTGTTACTTGACAAAGGAGCATCACTTCAAAAGCTAGTACTTCCAAATAAACCTGTTGGACTATAACCTGGTGTTGTGTGATCTTTAACTTTGCCCACCCTAGTCCAACACCGGCTCCTCCACATTAAGAAATAGGAACAGGAGTGGGCTGTTCGGCCCATCAAGCCTGCTCCACCATTCAACAGGATCATGGCTGATGCCATATTCCTCACATCCACTTTCCTGTCCTTTCCTCAAACCCTCGATTCCCCAACTGTTCGAGAATCTATCTATCTCCGTCTCAGATATACACAAGGACTCTGCCCCTCCAGCTCTCTATAACAAGGATTTGCAAAGAGTGCAAACCTTCTGAGAATAAATTCCTCTTCATCTCAGCCTTAAATTGATGCCTTTTTATTCTGAGACTATGCCCTTTGCCCTACATTCTCCTATGAAGGGATCTCAGCAAGAACTCTCACAAGCTCCTTAAGAATCCTATGAGTGTTGGTGAACAAAGAGACCTTGGAGTGCAGGTTCATAGCTCCTTGAAAGTGGAGTCGCAGGTAGACAGGATAGTGAAGAAGGCTTGCCTTTATCGGTCAGAGTATTGAGTACAGGAGTTGGGAGGTCATGTTGCAGCTGTATAGGACATTGGTTAGGCCACTGTTGGAATATTGCGTGCAATTCTGGTCTTCTTCCAATCGGAAAGATGTTGTGAAACTTGAAAGGGTTCAGAAAAGATTTACAAGGATGTTGCCAGGGTTGGAGAATTTAAGCAATCGGAAAAGGTTGAATAGGCTGGGGCTGTTTTCCCTGGAGCGTCGGAGGCTGATGGGTGACCTGATAGAGGTTTACAAAGTTATGAGGGGCATGGATAGGATAAACAGACAAAGTCTTTTCCCTGGGGTGGGGGGAGTCCAGAACTAGAGGGTACATGCTTAGGGTGAAAGGGGATAGATATAAAAGAGACCTACGAGGCAACTTTTTCACACAGAGGGTGGTCATTATTGCGGCTGTACAGGACATTGGTTAGGCCACTGTTGGAATATTGCGTGCAATTCTGGTCTCCTTCCAATCGGAAAGATGTTGTGAGCTGCCAGAGGAAGTGGTGGAGGCTAGAACAATTGCAACATTTAAAAGGCACCTGGATGGGTATATGAATAGGAAGGGTTGGAGGGATATGGGCCAGGTGCTGGCAGGTGGGACTAGATTGGGTTGGGATATCTGGTTGGCATGGATCGGTTGAACTGAAGGGTCTGTTTCCATGCTGTACATCTCTATGACTCTGTGGCTCTATATTTCAATGAGATTATCTCTCAGTCTTTTAAACTCCAATGAGTAGATTTCCAACCTGTTCTACCTATACTGACTGAACTGCCTCCAATGAAATAGTACATTTTCTTTAATAATTCTTTAAAAACTGCTCACAATACCCCAGATATGGTCTCAACTTGCAAATTTGCAAGAAGACTTCCCTACTGTTATAGGTCAAACCCCTTGAAATAAGGAGAAAGTGAGGACTGCAGATGCTGGAGGTCAGAGCTGAAAATGTGTTGCTGGAAAGGTGCAGCAGGTCAGGCAGCATCCAAGGAGCAGGAGAATTGACATTCCGGACATGGGCTTCTCCTGCTCCTTGGATGCTGCCTGACCTGCTGCACCTTTCCAGCAACACATTTCCACCCTTGAAATAAGCGCCAACATTATCATCCCGATTAACTGCTCTGCACTCGCAGTCTGTTTCCAATGCATAAATACCTTCATGTTGCAGCTTTTTGCCAAGTGGCTGGAAGTAAGTTGGAGTCTCTACTATCACTATGCACAGTTCCAGATGACATTGTACACGTTAGCACAGTGGCTCGGACTCCCTGAGTGAGTTATAGAATTATAGAGATGTACAGCACAGAATCTGGGGATATTTTCCTAATTAACCTGCTCAGAGATGTTATTACATATCCCTGGAACATGTGGGATTTGCAGCCAGGTCTCCTGGTAGAAATACTACCGTTGCACCACATGAACCCCTCCTGAGTGAACAATGCACTACAGGTTGTTACTGATGGGTGAATGGTTGTCAATATCATCCCAGTGGCATTGTTATGTGGCGGCCCGACCAGCAGGTGTCAGTATCCCCAATAGAACTACTGCAGCAGAATCCAGCCACCTTTTCCCATGTAGTGAAGATGAGCAGCTAACCGAGGAGTGTAGCAAGGATAACAAGAAATAAATCATTGCAACACATCCAAACCATTGAAAACAAAGACATTTAAAGTAAGGAACGCTCGGATTCTGAATATAACTTTAGCGAAATGTCTAAAGGGTAATACTTTGTCATCAAGCTTTTAACAAATTGAATAAGATGTTCAGATATTTGATGTGGCTAATTATTACAGAGGCTTGTCGAGACCGAGCCACATTGTTACTGGCCTCATGAATAAGCCTGTCTTTTGGAACACAGCTTTAACATCTTCTTTCAACAGTGCACTTTTTACATCAGTCTATCATCCGCTTATTCTTCAAAAAGTAGCCAGCCAGCCTCTGTGGGCTTTTTATTTTACAAATTCTGTTTCAAAAGGATCTATACGTCTGCTGTCCATAAATGGACGCTCTGCTTTAAGGCTCTGGCTTTGAAATCACCAGAAGTTTGGAATGCGAGGAATGCGTCAATTTTCATGAACCTGCCTCTCCGCTTATTGTGTTTCTTTGTGCCTTTTCCCAAATAAGGACGCCTTCCCAATACTGATTGCCCATTTCAGGCGTTGCTTTCCTTTTTCTTGACGAGCTGACGTCATGGTGATAAGGGGAGCATTTTTAGTTGAGTTCTAGCCCGAAGCTCCACACTTTCTGGTTAGCAGTGAACCTAGCAACTTCTGCTCCTCCTGCGGGAAAAAGTAAGTCTTTAACAGCATTTACCTAAGCTCTTGTCTTGCAACTGAAAGCTCAGGCTTGAATTTAATTTGACAACAGGTTGTGCAGGGATGGTTTCAGCAAATATCAAACCGAAAAATAAACTGAACAGGTTGGGCACCTATTCATGAGGGACAGACTTAACTTTTTAGTCTGTAAAGTCCAGAATCTGGAACGTTGTTTCTCTCGCTGCCTGACCTGTTGAGTTTCTTTCACCCCCAGCGTTTTTTTTAAGTGTAACTTTTACAACGTCAGCATCTGCAGTTTGCAGCTACTTTTTCAGAAAGGGAGGGGAAAAGAAACTGGGCTAGTTTTAAACCAGTTGAACGCCTGTGAATTTGTAAAGGATTGAATTCTCTTTTGGCAATACAGTTTGGTTTGTGCTTTTTAAAGTTGAGTAAGTGCTGGGAGTGAAGATTTAAATGGAGAACTCAAGTAATTTATTTTAAAAACAAAAGGAAATGTCAGGTTGAGGCTACCTAGGGGTGCGGGTCCGTTGTGAACGGTAAATCGTGCTGTGTATTATTTGTTACAGTCTGCAGCGTTAAGGTAGTGGCTGGAACTATTGATGTAAGGCTGAAGGTTTGGGCGTGGCTTCTGCCGAATCCCGCGAGGCTTTTTTTTGCAAGAAATGAAAAATGATTAAATTTGACTTTCTTATTCGAAAGGAACTTTTTTTTTAAAAAAAGGTCAGTTCTCGCAAAATTAATCACTTTTATAGCCCTCCTTTTAGACTTCTGTGGTGTTAACGATTATTTGAGAAACGCGTCAGGGGGTGAAATTTCACTGCCAGCTTTAGAAATTCTCAAAGTTTGGGGCAAACATCCCAGAGAAATGTGGATGAAACGCCCCTCCATTCCCGATGTGGTTCAAGACTGGCCTTTATTTTATTTTTGCCCCCCCCCCCCCCCCCCCATCCCACGGATGTGGTTCTCTCCAGGACAGGGACGACTGTTCCCTTTTTGACCGGAGTTCTCTGATCCGAAAACTCACTCTCCCCTTTTTTTATTAATGTCAGTGATGAACCAACCCCGGCTCCCCTGGGCGGTTGTATCGTGAATACGAGCAGTTGCAAATGCAATGCACAAAGTTCCTGATGAAGGGCTCTGGCCCGAAACATCGAATTTCCTGTTCCTTGGATGCTGCCTGACCTGCTGCGCTTTAACCAGCAATACATTTTCAGCTCTGATCTCCAGCATCTGCAGACCTCACTTTTTAAACAAAGTTTAAATACCGAGTACGGCTGGCACATTTCCTTCCCTAAAGGACATTAGTGAACCAGATGGATTTTTACGACAGTTGATGACTTAGTGATCTCAATCTTTGGTGCACAGAAGACCATTCAGCCCATCGTGCCTGCGCCGATTCTATTACCCAAAGTCAATCCCCTGCACAAAGCTTAAACATTTACTGTGATGGCTAAGTATTTAAGTTTTAAATAATTCCGTGCATATCCTCTTGTGTCTCGAAGTTCTTACTCTTGTGATCTGGGATGGCTCTCTCCCTGCCCTCCAAGTCCCCACATTGGACAGCAAGTTCCTTTCCACTATTGCCCCCTGTAACCTTTCGCTCTCTCCCTCCCTAAAACTTTGGGTTCCTCTGTCCACCTTTTAACAAACTCACATCTCCCACGTTTCATCCATTTGTATTTTTATCATCATCCTTAGATGATTTTATGTTTTAAAGGTTAAATGCAAGTTGTTGAACTGGCATCGATCCAGACATTTTGATTGACATTCCTTTTTTTTTTGAAAAAAAAACTATTTGTATATCTTAAAATTGATGTTAACCGGTTCCTTAATACATCGAGGCTTTGGGTGTATTATGCGTTTCACAGTGAGACTGTAAAACTCTGGGTCACTGCGTGAGGAGGTTTTAAACCACATCAAATGTTGCTTTTAAAAGCCTCATGCTGTGATTTATCATGTCCGTACCATTTATGGTCCCCTACACCACCTCACTTTTGTAACTCAGCACTGAGTGGGCCAGGCAAAAGTGAGGACTGCAGATGCTGAGTGGGCCAGCCTACTAGCCACAACTGTGGAATTTGATCTTTTCTCTCCCCTTCTTCCTGGAGATAGATTGGAGTCGCACCCTGTTCCTGTGGCAAGGTGCTGACAGAGCACAGATCCTGACTTCCATAGAGGAGGGGCAATTTCTCTCAATTTATTATATAGTCTGTGGGTGGCAATGATGAGTTCAGTATTACTTATCCATCCCTAAGTGGCTGGGCAGTTTGTTGCTCCATTGCAGGAGTTGTTGTTATAAAAGTCAATTGTGTTGCTGTGGGTATGCAGACCAGGTAAAGATGGCAGAGTCCCTTCCCTAAAAGACATTATTGACTTTTGTGTTACAACAATTGATGGCTTCATGGCCGTATAATCATTGTATTGTTGCAGCCCGTTGTGCCTGCGCTGATTACCTAAGGTCAATCTCCTGCCTTTCCTCTAGATCCTTGCTCACAATTTCTATTCAAATATTCATCCAACGTCACCCTGAATGCCTCAGCACCACCCTGCCCTCCCTGCCGCCCTCCTTTATCTGCAGCACCCCTCACCACCACATCCACCCCCACACTCCCAGACGGTTAACTTCTCCACTACATGATGCTACCTGGCTTGTTGTGTTCTTCCAGCCTCCTGCTTGTCCACCACATTTCATAACAGTGCATTTTATAAGCTTACTACTTATTGAGTTTTTTTCTCAACTGTTTAGTTCCTTTTTATGAGCTGAAATATCTTATTCAGCCTGCTCACGATTTTGAAAACGTCTATCAGATCTGCATTTGGCCTCCTCCTCTCCAAGAAGTTATAAATTCTTCCATCTAGTTCCTGGAACTAGTCTTCTATTCCCAGTTTCAATAACTGAATGTGAATTCTACAGGAGTTCAGTGATACTGATTCTGCTGCACCACATTCCCAGTAATGTTACATGTACACCTAGTGTTCTAAATAGAGACTGGTTTCAGCAACATTCTGGAGAGGGTGAGCATGCAAGAGGAGAACAAGGCGAGAACACTTTTTTTTTCATGATATTGTAACCTCAGTCATGACCACACTTTTTTGGTCAATTGTCCTTGCATCTCCTTATGTGGCTTGGTTGATTAGGTTAGATTACTTAGTGTGGAAACAGGCCCTTCGGCCCAACAAGTCCACACCGACCCGCCGAGGCGCAACCCACCCCTACCCCTACATTTTACCTACTACCTAACACTATGGGCAATTTAGCATGACCAATTCACCTGACCCACACATCTTTGGACTGTGGGAGGAAACCGGAGCACCCGGAGGAAACCCACGCAGACACAGGGAGAACGTGCAAACTCCACACATTCAGTCACCTGAGGCGGGAATTGAACCCGGGTCTCTGGCGCTGGTGCCACCATGCCAGCTTGGTATGTCAGTTTTGCCTGTGAAGTCTGGTAGGTCATGTTGCAACATTTAATGCACTCCATGATCAAGTTGGTGCTCATAACTCGATGCTTTCATTAAAACTGAAGTAGGGTCGGTCTTTTGCATGGTCTAAATGGGCACAGGCATTAGAGATTGGTTTTGGAAAGCTTTTGATTCTCCAATATTAAAGATTGGTGCTCTGAATAGATTTACTGGTTGGTCAGTTTTGTTCTCTGCAGAGTTGACATGGGATTAACAGCTTCCAGGACATTGGTAGCTGTAGAATTAAATGGCGATCTATGCGGATCCCTATGTTAACAACCTTACTTTGTACTAGATTAATCAGCTGTATGGAGTATCAAGTAGGAAACTTTGAGACACATCAAGGCCAGTAGAGCAAGCCATATTATAAACTATAATCGCGACAAGGTCAAAAAATTTGAAGGCCATAATTTTGCAATAGTTTTCAAATGTTCTGAAACCAAAACATCCATGATTCAGGAAGTCTAGGGACTCTGATGCAGAAACAGTGGCGTCGTCTAGATTTGACAGTCCCTGGTTGGAGCATTGAGAGACAACCACTTTCACAATGGATGCAGTCCACATTGCTGCAATCAGTCTCCATTGTCTCTAGTCTGGGCTGCAGCAAATCAGTTTTGGATTGTAATCCAGTGACTATTGCTGGAAACTCGATGCACAGATGGAAGGGGGTGTTGGAAAATATCGATCTGACCTGCAACTTAGCCCTCTTATTTACTACCCTAATTCTGCAATTGCCTGCAAAATGGCAGTGAATGCCACAAGAACATGGAATGTGGTAGCCTGTAACTTTCACAACTAATGGCAACTTGCCATCTATCAATGCAAACAGCTTCTTTGACTCAAAACTGTGACATTTCTCCTGTTAAAGGATCGCAGTAAATCTAAACCCATGGCCCGTCTGTGCCAGAGGCATTCAGCATCCACTGTAGTCTTTTTGCCTCGACTCTCATGGCTTCAAGGATACATACATAAATCGATCTGAGTCCACTCCCTTCCATCATTTTTAAAACCTCCAGGATTGAGCTCTGTTATGATTTGCCTCTGCAGTTGAATTAATTGCAACTTGAAGTTCAAAAGCAGGGAAAATGGTTGTGATGTCAGTGTACATGGAACAGTACCCCAATTCTGTTTACTTGGGTTTTGGTGTCTTACAATAGATAATCCTAGCTGAATCTTCAGGGCTGCTATTTTACTTATTGATCCATTAGACAAAATTCACTCTTAAAAAGTGAATAGCTGATTTATTGTAGAATTTATAATTGTTTTTATGCTAACTGTCACACATCCATTGAGAGACAATCTTTTATGGTAATGTGTATGTCATCAGCCTATATCCTTCTCTTACCTCAGATGGCAGAAGCACCTAGTACTTGCTGACTGTAAGCTTGCTGTCATTACTTGATCTCTTGTCAGCTCCTAAGCCTGGGGAAAGTGGTGGTAACTGTCAGAGGTGCATTTATTTCCAAGTTTTAAAATACTGCTGAATGAAACAGAAAAGATTAGATTATATTACTTAGTGTGGAAACAAGCCCTTCGGCCCAACAAGTCCACACCAACCCGCCGAAGCAAAACCCACCCATACCCCTACATTTGCCCCTCGCCTAACA
The DNA here is from genome assembly GCF_020745735.1 of Hemiscyllium ocellatum. Classification (NCBI taxonomy): domain Eukaryota; kingdom Metazoa; phylum Chordata; class Chondrichthyes; order Orectolobiformes; family Hemiscylliidae; genus Hemiscyllium; species Hemiscyllium ocellatum. The sequence goes on along the minus strand of NC_083429.1, from coordinate 45,230,126 downwards.
CTACGGGCAATTTAGCATGGCCAATTCACCTGACCCGCACGTCTTTAGACTGTGGGAGGAAACCGGAGCACCCGGAGGAAACCCACGCAGACACGGGGAGAACGTGCAAACTCCACACATTCAGTCGCCTGAGGCGAGAATTGAACCCAGGTCTCAGGCGCTGTGAGACAGCAGTGCTAACCACTGTGCCACCATGCCGAACAGTTGTTCAGGCAGCATCTGTGATCAGAGAAAGATGTGGTTTTCAGGTCAACTTCTAAGCATCAGAAACAAGTATGGAGAATGCTGGAGAAACTCAGCAGGTCTGGCAGAATCTGTGAGGAGAGAAACAATGCATGTTTTGAGTCCAGAATGATTTGAATCAGATCTGAATTCTTCAGTTGTCGGACCTGCTGAGTTTCTCCAGCATTCTGTTTTGTTTCAGATTTCCAGCATCTTCAGGATTTTGCAGAGCATCAGGACTTTCTTTTTAGATGTTAATATGTTGATGTTGTGCAACTTTTTTGTTCCCTGATTGTTCAGACCAGCAATTCAACATTGCTTTGTATCCCAACAAATGGATTAGAATGTGATTGTGTGAAGATATGGCTGACTTTGGCTAGTGTCTTAAAGGAGCTATTCATCTAAATAGCTATTCTTTGCCTTTGGAATAGACAGGAGTATCTTATCAGTGTAGCTGATCTCTTCTGATATTTAGCAGCAACCCTTTTCAAGAAAATGGCTGATAAACTTATGTACACAACTTTAAAATAGGGCATGGGTATAAATAACTTCCATCTTAAGAGTATTGCATCGAGGTTTTGCACTATTAGATTAAATTCCCTACGGTATGGAAACGGGCCCTTCGGCCTAACAATTCCACACTGACCCTTCAAAGGGTAATCCACCCAGACCCAATATTGTACTCTATACCCCTGACTAATGCATCTAATACTATGGGGTAAAAAACAATGATTGCAGATGCTGGAAACCAGATTCTGGATCAGTGGTGCTGGAAGACCACAGCAGTTCAGGCAGCATCCAATGAGCAGTGAAATCAGCGTTTCGGGCAAAAGACAGGTCTTCCAGCACCACTGATCCAGAATCATCTAATACTATGGGCAATTTAGCATGGCCAATTCATCTGGCCTGCACATCTTTGGGTGCTCCAGTTTCCTCCCACAATCCAGAGGAATCCCATGCAGACACGGGGAGAATGTGTAAACTCCACACAGTCACCCAAGGGTGGGAATCGAACTTAGGTCCCTGGTGCCTTGAGGCAGCAGTGTTAACCACTGTGCTGCCCCATATTATCGGCACACTGATGGTTCCTTGTATTTATAAGTCCAAGATCTTCCACTTGTGACTCTAACTACTGCAATAAGGTGCAATGATCATGATATTCAAAATCTCTTATATTCTATTATCTTCTCTAATTCAATCTTTCAATGCAAAATAGATCTTGTTCAAGCTATTGTGGGCTCTTTTTGATTTGGAATTGTTCAGGAGGAGGAGTTTAGTGCTTGCACTCAGATTTCCAATTACTTGAATGAAGTTTTGGTTTTCAGAAATGTGTGTAAAAGGTTTTCAAATCACTAGCCCACCCTGGCTTGGCAAGTTTTTTTTGTTTCTTATAATTTCAAATGTTTTTCTTTCTTGTTTAAATGTCAGGATCTTAACTGGGAGTTGTCAAATTGTGCACAGGATGTTGTGTCAACGAAAGGGGAACTAGGAGTTTAAATTAAGTCACCTGTCACAAACATCTCTGAGAGGAAAGAAATAGACCTTTTTAAATCTCTACCTCTTTTATTATATCCTAGATGCAGTCAGTTGATAGTGTGTTCATTGTATGGATGTTGCATTTTTAATTATGCAAAAGCAGTTCTGACGCTGTTTGGAGATTGAAAGCCACTTATTTTCTGATGTGTTTTTTGACCTTTTCCATTATTTGCATGTCCCAAAATAACTACTGGTTTAGTTATCAATTTCCGGTGCTAAGATTCATTTGACCTTGTGCAATCATTTCCCTTGATGGCAATATCAGGACAAGTCAGGTTAGCAGAAAATAACAAAGACCCACCCTACCCTCCTAAACTCATTCAGTCTAACCCATTATTCACTTTGTTTTTAGCATCCAGTGGTTCTCAGTGAGGGGTAAGAAATGGCTTGTTTTAATTACAACATCTGGATGTTATTTCCTTTTTTTTGCCTCTTTTTCTAAGAAGATGATGTTCCTGAACATTTTGTTCAGATTTTTAAAAAAATTAATTTGAGATTCCACAGTTCAAATTAACCATAGCCTGTGAAGCATTTCCATAAACTTTATCTAGAAAAATAATTATGACTTGTTTCCCCATCTTCCAGTCTGAAAAAGCCCATTGATGTAACCTCCTGCCTCTTCTCTCTGCACTGCCATTAACAACTAAACTCCTTTTCTGTTTACTGCTAACCAGAGCCGAGGAATGTTTCAGGTGTTAGATGGTTGATCTGCAAAGTTTGATCATTAGGTAAAACCACTGACTGCAGATGCTGGAAACCAGATTCTGGATCAGTGGTGCTGGAAGAGCACAGCAGTTCAGGCAGCATCCAACGAGCAGCGAAAGTTTGACCATTGCCCATTGTGACATATTTGACTATTTGCAAATATCCAGTGAAACAAAAATTGAATTTGCCTTCAAGGTGGTTTTAGCTGATGTCAATGTTTATAGAGTCATAGAGATGTACAGCACAGAAACAGACCCTTCAGTCCAACCTGTCCATGCCGACCAGATATCCCAACCCAATCTAGTCCCACCTGCCAGCAAACGGCCCATATCCCTCCAAACCCTTCCTATTCATATACCCATCCAAATGCCTTTTTAATGTTTCAATTGTACCAGCCTCCATCACTTCCTCTGGCAGCTCATTCCACACACGTACCACTCTCTGCGTGAAAACATTGCCCCTTAGGTCTCTTTTTTATATCTTTCCCCTATGCCCCCTAGTTCTGGACACCATGACCCCAGGGAAAAGACTTTGCCTATTTATCCTATTCACGCCCCTCTTAATTTTATAAACCTCTGTAAGGTCACCCCTCAGCTTCCGATGCTCCAGGGAATAAAGCCCCAGCCTGTTCAGCCTCTCCCCGTAGGTCAAATCCTGCAACCTTGGTAACATCCTTGTAAATCCTTTCAAGTTTCACAACATCTTTCCAATAGGAAGGAGACCAGAATTACACGCAATATTCCAACAGTGGCCTAACCAATGTCCTGTACAGCTGCAACATGACCTCCCTACTCCTGTACTCAATACTCTGACCAATAAAGGAAAGCATACCAAACACCTTCTTCACTATCCTATCTACCTGAGACTCCACTTTCAAGGAGCCTTGAACCTGCACTCCAAGGTCTCTTTGTTCAGCAACACTCCCTACGACCTTACCATTAAGTGTATAAGGCCTGCTTTCCCATTTTTGTATTTATCTGAATTAAACTCCATCTGCCACTTTTCGGCCGATTGGCCCATCTGATCAAGATCCTGATGTTTTAATAAACTGGGTATTATGGTATCAAAGAATCCAACAGGTATTTACTATCACTATTAAGTATAGATATGCCATTCCCCAGGAACATAAGTGTCTGGGCTAATGTTAAGTTTTTGGTTTGCAATAGAGGAGCAAACTTCAAGTAGAATGCCATGCTTTAAATAATCAGAGGTAGGATGGAGTATGAGATCTTTATGTTCATGCTGCAATACAGTGGCGATTTCAAGAAGACTTCTCTTTTTTAAAGACGTACTAATGGCTAGACATAGCAAAACAATGTGGTTGTTCAGTTGAAAGAACTAATGAACGCATTGGAGGATTACAAGTGCAACTGATCTTGACCAACACTTGAAATATGTGGATATGTGGTCCTATATTCTCATGTTGATAGCAGCATGAGGCAGTGTAATAGAAAAAACAAGCTTCATGTTCACAGCTATTTTCTCATTTGCAAAACTGTCATGAGGAAATTATTTCCAGTTGAACTTGGATTGCATATATCTCACTGTCATACCCAACATTATTCTGATGTGGCAACTTGTTTGGAATGATATTTGTCTTTTTGAAACTCAGTTCCTTGCAGTGAGTTGCAAGTAAGAATGCAAATCAAAGTGAGTTAAATGTTAATCATTTGTAATTAAATACCAGTAGCTAAGCAGTTATTATTTAAATTTCACCACAGTTCGTAATGTGTCAATATTGTTACTTATGTACAGGATCTATATAGTACAGCAAAGTCTTTTATAGGAAGAGTACTTGTCAGTGTGAGCCTAAATCTTTAGAAATGAAGACAGGTGGAGATAGGTCTGTAGAATAAAATACACCTCTTATCTAATGAATCACATTTTTTTTGGAGAAATGGGATGGTTTGTGATGATGGGGTTGTGTAGTGAATTGCTATTTTCCTGTCTTACTATTTTTAATTTATCAAACTTTTGAGCTTCCATAGTTTCTGCCGTGCTCTTCCAGTTATGCTGTTTTATCTAGGGTCACCACAATGCATGTTCATCACTGCTTCATCTTTACCTACCAGTCACCCATTCCTCTTTACACCAACTATACAAAGATATCTTGCCGTTGCGTCCTTTCAGAGTCTTGGACCTTCTTAAAAGTCCCCTCTCCATCATTCACCTTGTTGCATCAGGAATGATGAAGGGCTTTTGCCTGAAATGTCGATTTCCCTGCTCCTCGGATGCTGCCAGACCGGCTGTGCTTTTCCAGCACCACTCTAATCTAGGCAATGTCTGTACAGCCACAACATGACATCCCAACTCCTATACTCCATGCACTGACCAATAAAGGAAAGTGTCCCAAATGCCTTTACCACCCTGTCTACCTCTGACTCCACTTTGAAGGAGTTATACACTTGCATTCCAAGGTCTCTTGTTTGGTATCACTCCTCAGGGTCTTGCTATATATGTCGAAGAATGTGGTGCTGGAAAAGAACAGCAGGCTAGGTAGCATCCTAGGAGCAGGAGAGTTGATCGGGCATATTCCCTTCAGGAATGTCTGGAACAGCAAGAACATCCCTGATGAAGGGCTTATGCCTGAAATGTTAACTCATTGCTCCTTGGATGCTGCCTGACCAGCTGCGCTTTTCCAGCGTGCCACTTTTTAAAAAAATTCTGATCTCCAGCATCTGCAATCCTCACTGTCTCTTGATGTATATGTTCTGGCCTGACTTGCTTAATCACAATGCAACACTTCACAGTTAGCTAGGTTAAACTCCATCTGCCCCCCAACTTCAGCCCATTGAGATGCTGTACTGTGTTTAAGTGTGCTGTATAAATGTTGAGTAGGCTGAGGCACTGACCTGCTAAGTTTCATATGTTCATAAATGTGTATTTGAATTGCTGTATGTTATTCTTGGCTCTGGTTAAGTCTCCAGTGTGTCAGTAGTGGTTCAGTTAGTAGTACTCTCTTCTGTGGAGCACCAAGGTTCAAACCCCACTCCAAAGAACACAGTAATTAAGACTGCCACTTCAGTCTAGCACTGAGGGAGCTCTGTGCTACTAGAGCTACTGTCTGTTGAATGAGACATTTTAACCAAGTCCCATCTGTCTGATTAGTTGGTTGCAAAAAAATCTTTATTTCTCAGAAAAGGGGAGTTATCTCTGATTTGTGGCCAGTATTTAAAGATGGTCATTTTTAGTCCTACCAGATCTTTAGGATTACCTTTTCATTAGATAGAGATAGAGAGAGAGAGTCACCACACCTCAGGCAAGGGGGAAAGGAGGTTGAGAAGGAGCATTCTTCATGGTAACCTCAGCCAGTATGAGAATTGAACCCACACTATCAATAGCGCTCTGCATTGCAAACCAGCTATTGATGGCTTTTACCCGAAACGTCGATTTTTCCCTGCTCGTTGGATGCTGCCTGAACTGCTGTGCTCTTCCAGCACCACTGATCCAGAATCTGGTTTCCAGCATCTGCAGTCATTGTTTTAACCAGCCATCCTGCCAACTGAGCTAACTAAACCTCTCCAGTATTTATCCCTCAATTGGTATCTCTCTCAAAATCAAAATATTATCATATTGCTACTTGTAAAAACTTGAGTCCATATTGACAGTTTTAATGTCAAAGATGCAACAGTGCTACCTTAAGTATTGACCTGTAATGGCACCTATTTTTTTAATTGATGTGGGACCTTTGACCCAGGTCTCCTGGCTCAGAAGTAGGGGCAGTACCACTGGCAAAAGATCACCAACAATGGCTACATTTGATGTTTAATTGCCTGTGAGCATCCCATGAGGAAAAGTTTTTTGTAAATTCAAGCCTTCCTAAAAATAGTCCCTAACTCTCTTCCTGCTCTACTTCATCCACAGGTATACCTTACTGATAAACATGGCCAATCAGGGACCTGCTTTCGGACTTAGTAGGGACATTCGGAACAAGATTGAGAAGAAGTATGAACCTGAACTGGAGGAGCGGCTAGTGGAGTGGATTATTGCTCAGTGTGGGGCGAGTGTGGGGCGACCTGAGCCAGGAAGAATGGGGTTCCAAGCTTGGCTTAAGGATGGCACAGTGAGTATCCGAAGTTTCAAGGTTGTGTTAATTTTAAGCTAATCAAAGCCTTTGGCTTGGTTACATTTTCAATTAAAAATCTATTCAGTGATTGTTTTTGTTTTAAATAATCTCTCTGTTAATATTGTAATGAAAGGTTAAGCCCCTCACACCTTGCACATCCACTTGAGCAGTATGATTATTCGCTTTCAATTTAGCTGTATCTCCATAGCTATTGTGGAGCTTTGAGTGTAAATCCATATGTCAGTATTAAGGTAGTTAGATGAACTTTTTAACACCATTGATCATGTGGGGAACTTTCTACATGTGGACAAAAGCTAATTAATCTATCCAGTGACTCCCAACAGGCAGCTGTTGGATCTGTTAAGAGGCAAAACTGATGAGAAACAGAAAGAAACCATTTTAAAATCTGTTTGAGCTCTGCTGTAGTTCCTGTTTTGATCCATTTACAAGACCTAACCCAATTAATCTGAATGTGGAACACCTTGCGTTATCATCCAGCCCAAATAATCTCCCAAAAGGTGAGGAAAGTATATAATTGGCAAATTACTACTGGTATATGCAGATCAAATCAGGCAAGTGGTAGGCACATTTTCATTATACGTTCTACAAGTTTTATATGCTGCAAAATTTGATCTTTGAAAAGTTCCTACAGATGACTCAACTGTCTTTGGTCACTGTCCAGAAGGTTCCAAATACTCAGTCATTCATATGTTCAAGATCATGATTCAATAGATTATTTTTAGACAATTGAGGGAGTGGAGTTGAGGTAGAATACTTTGGCCATGGCTTGTTCAAGTGGAATCATGGTTTTCTCCTGGTTCTTAAAGTGCTTCCCAAATTTTAGCCCCAGTCTAATCATGTTTTCACGTCTCAAACTTTGGACGCTAGAATGAACGTTTGGGGAGAGAGAGAAGTTCTGGACTGGGTGGATGGACACAATGGAATTTTGTGAAGTCATACATTTAAGCTTACAGCTCTGAAGGACATTCCTCCCATTGTGCCTGTGCTGTCACTCTGCAAGAACTACCTAGTTAGTTCTCCCACTTCTCCTGCCTGTGAGCGTTTTGCTTTTTCAAGTATTTCCACTATTCCTTATTGTAAGCTTGCTTGGAATTTATACTGGGCTGAGTTCAAGATCTTTGGTACATCAGAGAAGGAAGAAACAATTTTGTAGCTTCTCTTGTCAGTTGTCTTTAAATTTTAAGAGACGTTGATAGATTACAATTAGCTAGCAACGTTCCTACTTTCTCAACCACCAAAAAACCTAAACATCTAATTTCTTTTTCCACTTTGTTTTTATTTTGAAGCCAGGCCCACCAAGACAAAACCATAGAAGTTTATAGGGGCTTTGGTGCTCATACTGAATACAATAAAGTAGCATTGATGTCTTGGATCTCTCACCCTCACTGTGGGCTGCGTCCCACCTTGTCTACAGATTATTATTTTTAACCCTGATCCCTGTATGAGTAACTGGAGTGCTCCATGCCATTAACAAGAATACATGAATGATCATCCTTTGTGGCTGGCATTGGAATTTTGGTTTGGTGTGTGCACTTCATATTTCTTGCACGCATTCCAATGAAATGTAGATATTTTAATCACCCTGATCAGAGATGTTATGTCATATCTCTGGAGCAGTTGCGACCTGTGTCCAGGCCCCCTGAGTCAGAGGTAGGTACACGACCACAGCACGCCAGTTTATTGGTGTCTGCTTAATCATGAACTGTAACTGTGCTCTGAACTATCTATAGCAGTTATCACCTGAAGTATATCTTCCACAGGTACTGAGTCTCCTGATTAACAGCCTCTACTCAGAGGACAAGAAACCCATTAAGAAGATTCAGGACACGGACAAAGCTTTTAAACAAATGGAACAGGTGTCACAGTTTCTGAAGGCAGCTGAAAATTATGGAGTCAACAAAACTGACATTTTCCAGACTGTGGATCTATGGGAGTGTATGTATAAGCAGTAATAGTGCTTTTTGAACTCACGGCTTCTGTATTTAATGATGAACTTGGTGACCATCTGGGAGCATCTCTATAAATATAGAGTTGTTACTTTTATACGGGCTTTAGAAGTGGGAATCATTGTTTACAGTACGCTCTTGCATATTCATTAATTTTATCCCTTTTACCTTCTCCCTTTCATGTTAAATATTTGTAAGTGATCCCAATCTGGTGAATGGCATACACTATCTAGACCCCAGATTAACTGGTTGGGTTTCCCATAGCAGCCAGTTTCCCCTTACTCACCCAGTGAGGTGGAGGTGAAGGGAACTGCAAGTAAGCACAAAATAACATCAGCAAATGAGCACTCTTCAGTTAATGAAATGAAGACCAGGCAAATCCAAAGAGCATGATCACATCATGGCTCTTGTTTTTTTTTCTCCCACTGATCATTTTCAGGCTTAAAGTGCCATCACCCCAGAGTGAGAGCCAATGGTAAGGTAAGGGAAAGTTTTTGAGAGTAGGGATTTGATTTTTGAAGAGTTGAGATCTGCAGGTTTTATTTTAGGAAAGGGAATCAGACTTTCAAGATCCATGATCAGTTAGGCATACCCACTATTTTAGAGAATTTAAAATCTGTTGATGCTCAGCTCTTCGGTAGCCATTGCTGCCTCTGAGACCACTATTTTGCATTTTAAAGTTATCTCCTGACCTACTTGGGGTAGAACCCACCGTTTGGGAAGCTCATTCGCTTTCCAATGATAATTACACAAACTTTTGAGGTAAATATCAAACTTTACCTCCTTGAAAAATCTCTGCTTTGTGCGTTGAGTGCTCCAGGCTGCTGCTTGTGCTGATGTTTGTTTGAGTTTTCTAATCTACCCAACTTTATTTCTCATGATAAGAATTGCAGAAAGCGACAGTAATTTTGGAATGGAAAGGAATAATTTTCAATGCAGCTTTAAAATTCACAAATGATTTGAACCGATTTTTGGCAGCAATTAGTGCCTAGTCCACCAACTGAGTAACCAGATTTTACATAGCTAACTGGGTTAAATGAAACTACGTGAAAATATGATGTGCAGTAGAATAAATAAAAGATTTTTTTTGAAAGATAAGGAATCATAGTGTCCCTGTTTCCATCGAGCTTTCATAGACCTTCTGAAGAGCATCCTACCCAGACCCATACCACTACCCTACCCCTGTAACCCTACGTTTCCCATGGCTAATCCACCTAGCCTGCACATCCGTGGACACGATCTGGGCAATTTGCCACAAACTATTCAGCTAACCTGCACATCTTTGGATTGTGGGAGGAAGCCGGAGCACCCAGAGGAAATCCACGCAGACACAGGGGGAATGTGCAAACTCCACACAGACAGTTGCCCAAGGGTGGAATTGAATCCAGGTCCCTGTTACTGTGGGGCAGCAGTGCTAACCACTGAGCCACCATGATAACGTTATCATTTTTCCAAAAGGTTTAACTTTCAATTGTTTCCATTGAAACACACTTATAATGCTGGAAGCTGTCACTGAATATCCAATATCTCTTTTGCTTTTTGAAATAACCACAAAGGATTGCAGAATCCAAATGTTCTGTTTTACATTCAATAGCTGTTGGGTGCACTTCCAGGCCGGTGTGTGTTTAGTGTGGTGTCATGTATCAGTCCCATCCTGCTGGCTCAGTTTTGTATTGATGTAACATCGTCAGTGAACACGTTAAAAGAACTTTTATTTGCCTTCCAGCGAAGGATATGGCTGCTGTTCAGAGAACCCTCATGGCTTTGGGAAGTATTGCCGTAACAAGGAATGATGGGCATTACCATGGTGATCTAAACTGGTTCCACAAGTGAGTAGGCATGTCCCAATTATGGTCAACTGCAGCAGGCGTGTTGTCATGACAGCTACAATCAGGGGAAATGAACAGTTGAGGGAGCAAATATTTGACTAACAACTTCTCCAGTGAGGTAGAGGTGAGGGTATGTTCTCCCATGAATGTGGAAATTGAGGAGTTTATGGAGTTTGTAACCAAGTATATTCCTCTTAAATCATAACAAGAGTTTGCAAGAATAAGTTTTATTACTGATTAATCTTGGTATGCATTAATCAAGATATTAGCAGCAGCACTCTTTGCTATCTTTTGATCTGATTACTGGGTGAATTATTTCATTTAAACACTCCATGAGTTCACAACCAAAAATAATAGCATGCACTGTTAATTTGCACCACAAAGTTGGAAATTGGTTAAAGTTAAACTAAAATGTGTAATTGATATTTCTTTAATCTTTTTGTAGCAACAGAAATTGAATCTGCATTTTCAAAGCAAACTTTCACGCTGTCTCTGGCCTTCCAATATCCCCATATCCCTGGTTTTCAATTGTCTCGAACTAGATTTGAAATCTTTGACGTTTGTGGGAACACATTGTTTGCTGTTTAAATGGTTTATTGATCATGATCACTTTAATGTATTCCAGATCTTGTGACAAGATAACCAACCAGCGTAAACTTGTAGGTTGACGTAAGATTAGTTTTACTGAGTAGATATTTTTACTACTTTTGCATTAGGAAATTAGCAGTAATTGTTACTTTATTATTTCTGTAGCCTGCTGTAATGATTGGAATGAGGTTCGCCAGGTGGGTCTCAAAGAAATGAGTTCCCTGCTTGGGGCAGTTAACTTGGTCTAATCAAGGAACTCATTCTATAATGTCTACCTCACTGACCGCATTCCAGTCATTGCACCTGCAACTGGGGGAAAAAAGAGAGCTTCAGCATAACAATCCCAAGTGGTGAATTACATGAAAGTCATTGTACAGCCTTCATACACCATATTCAGCCCTAATTAAACCGCACAGCCAGTATTAACCTGGTTTTCTCCTGCATTGTGTGTTTTACTCTGAATATGTCTCAGCACACCTATCTTGGGTTATGCTCGAAACGTCGAATTCTCTATTCCTGAGATGCTGCCTAACCTGCTGTGCTTTGACCAGCAACACATTTGCAGTTGTCCAAATCTTAAACCAGTGTAAAAGTGTTTATTTTTTATTTTTGTTTTTGCAATGTTTAAAAACATTGAGACACCAAATCTCTGGGTGCTGAGTGATCTAGCCTCAGCTTTCTTGTTCAACTAGATTCCAGTTGGTGTGGGTCAGGCATGGGGCAAACCTTTTTTACAGTGTGTAAAGGGTTTCCTTTTACTTCAGACTCTGTCGTCTGCCTGCTCACAGCAAGTACAAATTAAAGCGAGTTGAATCCAGACTGCAGGATAGTTTGTTAGCAGTAGCTGTGACATGACTTTGCTTTGCTCATTTTTCTAGTAATTTTTCATTTGTATTTTTTTTTTTGTTTTTTGGGATTGAGGTGAAGGTCTAATTAAACTTTATTTTACAATCTGTAACCTGCATTAGCCTGAACAGTAATGTGTCTTGGTGTCTTTTTTTTTGGATTGGATTTTAATTTGCTTCAATTCAAAATTGTTCAGAGAACAGTTCCATTAAATTGCGGAGGGTTGTTTTTTTGGAATTGTTCTTTTTTGTGTTGGAGCTTCCTTGAGTCTGTGTTTTATCAGCTATAACTCTCTCTCTCTCTCTTTGTCCATCTCAGGAAAGCACAAGAAAATAAGCGAGAGTTCACAGAAGAGCAACTGGCCCAGGGAAAGAACATTATTGGTCTGCAGATGGGAAGCAATCAAGGAGCGTCACAGGCTGGGATGGTTGGCTATGGACAAGCCAGACAGATTATTAGCTAAATAACAATACTGATGGATCTTTCTCTTCTTTTTTTCCTCTCTCTAAAGCATGAATTTATCTTTTTTTTTGAAGTCAATGATCCAAACAGCTCATAACACTAAACCTTCCATGACCTAAATTGTGAGATAGACATGAGTAGTGGTTATTTATTATTTGGCAGTTTTAAAATAAATGCATTTCTTACAACAGTTTTGTGTTTTTAGACCCCTTTTTGGATATGGGCTGTAATTTGGAATTATTTGCAAGACAAAAAAAAATCTACATACCCACTCTGGGTTGCCAAGGACTGTATGTCACATGGCTAACTTGTCATTTCAACCATCTTTGTGAAATTGTGCAAGTGTAATAGAGCATGTTGGCAAAGCTTATTGTTCATATGGCTTAACCAGTCTGCTTTGTTTTTTTTTGTCACTGTTGATCTGCTTCGTTACTAAAAATGTACGTTATGTATTTCTTAAAAAAAAAAGAAGAAACTACACAATGTTTGAAACCAGTCATCACCATTTGAAAGGCATTTGAATAAGTGAGCAAAACATGAATTTCAATAAACTAATAAAAATTTAAATGTTTTCTGTGTAAATGGCCAAAGGAATTCAAAGCAAACTAGTGAAATGATTACATTGCCATTCCAATGACGTTTTTTTTATTTTTTAAAAATTGTTTTTTGTTGTTTACTTTGCGTTTGATGGTTACCTTCCAAAATTCACCCTCTTGCTCATCATGGACACTGTGTGTGGGGTGGTTGTTTACTTGCTGGTAAACTCTTTGATTTCCAAAAATTGTCCATGTTTACTATTAGAAGTGAAATATTTTAACGATAACTTGCACAAGGAGTGGGGAAAGAAAGGACGACTTGCAACATGCAACTCTGATGCTAAGCAACAACTGTATCTGTTGGGAGCAGTAAATGACTGTGTGTAGAATTAGTGGGGCTAATTTTTAAAGCAGATTTCCTGATGGAATGGATCCATTTATGGTCAGAAGTGCAAGTTTCTAAAACAAATCTTGTATAAAATGTCCTCTTTTGAAAATTACTCTAAGTCTGTTGTACATTATTTTTGTTAAACAAATTCTGAATCTTTTAGCCCTAAATTTTGTACATTTGTCATTTGAAACCATAACAACTTAAATAAAAGTTTTGAGATGGAGAATTGATGACATCTTTATTAATCATCAGGTAGTGAATTTGACACTTTAAATGTTGATGTGAGAGATTTGCTCATTCCAGTCTCTGCTGTTTAATGGGCTGACCAACGTAGTGATTGTGGCGAAAGATGCATGGAATTACTGAATTATTTGCCACCTATCGTAACTATTGCATTTTTAATTTAAGGAGAAAAAGTAATTTGCAATAAGGGAGCTATTGCACAAGCTCCCACTGAGGTAATTCTTTGAAATAACTGCGATACTTTCTACACATTTAATTTGGACAGGGCAAGATTCCACAAACAGCAACACATTGCCTGATAGTGAATGTGTTCTTGCACTTATTTCCTTGCACTTTTCCTGTGTAACAATGTGACAATTTGAGGAATAAATGTTGGCCCATTTGGGAGGCTAAAAGTACCCCTTCTCTCCCGCTGGAATGTTTTTCCATCCACGTGAGAATGGGTCTTAAACCCACCTGTGACTCTGACAGAGACTAAAGCCACTAACTGCAGAGTCCAGGTTCACATTGGAGGAAATGGCATTAAGGGGTGTGTGTATGACAGAGAGAAGTGTTCAAACAAAACCTTTTTTAATTCCACATGTAAAAGCTTTGTGCAGGGTTGTAAATTCTACAAGCTGTTGTCCATCAACCTCCTTCCTTCTGTGGCTCATAACTGATTTTGAATGAATGCAAAACATTGGTTGGTTGACTTAATAACACATGCCATCTGAAAAACCATACACATTTATACATTTGCTTTATCTCGCCTAATAGTTCATGTATCTATTCCTGAAATCCTTTTGAAAAACATCAATATTCATGCAAACAACACATTTCTACTCACGTTATTCCCTCAATAATTTGAAAACTTTCTGTAACTTCCTTTTGAAGAACAGACTTTATTAACTCCTTTCTTTCTAATTAAAGCAATTGGTTGTGGCATTAATTACCTTCTTGGGCAAAGTTACACTTTAGCAATGACTGATTAATTTCCTTGCACTTTCCTTTTTTTTAACTGTCAGCTTCTCTCTTTAGAAGCTATGATTATTTTTCAGTGACACTTTGAGAGCATCCTGTTTATTTTGGAAACTCTGCTGTAGAGTAAAAGGAAGTTTAATTTATTAGCTCTTCACTCCTCAGGATATCCACAGCAGTGAGAGGAAGATCAAAGTCACTAGTTAGAGCACAAAAGTCTTACTTGAATATCAACTGCTGCATTGTTGGTTGTGGGAGCTTTCAAGTTAGCCATTAAACACATGCCTTGTCTGCTTTCTGAGGAGGATGTTACCATGATATTTCAAAGAGTGCGGGAGTTCATCCTGGTCAATATTATGTTCCAGCAACAGCATGAAAACAGATTATTATGTTATTTCATGGCTTTGCTTCAGTGTGGAAGTAGGCCATACCAATCCTCTGAAGAGCATCCCACCCAGACCCACTCCCTTACTCTATCCCTGTAACTCTGCATTTCCCATGACTAATCCACCTAGCTTGCACATCCTTAGATACTATGAGCAATTTAGTGTAGCCAATCCACCAAATCTGCCAAAGAACATCCCATACAGACCCACCACCACCACCATGACCCTGCCTTTCCCATAATGAATCCATCTAATCTGCATGTTTCTGGACTGTGGAAGGAAACCAGAGCACTAAGGGAATCCATGCAGACATGGAGCGAATGTGCAAATTCCACACGGACAGTCACCTGAGGGTTGAATATAAACCTAGGTTCCCGGTGCTGTGAGACAGCAGTGCTAACCACTGAGCTACCATTTTGCATTATTTAGAGGAGTTTCCTGTAATCTAAGGTCTGGGTTTCCTAGTGCACGAATTGCAGAAGGTTATTATCAAAGTACCACAAGTAATCAAAAAACCTAACAGATAGTGTTTGGAGATAGCAAGGACTGTGGATGCTGGAAGTCAGAGTTGATAAAATGTAGAGCCGGAAAGGCGTAGCAGGTCAGGTGGCATTGGAGGAGCAGGAACATAGTGTTTTGGGTTTGGACCTTTCATCAGAAAATAAACCATGCTATGTTTTTTTTGTGTGACTGGTATAGAATGTAAGAGTAGTGAGGTTATGCGCAGATATACAGGCCATTGCTGAGACCGTATCTGGAGTACTATAGACAGTATTGGTTACTATACTTAAGGATGCTAGTTCATAGGAAGCAGTCCAGAGAAAGTTTACTAGGCTCTCAGCTGGAATGAGCTGACTGCCTTATGAGGAAATTCTAGGCAGGCTGGACCCAGTTTCACTTGGAGCTTTGAAGAGCCAGAGGTGACTTAATTGAACATATAAGATCCTGAAGGCATTTAACCAGGTGGATGTGGAAAGGATGGTTCCTTATGTGGGAGATTCTAGAATTAGGGATTTTAGGCTTGAAATAAAGGGTTGTCTATTTAAGACAGATCAGGAATCATGCTTTGTCTGAGTATTGAGACTGGTGTAAATTGCTTTCTTGGAGAGTCTTAATTCACCTCTGAAAAACCAGAAGGAGTGTATATTCTCCTTGGTTGTGCTCAGAATGAATGAGATTGATATTACAGTCTGAAATCTTTGGTGTTGCAAGTGATGAGGTTTGTTACCCATAGTTCGTGAGAGTGTGTTGATCTGTAATATTGGTTGTAAAAAGGTCCATCTGTTTCTACAATGTGAAGTGTCTCATGTCCATCCCAAGGACTCGTATCGGCATTTGAGATGGATAATGCTGATGCATGTGCTGTCAGACTGGTAGTAAGCAGTTAGAATATCTTGTGTGTACTGTACCATATGGTACACATTTTAGTCCAATGTCCTCTTAGCTTGTAAATGTCCCTAAATGCTGGACATTGTATTGGTGAGTGATGTAAACTACACCACATGCAAGTTTGGATGTTCCACTAATGTGCCCATGGCTGCAACATCACCATCATTGGCAATTGCCAATCTTCTGTATTTTCCTCACAACTGGGATAGAATGTCATGTGTGAATGTTGAATGTTAGGGCTGGCTTAAGAGGCCAAATTTTCAGCTGCTTGTTCCTTGTTGTGTACCATTGGGGGATTCCAAAAGGAGCTGTTGGTTTCAATTCTGGATCTGGACAGATTTCTCGAAGTTTTACTCACATCAAGGAATGAATTTTAGCCAAGTGACTGTTCTGAAAATGAATCAAAGTATCACTGAAAAGTTAGGGCTGTGGTAAAATCCCAGGTTATACGAAGAGAAAGGGTGAGTTAGTACTTATCATGAGCAGAGGCATGATGAGTTGGCTGGTTGCTAGAATGCCTAGATGAGTGTTTACACAAGGATAATGTTGGTACAAAGCCAATGACAATGTTACTTTAAATCCTATTGGACTTCACACTGGTATAAGCTCATAAACTGAAGATATGGCTACAGGGCATCTACAGAACACAGAGCTTTCAATGTTAAAATAACATATGTATGTATCAAACTTACCGTATATGAGGTTGAGCCTAGGGTTGTTCTCATTACTTCATCTGTATCAGAACTATAGAAACGATGATTCACATTTGGGAGAACACATTTGATTTCTGATCATTCAGATCATTCCTGGTTTTATCTGCTGTTTAGATGGATCGGCTATGGGAAAGGCAGGGTCATAGGGAAGGGGGTGGTGGGTCTGTATGGGATGTTCTTCAGAGGGTTGGTGTACACCTGATGAGTTGAATGGCCTGCTTCCACACTGTAAGGATTCTATGAACTCAGAAAGGCCACTAGGTACGTTCTAAGAAGGCACCTTGCACCTTTCCTGAAGAAGGGCTCATGCCCGAAACGTCAATTCTCCTGCTCCTTGGATGCTGCCTGACCTGCTGCGCTTTTCCAGCAACACATTTTCAGCTCAACCTTGCACCTTTGGACTGTGTGACTGATCTGTGGTGATTTTTGAATAAAGGAGATTAGGTATGAACACGTTAAGATGCTCATATATAAATGGGCAAGATTCAAACAGGTGAAACATAAGTTACCAGAAATCTGAAATTAAAGCAACAATAATTAAGACAAGGTACTGACAATCAAAAAATAAGTTATTTGCGAAAGAGGAGGTACTGTTCACAAAGATAACATGCATTTGAAGAGAAACTAATCTGATTAAACTGTGTGGTTAGTTCTGTGAAGCAAAAAAGAACATTAACTGGAATACAAAGCTTTCTTATCATCTGCATTTCCTATAACACTTGCAGTAAATTTTTAAAACCCTTTTAAAGAAATTCCTATTCTTTCTGAGGGAAATGAAATGGTGAATGAACTAACATAGTGCAGAACCCATGCCAGATGTGCAGGAAGATCACAGTCGGTTTACAGAGTTGAGGTGGTGATGTGAATATCTATCTCAAGTGGCAGGTACACCTGATCTACGACGATTGGTGGAGTTGCCGATACTGAGGAGGATTGTCAGAGGATACACAGCAGGATATAGATCAGTTGCAGGCATAGGCGGAAAAACGGCAGATGGAGAATCACACAGACACAGGTTCAAGGTGCGGGGGTAGGGGATGGAGTTTAAAATAGAAGTACGAAACAAGTTTTTGCACAAAGGGTTAGTGAGTGCCTGGAATATGCTGCTAGAGGAGGTGGTGGAAGCAGATACAATAGCAGCATTCAAGAAGCTCCTGGACGAATACATCAATAGGAAGGGAATAGAGGGATATAGATCCTGTGAGTGAAGACAGTTTTAGTATGGAAGGGCAAAATATGTCAGCGCAGACTTGGAGGGCCATAGAGCCTGTTCATGTGTATATTGTTCTTTGTTATTTGTATTCCAGTTTAACATCCATCCACCACTAAGAGTAACCACTTCCAAACCTCCAGATCCACAAACTCAAAGAGGATAAATCAGTAACTAAAAAACAGAATCAAAATATTGTGGATGCTGGAAATCAGAAGTAAAATTGGAAACTTGAAAATACTCAGCAGGGCTGCGAGCATCTGAGGAGCGAGAAACAAAGTTATCATTTTTAGTCAATGGTCTTTCTTGAAATTCAAAATGGGTCTGAGATACCTGGGGCTTTGAAAAGATGGGCTGCCAGACTTGGGGGAGTGGTGGTGGAGGGTCACAGTTTGTATGATTTTTGTGGAAAGGTTTCACTGAGCTTTTATATGGGCTCCCAGAGATCCTGGGAATTTGTGTCAGGATAAGCCATTGTTAAGGGATTTTTAAAGGCTAAATTAACCCATGTATTATGGCAAATGGGACTAGATTAATTTGGGATATCTGGTTGGCATGGACGACTTGAATCAAAAGATCTGGTTCTGTGCTGTGTAACTCTATGACTCTAAATAAGATGAAAAATTAAAAGAAATATTCTATTCGGACTGTTAACTTTTCATTTCACATTGAATGATTGATCTCTTTCCTGCATTTTTGGTAAGTGGTGCACATGTTCTTAACTGACAGGAATCAGAAATATTTTGGAGGGTTCAGGGAGTGTGGGGGCAGGGGAATCAGGAAAGGAAGAGTTGCTATGATCCTGTCAATTTTTTCTTCATTAATTTTAAAGGGCCTCTCACTTCATGCGCAAATATTAACACAAAAGGATGCTTGGGGCATCTGTAATGACAAGCAATACGAGTGGGATACCTTTATCCTTGCTATGATCCTTCATGCATACAAGCTCCAAACCTTCTACTATGACAGAAGTTCATAGCTCACTGTCTATGTTTGGTTAATTTATCAATTACCAAGGGATAATCTTCTGTTGGAGTCATACTTGGTACGAGGGAGATGGTTGCCATTGTTGGAAATCAGTCATCACAGCACCAGGATGTCTCCGCAGCATTTCCTCAGGGCAGTGTCCCAGACCCAACCATCTTTAGCTGCTTCATTAATGACGTTCCCTCCATCATAAAGTCAGAAGTGGGGATGTTCACCAATGTTCAGAACTATTTGCAACTCCTCAGATATTGAAGCAGTCCATGCTCAAATAAAGCAAGTCCTGGACAATATCCAGTTTTGGACTATCAAGTGGCAATTAACATTTGAGTCACACAAATATCAGACCATGACTGTCTCCAACAAGACAGAAACTAACCATTGCCATTTGTCTTTCAGAGGCATTACCATCCCTGAGACTCCCACTATTAACATCCTGGGGAATACCATTGACCAGAAACTGAACCAGACTAGCTATATGAATAGTTAGAAAAACAGGTCAGAGGTTATAAATCCTGCATTGAGTAACTCAGCCCTGAACTCCCCAAAGCCTGCTGCCTGTAAGCACAAGTCGGGAATGCACCCACTTGACTGGGTGAGTCAACTCCAACAATATTCCCGAAGCTTGACACCATCATTCATGACTTTCCAGCATTTTGTAGGATTTGCAAAAGAAAACACTGCGACATCAGAAATATGTCTGATAAAAAGAAATAAGTCTTCATCAATTCTCTTTTCAGATGCTGTCAGCATTTTGCATTTTTTGACGTTTCAGGTTACTAGTCTTTGCAAGCTTCTTGCTCTATCAAACAATCATTGAGAGAAATTCGATTGGTAACCATCACTATTTGAATGAGCACATTGACAACACAACAGTTAACTGAATTGACTGAAACATTATCATGATGGTATGCTAATGCTACATTTATAACTAGTTCCAGAATAAGTGGCTGTGTGATGAATCAGGCCATCTGGTTCTCGATTCTGTGATTATTTTCAAGGGTGGATTAAGAGGTTTGGAGTAATATTATAATAATAATGCAGATGCAGCATTTTATACTTGTTATTAGGAAACACAATCAATGAGACTATTCAGTTAGGGAAGCTTGATACCATCTGGGACAAAGCAGCCTGCGTGATTGCCCCCACACCCATAAACTTCCACTCTCTCCACCACCAACACTCAGTAGCGGCAGTGTATGCTATGTACAAGATGCACTGCAGAACTTCACCAAGGCTATTAAACAGCACCTTCCAAAATGTGTACCACTGCCACCCAGAAAGACAAAGGAAGCAGATATAAATGCAAATACCACCACCTGCAAGTTCCCTTCCAAGTCACTCACCATCCTGATTTGAAATCATATTGCTGTTCCTTGAATGTTGCTAGGTCAAAATCCTGGAATTTCCTCTCCAACAGCATTGTGGGTCTACCTACAACACATGGATTGCAGCAGTTCAAGAAGGAGCTCACTATCACCTCAAGGGCAACTAGGGACAGGAAATAAATTAAGGTTTTGTAAAGACTTGTAGCTCGAGTGCAGTTGCAATTGTGAGTATGACAACTAGTGATCTGCATCCATGAACATCAATTAGCCACTAAACGCCACGACCAGCTGTCCCTGGTATCTATACACACAAATTTGAGAAGGACCACAAATTTGACTGGGATAACACAACAATAATAGGTCAAGCCAAACAGAGGACAACCAGAGAATTCCCAGAAGTGTGGCACTTATCCATGAACCAATTCATTGGCCTAGATCCAATAGGCAATGAACCACCGACCACTGCAATGACCAAATGGAATCGGCAACCGGAAGCAATGGGAATGAAACCAAATAAGTTCTAACCGACACAGTACGGCAGCACTTCACAGGAGGGTCCACAGCACTGAGGATGTCACCTAGAATGGGGATAAAATGTCCGCCATCCAAATCCCCAGCTGAGAGAACAACCCACTAGCCAAGCCAGTGACATCCACACCCCACAATAAAAACAGAGGTGAGACTTGCTGCTGACGGCATCTCATTAATGACCTGGGCTGTTGTTAAGGGTTTTAAATGTTGTAGCAGCTGCACTTGTCCAGGAGGACTAGCCCTGAACTTTACATTATAATTGAAATGAACATTGTCACTTTTGAATCGTTGGAGAATTAGGAGCTCAATTATTCTTGGAAAGTACCCATAAGCTGACTAATTTAAGTGGCTAATACATTTAGGGGACTATTCCAGTTAAGAGTTTCTTAAATGAAGTTGTAAATGAAGTGGATGCGGTTAAACAATTTCTTGCTGGAGGTGCATATTACATGGCACTTGTGTGGGGCAAATGTTATTTGCCACTTGTGATTCCACTCTGCTCATGAAGTATGAGGTTTCTTTTGACATTGGCTCTTGTGAGATTTTTAATCCATCTGAAACTGACAATTTCAGCACTTGCCCAAGTGGAGATTAACATATACATTCTGTCACTCACTGTTCTGTGTATACCTCTGCCCAGAGCCAGTTATCAGTAAATGTGTGGAATGAACTTCCAGAAGAAGTGGTGGATGTGGGTACAATTACAACATTTAAAAGACATTTAGATAAGTACATGAATAGGAAAGGTTTGGAGGGATGTAGGTCAGGATCAGGCAGGTGGGACTAGTTTAGTTTGGGATTACGTTGGGCATGGACTGGTTGGACCGAAGAGTCTATTTCCACATTGTTTGACTCTATAACATTCCTCTAAGAAGCCCCATGAAATGTGACACCTTTCAATCGGGTATAACCAGGTTTTCAATTGGGGATCTGTCTAATAACTATCGTTGAATAACAGATCTGGTGTGGAGGCAATAATTTTATATTTTTGGAAGTCATAAAATGTCTTAATTCCTGAGCTTTAAAATGGTTTCATGATACTTCAGAGTCTAACCTCTCAATCCAATTTTTAAAGATAATTGATTTTAGTAGATTGTTGGGCTGTGAGAATTCTTTATCGTGACTGCTGCTTGGTTAGCTTGCTATATAACTCCAGCACGACATGGCAAATTACCATTAAAGATTGTTAGGACCTGCTACACAGTGGAGGGTGAAAATTCTCAGCATAAACATCGTTGGATATTTTTTGAGGTTAACAGTACTTACTTTGCCTCCAAAGTCAACAGATTACATTGAATCATGTAAATCTGTGCCTACAGCCCAGTAACTCAAATCACTGTTAAGAATCTGTAAACAAAGATGGTCTATTGGAGCCCCATTATGAACTCTGAGAAATGGAGAACCACATGCTTAAATTGTATTCAACTTGCACATTTCAAATGTTCATTTTAAAGTAATACTTCGGTCACTCCATAAAGAACATACTCTGCCAGTTTTGCTTTGATAAACTTTATTGCCTTTAGTTTCTGTCACAGTATTGTGGTTAGTACCATACAATTTGCTGGCAACATTACAGAACCAAAGGGATAAAACTTTGACTATTTTGAAAACTCAATTCTCAAAAACAAAAGCATGAAGGACCCACAGCAAAATAATTTATTTTACATCGGAATATCTTGCTGCACCTCTAAGTAGCACAAGCAAAGATGTAGTTATTCATAGAGACATCTGTATATACACAAGTATACATATAAACCAGAGCCAAATTTTAGAGGTTTTTAAAAAAAAATTGATCAACCAAGGTATTTATTTAAAAGTAAAAACACCATCTATCATAGATTGCAATTTATTAAAGTTGTTGGTGTTTCTCTTCCTTCTCCTTCTTCAAAGAAAATAAATCGTTGTTAACCTGATATTTCTTTTTCAAAATGTCTGGCGAAAATTCAAGTGGTAGCTGATGGAACAGCAGTAAGATCTCGTTGCCTGCCACTTCAGTCTGCATGCCATAGTTGTGATGAATTTTTCTGGCCCTCGTTCTGGAAAGCTTTCCTATGAGAGTTACCAGATGCTGCACGCGTTAGTTTAGGTGCCTACTCTGCACTGAAAGTGGACTGTGCTTGATGATGGCCAAAGGAAGCTCAATGGTTCTCCCCAACCCCACAGCCAAGAGATACCCTCAGGTCAGTATCCATCCGGAAACGAGTTTGGAGGAACAACGATATAAAAGGGGGAAAAAAATGGCTAATTTCTCTATTACCTTTCTTGGTAACTTCAGAACTGAAGCCAACACTGTGGAGGAGTACATTGCATAGTATTTTAAAAATTAAACTTTGTACATCAGGTACAAAGTTATTCTTAATGTTATTCCACTGAAAACATTGTGAAATATTCAATACACTAAATTCTCGAATTTTTATTGATCGATATATGTGCACTCAAATATTGCCACTCAGTTAAAGAATCAGGGTCAGAGATGTACAGCACGGAAACAGACCCTTTGATCCAACTCATTCATACCGACCATATCCCAACCTAATCTAATCCCATTTGCCTGCACTTGGCCCATATCCCTCTAAACCCTTCCTAATCATATACCCATCCAGATGCCTTTTAAATGCTGCAATTGTACCAGCCTTTCCATATACACACCACCCCCTGCATGAAAATGTTGCCCATAGGTCCCTCCTAAATTGTTTTTGCCTTGAATGATTCCTAACAAGTACTGTATGTTAGATAAAACAAATAGCAAAATGTTGACCATAAGAGCCATTTAGACTAAATGAAATTCATGTTTTGCTTGTTAGGTTCCCCATTTGTTTATTACCATTCCAGTATAATTAGGTTGTGTGTTTTTAAGCCAGACAGTACGAATCACCCTGGGTCAAGCATAACAACAGCACTGTACAATGTCTAAAACTGCTTAAACATAGAAGGGCATGCACACCAGCTTGTAGTATGTGTAGAGGAGTTCATTATTACTCCATGATGTTACTTAGGAGGAAATCCCATCAAACTCACTAAAAGCTGAATAAATACCCAACATTAATGTATTCCACTTTGTCAGACAAGATTTATCCCCATCACTTCTCTCTCCTGCAGTTATGGGTCCGCAGCTCCAGAAAGACAGGAGGAAAATATCAAGAACAAACAATCTGAATACTTTCAGTTCAACCTCAAGAAATTCTACAAAAGCTTCAGAATCATGTCATGTGTATTTCTTTCCACCATCGTTCTCATTCTGAAATGAGCTTAACTCTCAACTCTGCATTAACAAAACTCGAGATGAAGAATGGCCAAAACGAACCAGGAATCGCTAAGCAGCATTGATACTCCCACTTTAGGCAACAAGAAATACCAGGCAAAAAGACAGTGGAATTTGTCCAAAAATATATACATATATAAAGCAGACTTCTTTCAAAATCAACTCAGGAAATGCGATATAAATGCTTCCATGTCTAATTTAGATTCTTATTTTCTGGTTAGAACACTAATTGGTTCATAGAATCATACAGTACAAAAAAGGCCTTTCGACCCATCGAGTCTGTGCAAACTCGAGGTGAAGAGCAGCATGGACTCCTGGCCTTGAGGTGAAGGACAGCACGGACTCATCTGCTCCATCTGCTTTTACTTTCTCTCCCTCTTTCGCTGCTTTAGAAGGACTGTAATGCTGTAATGGAAAGTGTGGTGCTGGAAAAGCATAGCAGGTCAGGCAACATCTGAGGAGAGTCGACGAGAGGTGACATTCCTGACTCTCTTGCTCCTCAGATGATGCCTGACCTGCTGTGCTTTTCCTCTCCTTTCTCATTTCTACCTCAGAGTTGTACCAGAAATGGCGACTGTGTACACTTTGCACTGTACTGATGTACCCTTGTACTTCAGTACATGTGCTAATACAACTTAATCCAAAAAAAAACATTCTGGTCCCACTTTCCTATACTAGACCCATAGCCTTGGATGCTATGGCACTTCAAGTGTTGTTCTAAAAGGCTAAGGTAGCTCATTATGTCATAGCTGGACTCTAACCCTAACCTTACTCTATTTCCATCTGCAGCAATACTGACCTTCAATTGAACCAGAAAGTTGCCGAAATCAGTTGATGTAGGAATTCAATGATAAAATGCTCTTCCCCTTTTTGGGTAGTTGGATTTCAGCTCCCACTTTCATTATGGTTGTTATTAATCCATTCAATCACTGACATAGCCATGAAGAGTTCACCATAGTAACGGGGACTAGGAATAATCAGGTAGTACTGGGAACTCCCAGCAAATCAATCGTTGGACAAAACCAGACTGGGGAAAACCCAATGAAAAGAAAATCCGAAGTACTAAAATGAACAGCAATTCCTGGGCAGGACAAGAGACTGCAGGGCGATTGGCAACTCTATACCAAGCACTGGAGAAAAGAGAAATAAATACCAGAAAGGCAGTAAATTGGAGTATTGTAATTGCCTCAGCTGCAACGTCAGACACTTGTTACATAGAATTCTATTGAGTAGTAGTTTAACACATTGCAATTATTTCAACTATTTATTACTCTATTTTCCTCAAACCACAAATCAGAGTAGCTTAAGCACGTTGTAGATCAAATAAGGCAGAAACAATGATGTCTTGGTATTAGTACCAGTTTCAAGGAGCTTTGCAAGGGAAATTAAACACAATATTTTGATGACAGGTTCAGTTGTGCATTAACACCTTCAGTAAACCTGAGGACAGGGGAAACTTTATATTAAATGATCATTTAACATTAACAGAGAGCAATGATTAGATGCTGAGTGGCTATTTTCACTGTTTGTAGTTTCAAAATCTGATTTCCATCAATAATGCAATATTTGGTTTACAAAAAAAAGTCTTTCATTTTAACGGGTAAGGATAACTTTTCATAAGTGTCATCTACACAAGAATATCAGATCAACCATCATTTGCAACATACTATTTAAAAAAAAATGTACAAAGTTGATAGAAATAAAAATCAACCGATAAGTTCACTCTAGGCTATCACCTCATGTTAAAGTTGCCACTTCTGTAGAAAGTCCCTAAGTTTCAGCAGCACATATGTAACGGGAACTGCACGCAGAAATGCGCAATTTATATCAGTCATCGCCTGGTCATGCTATGACTCAACAGAGTGAGCTAACTGATGAAGTGTTCCTTCCTCTAAAAGCCTGCCTCGTTGCTTTCAGTTCACCCACAGCCCCCTGATAGCACACAGGTTTTAAGCAACAGCCCAAAAACCTGTACTTGTCACCCCTCTGAGTTATAGCATAGTTAGCCTTTCATCTCACCCTGCTCTGCCAGATGTTCAAAGGAAACTTTACTTATTCACCTCAATGTTATCTTCTCACTGGAACACACACACATACTCTTCGCCACCACTGCTTGCTCCACTTATTAATCATTCTAATCTCCATGGCTCAAGTGCCCAACTCAGTTGATGGAAACTTCTGGTTCCAACACTATAAACTGACCACAGGGTATTCAACAGCTAAGTGCTGTCATCTCTTCTCTGTCCCCAATTGAGGATGATCACATGACATTGAGTTGGCTGAGATAGGTGCTTCAGAAGGGCATGGGAGGGAGTCTCATGTGTGGGAACCCATGTCCCAGCATGAAATGGGGTTATGTTTTGCTGCTGCAGTGCTTCGTAACTCCATAAGTCATTAAGGTTACCCGAACAATTAGTTTGCGATCAGAAAATCACCTACCACATATGTTTGCCCTAACACAATGTTTTGCCAAATTTGTTCGACCAACAGTTTTTGTACCCCTGTTCAAAGCAACACAAAGATGAGAGTTTTACATTAAAACATGGTGAAAGCAAATTCCTGCAATCATCCCACTACATGCAATCTCATAATGCAGTCCTATATGTTAGACTTATTGCACAGGTACTGCTGCACATTACATACACTGCATCAAATACCATACTGACATGTGTATCACCTCTTCTGCTAATGATTTGGTAGTTTAATTTTCCCTGTTTAATACACTCATTAACACATTTTCCTGTGTGTGTAAGTAAACAATGTCACAAACTCTGTGCATGGATGAATTTAATGCAGACATATCAACCGATAGATTTACCAGAGGAAATGAAAACTTGGTCAAGTGACTGACATTGAAAATACTAGATGAAAAGATATTCACTGATGAGAAATGGGTCACATTCAATGAGGAGATGGATCAGGTCTAGTCAAGATTTATTCCGTCCAGAGCAAAGTGAAGGATAAACAAATCCAGAACGCCCTGGATGACACAGGAGATAGAAATTAAGACAAAGATAAGGTGTATGTTCGACATGTGTCAGGGAGAAAATACAGTTTAGAAGCAAGAGGAACACAGAAGGTTCAGCGGGAGGTGAAATAGCACATCAGAGAAACAAAGAAGAATTCTGAGAAAAGACTGGCAGCTAACATAAAGAGGAATCCCAAAGTCTTCAACAGCATATAAATGGTAAGAATGTCACTAGAAAGGTTATGAGTGGCACAGTGGTTAGCACTGCTGCCTCACAGCACCAGAGACCCAGGTTCAATTCCCGCCTCAGGTGACTGACTGTGTGGAGTTTGCACATTCTCTCCGTGACTGCGTGGGTTTCCTCCGGGTGCTCCTGTTTTCTCCCACAGTCCAAAAATGTGCAGGTTAGGTGAATTGACCACGCTAAATTGCCCGTAGTGTAAGGGGCAGGGGCAAATGTAGGGGAATGGGTCTGGGTGGGTTGCGCGTCAGTGTGGACTTGTTGGGCCAAAGGGCCTGTTCTCACACTGTAAGTAATCTTAAAAAAAGGATTCAAAATTAATATGCAAGAAGACTTGAATATTCTGTTGGTACTTAAAGTTGACAAGGCATCAGGACAGGATGAGATACATCCAAGGAATTTGAGGGAAGTGAATGGACATTACAGGGGCAGTGGCTATAATCTTTCAGTCCTCCTTGGACTCAGGTAGGATTTCAGAAGACTGAAGAATTGCAAATATCAAGCCCTTGTTCAACAACAAAGGTTCTAAGGATAAGGCCAGCAATTACAGACCCAGTCAGTTTAACTTCAGTGGTAGGGAAGCTTCAAAAAACAATTGTACAGGATAGAATTAGTAGACACTTGGACGACAGTTGGTTGATTAGGAAAAGTGGATTTCTAAAAGAAAATAATTTGTAACTAATGTGTTTTTTGAAGAGATAACAGAATGGCTCAATCAGGATAATGCTGTTGATGTGATTTATATGGATTTACAGAATGCATTCAGTATACAACTAACTTGTCAGAGAAATTACAGCTCACGAAATAAAAGGAATGGTAACAACATGGATACAAAATTAGTGGAATGATAGGAAATAGAGAGGAATGGTCAATGGATATTTTTTGGTTTGGGGTTTTTCAGGGAAAACAGAATTATCCAGGGGTTGTTTTAGGACCCTTGCTTTCTCTGGTACATAGAAATGTGCAAGATCATGGAGGGTAGGGAACAACTTAAAATTTTGCAGTTGATACAAGTGGATGGATTCGTGGCAGATGAAGGTCCAATGTAGGGAAGTGGGAGGCGATGCATTTTGATTAATTAGATTAGATTAGATTACTTTGATTAGATTACTTACAGTGTGGAAACAGGCCCTTCAGCCCAACAAGTCCACACCGACCCGCCGAAGCGCAACCCACCCATACCCCTACATTTACCCCTTACCTAACACTACGGGCAATTTAGCATGGCCAATTCACCTGACCCGCACATCTTTGGACTGTGGGAGGAAACCGGAGCACCCGGAGGAAACCCACGCAGACACAGGGAGAACGTGCAAACTCCACACAGTCAGTCGCCTGAGTCGGGAATTGAACCCAGGTCTCCGGCGCTGTGAGGCAGCAGTGCTAACCACTGTGCCACCGTGCTGCCTGGTAGGAGGAACATGAAAAGACAACATAAGTTAAGTGGTACAATCCTAAAGGGGTGAAGAGCTGAGAGTGCTGTGTGTATATGATCACAATTCTTTTAACTCAAGATCACTGAATGTGGTAGGACAGGTGGGGAGTGTAGTTGGTAAAACATATAGTATCCTTGGCTTGATTAATAGGGGCATAGAGTACAAGAGCAAGGAGGTGATATTAAACTTGTATAACTCACCTGTTAGACCTCAGCTATATTGTCTTGTGTACAGTTGGGGCATCACATTGTAGGAAGAATGAGAATGCACTGGAGGGAGTGCACAACAGAGTCACAAAGAATAATTCCAGAAATGAGAAATGAGGATGGATTGGAGAGGGTGGGGCTGTTTTCCTTGGTGAGAGGAAGGCTAAGAGGAGAGATTATGTAAGCTTTCAAATTCTTGAAGCAGCTGGAAAGAGCAGGTATGGAGAAATAGTTCCTGCTCATAAAATGAAACATGAGAACGCACAGATTTAAAATAATTTGCAAAAGAAAGAAAATGTGAAGTGTTTGCGATCTGGGTTTGGAATACACTGCCTAGAATTTTGGAGCCGAGGCAGGTTCAATTAAGGTATTCAAGAGGGTACTAACTGATTATTTAAATAAAAACAATGAGCAAGGCTCTGTGGAAAAGGCAGGAGACTGGCACAATGCCCCCTTGGAGAGTTGGTACCAACATGACGGGTTGAATGGCCTCCATCTGCACCATAACACTTCTGTGATATATTGGTGTTACATCATTGTGCAAGATGACTGATTGTACAATTTTAAGTAAAGTAAGGTTTCCATTAAAACTCCCTAAAGAACAGTTCAAACTTGGGTGCTTAGTAAAGTAACAAGCAGGTAAAAACAATGACTGCTGATGCTGGAAACCAGATTCTGGAATAGTGGTGCTGGAAGACCACAGCAGTTCAGGAAAGTCTGTCCCTTTCTACAGATCTACAGCATTTTACAACTCACTTTGGAGATCCTCTCAGAGCTCACAAAGTATTTAGCAGCCCCTGATTGGTAGAACAACACTTACAGTTTTCAAGAAAGGTACATCAACAATAACAATGTGAGCTCTGTAACATGACCTTCGCTGTCTGAGTTTTTATATATCATCAACTGTTTACTAAATCTTAAAATGTTTGATATATCCAGTTTTCACACATAATCTAAAATGATGCATAATTATTCTGCTAGGCTTGAGCATTAAAGTGTTGAAGATTAATGTTATAATGATTGTCAGGAAAAGCATCATAGATCTTAAAAACTGTAGACAGTTTTCTCTGCAGTGAACAAACATATTCCATGATGAGTGGAAATAAGATAAGCTGAAGAATGTAAGTGCTTCAATTAAAATATTAAAACAGCATTCTTCCTGCTGTTGCTACAAATTCCACAGTGAGCACATCAGTTCTGGTCAAAGTTGTACAGAGCAGAAAGGATAATTTCATTGTGAGCTGTTCCATTTTGAAATGCTTCAATTCCCAGACTTTCTCTAGCCACTGGACCCAATTATTCTCGCTTCTGCACTATTTCAGTTCCTGCATTCCAAATATAATTCAGAGCTTAAAGCCCATTGACACATTTGAAAGGCGTAATGACAGGCTGTCAGATGTTTCCTTTCTTTGACATCACCGGAGCTTTATATATTTGAAACCAGGAAACCCGAGGGACACTTCGCTGGACAATGATGCTTCTTTAAAGAGAGAATTCCCATAAATATTGGAGAAAACAGAAAACACCTCCTTGCACTTTACAGAGGTGATAATATGACATGAATATTTCTCTAGCCTCGGTATAATAATATGATGCTGCAAAAATTAAGCCTGGCTTACTAATTAATTTCCCCATTGTGAATGCTGTTTTTGAGCTGAAAACACAATCATTCCAGCATCTAAAATCAAGTTTAACTGGCAATCTGAAGTATCCATTTCTGAAATGGAAAAATAAAGCAGCATACTTATAAAGACAAGACTAGAAAAAATATAAATGTTGCCCCTTCAAATGTCAAGACTGACCTGCAGCTTCGTCATCACTTTTGAGGTATTTCAATCGATTTTCACTATTTTTTTCTCATGCTTCTATAGTCTGGAATGCCTTATCAAGAACATACTGAAGGGTGTACCCAAAGATCCTTACAAAGTAACTCAAACTGTCTAATTATTTAAAGTACCTCTCAGCCATTTTATCTTTCTTCTTGGAAACAAAAGAACATTTGCATCAGAGTTTGCTCAGCGTGACTGCTCCGAGCCACGTGCACTATCACATTGATCCTGTTGATGAAAGACATAATTTTATTTATTTTGCATTGTTGCTACGCTATTGCTGACATGAGCACCATCAGCAGTGGTGCTGGCAGTCAGTTCAATCTTAATCCAAAAGACTTGCGAAGAGCCCCATTTCGGTTGCATAAGCCTGATTTCAAGTGATCAGAAGCTAGATTTCACCTTTTGTTTGCTGCCAGGATACTGAAACTAATTCTATAGCATCTGTGTTATATGCGGAGATCAGGTAACCTGATACAGAAGCTCGGACATTGGTGTTTGTGGGGGTAAATCTCCTATTCGATATGAACAGGGTAACTGCAGCAGTGCAACGAGTTATTATATGTCTAACAAATCTGTATCGTTAACACAGTAATGGCCTAATAACTAATCACACTGGCAGAACAATAGGTATCTTCAAAACCAGTTTCAGGAGATAGAGAAGGTCTTTCCAGCTAATGGAACCAATGAACTGTGCAATTTAAGAAAACATGCAGCAAGTCTTAGTCCAACTACTCAATGGAGGGTTCATCTGAATGCTGTTCTCCACCCAGCTCTGTATCCATATTCTTTCCAGCCCTGGTTACTGTACAATCATCAGGAGCAGGAAGGCTCGATGATCCTTTGATCTAACAAACTAGCTGCTTGTGGATATTCCAAAGCCCCTTATCTAAAGGCAAGTGAAAAGTATCTGAATAGCAGGAAAATAACTTGAAGGCAATGCTGAATACCAAAATAGGGAGGTTTGCGTTGTCCTCCACTACCTAGAGGAGCCGGTGTAAGAATGGGGTGGCCAAAATTAAAAATCACACAACACCAGGTGATAGTCCAACAGGTTTATTTGGAAGCACTAGCTTTTGGAGCGCTGCTCCTTCATCAGGTCGTTGTGAAACAGGACCATAAGACACAGAATTTATAGCAAACAGCTACAGTGATACAATAAACAAACCTAGATTGTTAAGTCTTTCATCTTTTAGAATGGATTTGCTGGTTTTAGTTCTTTAAAATGTAAATCCCAGAACTTCTTTTAACTCACGTTCTCAAGAAAATACAGAGGAACCTCGATTATCCGAAGGACATGGGCAGAAAGTATTTAGTTCCGTTAATCAAATGCCGGACAACATAGTTAGCCACGCATCCGAATCTTGCAATTTTGATTGATGATCCGAAGTTTGGTTAATTGAATGACGGATAATCAAGGTTCTTCTGTATAAGGCTTTATAATAAAAGGTGACATCTCAGCTCAGACAATACCTTTAAGGTGTGAGGTTAGAATCTGTCTGTATCCCAATCTTGAGTCAGACTGGTTCTATTGCCAAAGTGGAATTTACAAAATATTACATGGATTGACTGCCTGCGTTGACTGCTTGCAGTTGTGCACTTTTTGAGCAAAATAGAACGTATCTGCAAATATAATTCTCCAAACGCAAATTCTCCTCATAAACGTATATGCATGTGCAGGAGAGAGAGAGAGAGACAGAGTGAGTGTGTGAGTGCGAGTGCACGTAAGAGCGTGTGTGTTTGCATGTGTGCAAGCTTGATAAAGTGTGTGTGTGAGTGTGAGTGTGATGGGGTATAACTTGTGAGAGGGTGTGTGCATGGGTGTGAGTGTGTGAGGTGTGTGTGTATGCATATGAGAGAGAGCTTGTTTATGAGAGAGGGTCTGCATGAGTGTATGGGTCATGGATAATTTCACATGGATGATCCCTGGAATGGTGGGCCTAACATATGATGATCAACTGAGGATCCTGGGATCGCATTCATTAGAGTTTAGAAGGTTGAGGGGAGATCTAACAGAAACTTACAAGATAATGGAGAGTGGTGGGCCTGTGGAATATGTTGCCACGAAGCACAGTGGAGGCCGGGATGTTGGGTATCTTTAAGGCAGAAATCGATAAATTCTTGATCTCGCAACGAATTAAGGTATACGGAGAGAGTGCGGGTAGTTGAGGCCATCTCCATGGGTACTGAACTTGGCTATCGGTTTCTGCTTCGCCACTTTGCGATGCTGCCCATCCCAAAGTCCGCCTTGGAGGATGGTCACCTGATGGTCTGAGGCCAAATGGCCCTGACCGCTGGGGGAGCACTTCAGTGGGGGCTACAGGCAGCCTCTAATCTGACACCTTTAAGGCATTGGCTAAGCTAAAATGTCATCTTTTGTTATAAAACCTTATATTATCTTGAAAATGTGACTTTTTTTTAGATTAGATTCCCTACAGTGTGGAAACAGGCCCTTCGGCCCAACAAGTCCACACCGACCCTCAGAAGAGTAACCCACCCAGACCATTTCCCTCTGACTGATGCACCTACCACTATGGACAATTTAGCATGGCCAATTCACCGAACCTGCACATCTTTGGACTGTGGGAGGAAACCGGAGCACCCGGAGGGAACCCACACAGACACGGGGAGAATGTGCAAACTACACACAGACAGTCACCCTCTGGGATTTACATATTAAAGAACCAAAATCAGCAAATCCATTCTAAAAGATGAAAAACTTAACAAACTAGGGTTGTTCAATGTATCATTGATTCATTGTAATCTTTTGCTATAAATTCTGTGTCCTATGGTCCTGCTTCACAACTACCTGATGATGAGGCAGCACTTCGAAAGCTAGTGCTTCCAAATAAACCAGTGGGACTACAACCTGGTGTTGTATGATTTTAAACTTTGTTCTCCACTGACATTATGGATGGACAGATAGTTGCTCAGCGACAAAGAGAAGGGAGTAGAGAAGAAAGAGAGAGAGAGAGAGAGAAAAACACTGACAGGGAAAGGTATGCGCTCTGTCGGGAAAAGATCTGCTGATGATCACTTCCAGTTCGGCGATACACAGAGTCCTGAACCAGGGATGCAAATATACGTGACCCTGAGGAGGCCACTATTATCTGACAGGCAGAGTTCATGTGGCGGTTGATTATCCAGTTCAATCTGTTTATAAAGGGTGGTCCTGCCCAATTAGATTTTCCAAGGGCTTATATGTTCTCGTCTGCAAGTAGGTGTGCAATGAATTCCTTTGATATTACGTCAGCTCATTGTCACAGGAGAAAAGTAAAGAGTTTTCGCTGTTTCTATGCCCCACTCGATGGTTTGGAATTGAATAATCCCAGCTCTGTCTGGGCTCAGTTATTGGTATGGCTACATTTCGCACTTCGTACTTTAAGTTTCGATCTTTCTCTTCTCCCATTTTCTCCAAACTGGCTTCCTCAACGTTCAACATCTGTCGCTCGTCTACCTCATTTGCATCCATGTTTTGCAGAGGCACCAATTCCGATGCATCCTTTTCAACATTATGTAAGGTTTGATAAGATCCATGGGTAGATGTATTACACAGCAAGCTGAACTCAAACTGCTTCCGGGAGTAGAATATAACTTCCAGTGTATAATAAACAGACCAGAAGACAGCAAAACATCCCAGTAGCAGCAGCATCTGAGAAGAGAAAATACATTTAATAACTTCTTATTTTCATCTCTTCCATTTCTTTACCTTGGCTATGTTTAGTAGGTGGTGAAGGATAAAGGGTTATGGGAACTTGGTGGGCACATGGAATTGGGATTAACACTCATGTGGAGGACAGACACCAACTCAAATTGGTTAAATGGAACATCCAATTCCTTGGTGCACTTAATGAACCACAGGCGTATTGGGAATTGTGTCAACATTCCCTACAATGGTGAGAGTTTGAACAGTTCAGGGGGTTCTGGGTATCCTTATGCATGTACTGCAACAAATTAGTATTTAGGTATGGAAATTATCAGGAAAACTAACAGAATATTATTGTTTATTCTGAGGGGAGTTGGATACAAAAGTAGAGAGGTTGTGCTTCAGTTATACAGGGTTCTACCGAGCCCACAACTGGACTAGTACAGAGTAATAGTCTCCTTTTGCAAGGAAGGATGTAAATGCATTGGAAGTTATCTTCTGGAATGGGGAGGGTGTGTTATGAGTAGAGGTTAGACAGACTAAGCTTGTATCCTTTGGAGTTCAGGAGAGGAACAGGTGATTTAATTGAAATATGTAAAATCCTGCAGAGTCTTGATAGAGGGCATGTGGACAAAAAGTGTCCTCTCGACAGAATCTAGGAGCCCCTGCTTAAAAATAACGAGTTACTCGTTAAAGAAGGGATTAGGAGAAGTTTTTTACCCTCATAGAGTATTTATAGTTCGATTCCTGAAAAGGTGGTGAAAAGAGAGTCTCTGAACATTTTGAAGGCAGAGGTAAGCAAGGGTGTGGAAGGTTATAAGGATAGGCAGGAATATGGAGTAATTAGATCAACCATCATCTTAGACCATAAGACATTGGAAAAGAACTAGGCCATTCAGTCTCTCGAGTCTGCTTCACCATTCCATCGTGGCTGATACATTTCTCAACCCCATTCTCCTGCATTCTCCCTTATCAACCTTTGATCAATGAGGAATCTATCTATCTCTGCCTTAGACACGCTCAATGATCTGGTCTCCAGAGCACTCTGTGCAATGAGTTCCACAGATTCATCACCCTCTGGCTGGAGACATTTCTCATCTTGCTGAATGGTGGAGCAGGCTCGAGGAACCGAGCGGCCTACGCCAAATTTGTATGTAAAGTTAAAGTGACCATAGTCCCAGAGGACTACAGGGCTGGCATTCTCATTGGAGAAAGA
This sequence comes from Hemiscyllium ocellatum, assembly GCF_020745735.1. Taxonomy (NCBI): domain Eukaryota; kingdom Metazoa; phylum Chordata; class Chondrichthyes; order Orectolobiformes; family Hemiscylliidae; genus Hemiscyllium; species Hemiscyllium ocellatum. The sequence goes on along the minus strand of NC_083429.1, from coordinate 45,194,433 downwards.
CAACTAGTGCTGAGTTTAACCCAAGAGTCACCACACCTCGGGTGGGGTTGAGAAGGAGGGACTTTCATCGTACTCTCAGCCAGAGCAGGAAATGAACCTGAGTGTTGTGTCACTCCGCGTTACGAACCAGCTGTCCAGCCGACTGAGCTAACCAACCCTCAGAATTTGTATGTTCAATGTGCAAAGCATGGAGTGATCCTGTCAATCATAATGGACTGGACGTTGAATTAATCTCTACGTTCATTCTGTAAGGTTGAGGGTCAACATCAATTCTATGATTGCCAGGAATACTTTCATGTTCAGATAATGCGGGCGCCAGAAACAGAAACAGCTGGTTAGTTAGTCTGAATGGTCCTTCCATTAAAAACCAACCCGGGATGTAACACTTGATCCAACTTTTACCTGGCTGTGAAAACCCATTCAAAGATCATTAGCAACGCAGCACTCAGCCTGATGTAAGTCATCTGGGACCACTTTGAATGTGAAATCTAATTCCAAAGTAACAGGAGAAACGGGAAGGAAGAAATATATTCCTGCCCAGGGTAGAGATGTCAGCAGCATGTTGATTAGTGAACACCTTCCTGAAATCTGGCATTTTGGAAATATCACAACAATACCCCTGTGAGAACAACAATACCCATTTGTATCATTTGTTCATTCAAATAGTCATAAATACTTAATGGTATCAGTGTTTCAATAAATGTTACCTTCAGTGTATTTGGTGTCATGTAATTCCATTCCTGATCGGAGATTTCTAAGCCAGGAGGGCAGGGCAGTGAGAAACTGTCATTGAGGAACTGTCCACTCATGGCTTCTTCAACAACCCTTCACAAAGTCAAAGACATGCACAGTTAAACGATAACAATTCACCCAGTTGGTGGATATGTTGGGCCTACTAGGGCTATCCCAAGAAAGGAGCACACTGAGAAAACTGGGTTTTTAATCAGTGGTTAGCAATGCTGCCCTCACAGAGTCAGGTACCCAGGTTCGGTTCCACCCTTGGTCTGTGTGGAGTTTGCACATTCTCCCCGTGTCTCTGTGAGTTTCCTCCCACAGTCCAAAAATGTTCAGGTTAAGTGAACTGGGCAGGCTAGATTGCCCCATAGTCTCCATGGATGTGCAGGCCAGGTGGATTAACCATGGGAAATGTGGGTTTCATAGATAGAATAGGAAAGTGCGTCTGTGTGGGATGTTCAGAGGATAACTATGGCCTCAATGGGCCAAATGGCCTGCTTCCACACTGTAGGGACTGTACAAACCTTCTTTGGATCATCACAGAAGTTGGGACAGAGGCGTTTTTATTACAAAATTCATTAGTGGGATATGGGTAATGATGGTGAGACCAGTAGGGATTACCCACCCCTTACTGATGGTGAAGGTGGTGGTGAGACTTATTCCTGAAGTCCCACAGAGCTCCTATGTTACCAAGGATAGAGCAAGGATCTGCTAAGGATATGCAAGTAAATAGACAGCACATTTACTGGATGGACCATTAATCTTTTGTTGTCCCTTTTGCAGTTTCCTCTCATTCAGCTGAATGTAGTCAGATGGGAATTCCATCTTCTCTGACCCAGACAACTTGCTAATCTCAGTGGCATCTTTTGAGAAACAGCAATGTTTCTGGTGACCAATGCTCTGAATCTCCAAGAAGAACACCACAGCCAGTGGCTGTCTCAAGAGCGCTAAAGGCCTCTGTGCTGCCTTCTTCTCCCCCTTCCCCTCCCGTGCCAATTCGGAGAAGATCTTGGGGAAGTAACATCCAAATTATGTGAACATACACAAAAAAAAGCCTTTACCTCTGTCGTTCCTTGACATCTTCAAATGACCAGGAAGAGCCGTAGAGAGTGAGCTGCCACTGCTTGAGGAAGCCGTTCTCCTGCTGAGGGTTCTCCCCTGAGCAGAGAGAGAAAGACGATGAGAACCACCATAACCCTTTATACCAACACCTGGAAGAAACATTATAACCACTTCTGCCCAATCAGCTCAGTTCAGTATCAAATCACAACCCAAGGACACACCTCAGCTTTTGGGAATTGAGTTAATAACCAGACAGACAGAGATCCAGAATTAAACAGTTTATTAAAGACAGCCAACTACAGAGACCCTTAGTCAGAGTTGATGAACAGTCTCGAATGAGTTCACTGATCTCACTCTGGGTATAACAGAGGCAATGCAATTAGCATTCCAAGAACACACTATTCCTCCAATTCCTGCCTTTGTTACATCCTCAACTGCCTCTGTTTCTCTTATCCAAGCTGTGTCTTTTTAAGCTCTTGAAATCCCTCCTTAAATTTCTCGGCTTCTCTTTAAGGCAAGCCTTAAAACCTAACTGCTTGGCCAAGCTTTGGATCATCTGCCCTAAATTCTCCTTATGTGCTTCAGTGTCATTTTTTTCCCTGTTAATTCTACAATGGAGCACCTTTGGATGTTTTACTTAAGGCGCTATATAAATGCAAGTTGGTTTCGGGGAAGGCAGGTGTCAGATGAATGTACTGCACCAGGATCTTTACTCCTGATTGCTAGTGGTCATCAAACAGGTTCAGGAGAATGCTCACCAGAGTGGAACAGTCCACCGATGCTTACACTTGAGGGATGGCCATTCAGACAAAGTACTTGAGGGCAGACTGCCGTCTGGGAAGTGGTTTGTGAGGTTTACGAGAGAAAGGTAAAATACTGGAGAAGTTTATTTCTGAAAAAGAAGCAAGTCCTCAGATCCAGCACTCGAAAGGTGTTGGAGGTGTGTTGGTTCTTGGGTGGTCACATGTACAGGATGCCTGGCCTCAGTGCACTGTCAGCGTGAAGTATGAAGCAGTGACCACTGAAGTGGGCGAGGCAGATAATATTCATTCTTATTAATTCAGCTCTCCCTCACTGTCTCCATTCAGTGCCTTTGTTTCCCAAAGGTTTAGATATTAACTCAGCAAGGAACAAGCTGAGGAAACAGGTCCCTAAAAATGACCTCAAACCCTATTGTACTTAACCTGCTAGCTTTAACCCACAGCATACTTGAGACATCCAATCATATGAGTCAGCTCATCCCCGTTAGCTCAAGTAAACATTCCAAATTAGAGATTGATAGATTTTTTATTTATTAGCCAAGTGAATTGGAGGATGTGGAAGCAACGTGGGTGGGCTGGAGATGGGATACAAGTTGGCCATGATTGGAATGAATACTGAGAGGCCTGGGTAGAGTGGACATGGAGAAGATGTTTCCAATAGTAGGAGAGATTAGGACCCAAGGGCACAGCCTCAGGGTGAAGGGACAACCCTTTAGAACTGAGGTCAAGAGGAATTTCTTTGGCGAGAGGGTGGTGAACCTGTGGAAATCATTGCTGTAGAGGGCTGTGGAGGCCAGGTCATTAAGTCTATTTAAGAGAGAGATAGATAGGCTCTTGATTAGTAACAGGGTCAAAGGTTACAGGCAGAAGACTGGACAATGGGACTGAGAAATGATTCAGCCATGATTGAACGCCAAAGCAGACTCGATGGGCTGAATGGCCTAATTCTGCTCCTTTATCTAATGGTCTATGGACTTATGTAGGATGCAGCAGGCTTGGGGAGCTGGATGGTTACTTCCTGTTCCTCTGCCTTCTCTTGCAGCCTTGCTGGGTATGATCAGCTGGCTGGCATGACATTGGGAGATTTTGCAATAGAGACCTAAAAGGGAGAGACAAAAAAAAATCTCTCCTGCAGAGGTTTTCCATTGACTTATAAGGGTACAAAGTCAACCTTTTTTACTTATTTATTTTTCAAAACCATTTGCAATTCTGGATGAGATCCAGCTTCTGACAAATGCACAAAAATGTAAAAAAATATGTCCAGGTCAATGGGGATAAATTCCTTGAGTTTTCAGACTAAAATAAAGAGCATAGTTGGTCTAATAATGATAAACCTGCATTTCTTGTAATATAGATGAACTTCAAATGAAAAATAAATCAAGTTTGTGGTTGATTTAATGTGCATTTTCTATTCAGTTGAGAAAAATTAGAGCCAGTTTAACTCAATTGATATCATTCTTGCTGTGTCTCAAGGTTATGGGGTCAAGCCTCACTCCAGAGTATCAGTCTAAGCACATGTTTCAGTGCAGGAGGGCTGCTTTATCACAGATGCTGTCTTTCAGAGAATACTAGGAGAAAGTGAGGTCTGCAGATGCTGGAGATCAGAGCTGAAAATGTGTTGCTGGAAAAGCGCAGCAGGTCAGGCAGCATCCAAGGAGCAGGAGAATCGACATTTCGGGCATGAGCCCTTCTTCAGGAATGAGGAGGGTGTGCCAAGCAGGCTAAGATAAAAGGTAGGGAGGAGGGACTTGGGGGAGGGGCGATGGAAATGTGATAGGTGGAAGGAGGTTAAGGTGAGGGTGATAGGCCGGAGTGGGGGTGGGGGCGGAGAGGTCAGGAAGAAGATTGCAGGTTACGAAGGTGGTGCTGAGTTTGAGGGTTGGGACTGAGACAAGGTGGGGGGAGGGGAAATGAGGAAACTGGAGAAATCTGAGTTCATCCCTTGTGTTGGAGGGTTCCTAGGCGGACGATGAGGCGCTCTTCCTCCAACCGTCATGTTGCTATGATCTGGCGATAACCCCGTCTCCACGCCGAACCTCACAACACCTCCCAGCTCCAGTCCCACACCAAGTCCTAGCTCCCAACCCTGCCATGTTTTCACCATCCCTCCAGACCTCCCCCTCTCTGAGGATGAAAGATCAGTCCTCGGCAGAGGCCTCACCTTCATCCCCCTACGCTCTCGGATTAACGAGTTCAACACGCGGCGAGACATTGAACAATTCTTCCGCCGCCTTCGCCTCCGCGCTTACTTCTTCAACCAGGATTCTCGCCCACCCTCTGACGACCCCTTCTCCCGCCTCCAACACACCCCATCCACCTGTACACCCCATGCTGGCCTCTTACTCGCCCTCAATCCCTTCATTGCCAACTGCCGCCGCGACATTAACCGACTCAACCTGTCCACCCCTCTCACCTACTCCAACCTCTCAACCTTGGAACGTGCAGCCCTCCACTCCTTCCGTTCCAACCCCAACCTTACTATCAAACCTGCAGACAAGGGAGGCGCGGTAGTAGTTTGGCGCACCGACCTTTACACCGCTGAGGCTAAATGCCAGCTCGCGGACACCTCCTCCTACTGCCCCCTTGACCATGACCCCACCTCCCACCACCAAACCATCATCTCCCAGACCATTCATAACCTCATCACCTCAGGGGATCTCCCGTTCACCGCCACCAACTTCACAGTCCCACAACCCCGCACTGCCCGTTTCTACCTCCTGCCCAAAATCCCCAAACCTGACTGCCCCGGCTGATCCATTGTCTCAGCCTGCTCCTGCCCCACTGAACTCACCTCTGCATATCTCGACACGGTCCTGTCCCCCTTAGTCCAAGAACTCCCCACCTACGTTCGGGACACCACCCATGCCCTCCACCTCCTCCATGATTTTCGCTTCCCCGGTCCCCAAAGCCTTATCTTCACCATAGACATCCAGTCCCTGTACACCTCCATCCCCCATCACAAAGGACTAAAAGCCCTTTGCTTCTTCCTTTCCCGCCGCACCAACCAGTACATTTCCACTGACACCCTCCTTCGACTGACTGAACTGGTCCTCACTCTGAACAACTTCTCTTTCCAAACCTTCCACTTCCTCCAAACCAAAGGAGTAGCCATGGGCACCCACATGGGCCCCAGCTATGCCTGCCTCTTCGTAGGATATGTGGAACAGTTAATCTTCCGCACCTACACTGGCACCACCCCCCACCTTTTCCTCCGCTACATCGATGACTGTATTGGCGCTGCCTCGTGCTCCCACGAGGAGGTTGAACAGTTCATCCACTTTACTAACACCTTCCACCCCGACCTCAAATTTACCTGGACCGTCTCAGATTCCTCCCTCCCCTTCCTAGACCTTTCCATTTCTATCTTGGGCGACCGAATCAACACGGACATTCACTATAAACCGACCGACTCCCACAGCTACCTAGACTACATCTCTTCCCACCCTGCCCCCTGTAAAAACACCATCCCATATTCCCAATTCCTTTGTCTCTGCCGCATCTGCTCCCAGGAGGACCAGTTCCAATACCAAACAACTCAGATGGCCTCCTTCTTCAAAGACCACAATTTCCCCCTAGACGTGATCGCGATGCTCTCCACCGCATCTCCTCCACTTCCCACTCCTCCACCCTTGAGCCCCACCCCTCCAATCGCCACCAGGACAGAACCCCACTGGTCCTCACCTACCACCCCACCAACCTCCATATACATCACATCATCCGTCGTCATTTCCGCCACCTCCAAACAGACCCCACCACCAGGGATACATTTCCCTCCCCTCCCCTATCAGCGTTCCGAAAAGACCACTCCCTCCGTGACTCCCTTGTCAGGTCCACACCTCTCACCAACCCAACCTCCACTCCCAGCACCTTTCCCCGCAACCGCAAGAAATGCAAAACTTGCACCCACACCTCCCCCCTCACTTCCCTCCAAGGCCCCAAGGGATCCTTCCATATCCACCACAAATTCACCTGCATCTCCACACACATCATTTACTGCATCCGCTGCACCCGATGTGGCCTCCTCTATATTGGGGAGGCAGGCCGCCTACTTGTGGAACGTTTCAGAGAACAGCTCTGGGACACCCGGACCAACCAACCCAACCAACCCGTGGCTCAACACTTCAACTCCCCCTCCCACACCACCAAGGACATGCAGGTCCTTGGACTCCTCCATTGCCAGACCATAGCAACACGACAGCTGGAGGAAGAGTGCCTCATCTTCTTCCTTGTAACCCTCCAACCACAAGGGATGAACTCATTTCTCCAGTTTCCTCATTTCCCCTCCCCCCACCTTGTCTCAGTCCCAACCCTCGAACTCAGCACCACCTTCCTAACCTGCAATCTTCTTCCCATCCTTTCAGAGAATATATCAAACTGAAGCTCTGTCTCCAGTTCAGGTCACCACATAGATCCCAACAATACAGGGAATCCTCTCAATAACGTCCACGACAATATTTCCCCCATAAGCCCACTAAAATGGCAGTAACTGGTCATCAATTTGTTCTTTGCACTGTCTGTTGGGACATTGTTGCATGTAAATTTGCTACAATTTTTGCTTGCACACTAACACTTCCAAATCTTGCACTTCTCTCAAAGTGCCTTGTGATATCCTGGGACATGTCAAGATAGCGTATGAATACAAATTGTTTCTGAGATAGAGAGCGAGAAAAGTGAGGATAAAGGAGGAGGGTAGAGAAAATGGACTAATTTATGACGTGCTGTGATGCCAATGAGCTTGCAATCCTCTTTTTCTTAACGAGGGGTCATCAATTAAAGAGGGAAGGGGGGGGGGGGGGGAGAAATGCCAGAACTGAATGCTAGCCGAGTGGGAATGAAAGAGGGCATGGTTCAGGAGCAGGGCAGGACATGAAAATACAGACACTGAGCCCAATAACAAACCAAAGAAAATAAAGTCCTGAACAGTGGCCAATTATTTAAGTCCTTGCTTACAGAATAGGACCATTTCAGTGTGTCAAGTTTCCCCAGTAGAAATGACAAATGGAAAGGGGCCAAGCCCAAGGGATTTCTGAGCTCAGACAGAAGTTAGACAGTGTATGGTAGAGCTAACGAACAACAGACAAACATACCACAGTCCAAAGCAAGTTTAACAGTAGCAGTAGAGAGGGAACCCTGTTCTTCTCTAAGCTTACACTAGCATATCATTCGTCCAAGAAGTTATCATCACAAGGGCATTGGTGTACAATGCAACGGTCTCTGGAATGACAGGGTATATACGTTCACACTCTAACAAAAAATACCCATGTATTTTATTCCTTACTTTGCATTTGAGGTGTTCTTGTGGCTCAGTGGTCGCATGGCTACCTCAGGAGGCACTCTGGGTTCAAATCCCACAAAAGCACCTGCTGGCTATGTTACAAGGCATGTTTATTACAAGGCCAAACAGGTTGATGGTCAGTCTGTGATTCTTTCTGATACACCAGACAGCAGACAGTAAGAGGAGCAGAGTTGTCTGGAGGAGGCAATAGCAAACCACTGCAGCCCATTAAGTGCAGACCAAATTCAACGGAAGACTGCACCCCGAACCTCAGAAATGAGGATGGGAGAAAAGTTGGGACGGCCATCAATCCAGAGATGGGTACGTTGTGAATAAAATGGGTCCTAATTTTATAAAGACCGAAACAATGGATGTACCTGACTGGGCTGTTCTCATGAGTTAGAACAGCAAGGTCCAAAATTTTATTTCTACTCTGTGTGGAACGAGCTGTCACTGGCAACAAAGATACCAGGAAGAAAAGATAGCCAGAGGAGGCAAAGGGGAGGTGGTGACCTAGCAGTACTGTGGCAATGTCACTGGATTTGTAATTGAGAGTCCCAGACTAATTTTCTGGGCATTTAGGTTCAAAACCCAGCATGGCAGATGATGAAATGGGAATGCAGTAAAAGTCTGGAATTGATAGGTAGTCTCATGGCAACCTTGAAACCATTGCCGATTGCCATAAATACTCATCTGGTTTACTAATGTCCTTTAAAGAAGGAAATCCCTACTGGTTCTGACTTACAAGTTTACTCTCAACTGGCCTCTAAAATGGCCCATGCAAGTTACTCAGTTTAAGGGCAACAAGGACTGGAAATAAATACTGGCCAAACTATTTTTGTCCTCAGAACTTTAGCCTGGGTTCTAGATTACTGGTCCTGAGACATGACTGCCTTCCCAAGAGATAATTGACAAAAGAATCCTGGAAGAGACAGCATATCCCTTAAAAGCATTAGCTTGTAATCTCTGATCCCACATTATCCCAGTCCCAAGCCTCCAACTTGGTACCACCCTTCGGACCTTTCCATCACTCCTCCCTCTGACCAATCACCTTCTCCCTCACTTTCATCCACCTATCGCTTTCTCAGCTACCTTCCCCCCAACACCACCCTCCTCCCGTTTATCTCTCAGCCCCGGCCGACAAGCCTCATTCCTAATGAAGGGCTTATGCCCGAAACGTCGATTCGTCTGCTCCTCGGATGCTGCCTGACTTGCTGTGCTTTCCCAGCAATACACTCCAGCATCTGCAGTCCTCACTTTCTCCGAGAGGGCAAGTGTAGCCTGGTTCACAATAACAGATGTACTGGTGGTACTTGTTGTAGTATTTCCCAGAAAGTGGGACATAGCCTGATGATGGCAAACCAGTGTGTGGAAACTCCATCTGCCATGCATCCTGTGTAAGAGCAAAGATTCTGCAACGTCATTTCTGACAATCAAGAGATCTCCATCTTGGGTCCCATCTCTTTATTTCCTACAAGCTTAACATATGAGTAACATCTGTGGACTCTTGGGCCTATACTTGATGGAGTTTAGAAGGATAAGGGGGATCTGATTGAAACTTACAAAATACTGAATGGCCTGGACAGACTGGACATTGAGATGTTTCCACTGGTAGGAGAGACTAGGACCCGAGGGCACAGCCTTAAGAGTAAAGGGAAGAGCCTTTAGAACGGAGATAAGGAGAAACATCATCAGCCAGAGAGTGGGCAATCTATGGAATTCATTGCCACAAAAGGCTGTGGAGGCCAGGACACTGAGTATAATTAAAACAGAGAGAGTTAAGTTCTTGATTGCCAAGCGGATCAAAGGTTACTCAGAGAAAGTGGGAAAATGGGGTTGATAAACCTATCAGCCATGACTGAATGGCAGAGCAGAATCAATGGGCCGAATGGCCTAATTTCAGCCCCTGTGTCTTATGGTCTAAGCCTTGATGTGGAGGTGCTGGTGTTGGACTGGTGTGGACTAAGTTGAAAATCACATGACACCAGGTCAGAGGCCAACAGCTTCATTTAAAAATACAAGCTTTTGGAGTGAAGCTCCTTTGTCAGGTCTAGGCCTCGGAACACAGTGTTTATGTATTGTCATGTAATCTTCAGCACACGAGGAGGCCATTGTTCCTTGAAAGAGCCACTTAATTAATTCTGTTCCCAGTCCCTTCCTCCATAACCTCACAAATTGTTGTTGTACAAGTTGTACAACTCTCGCCTTCACTTGGAAGGCTATAATCTGAAATATACTTCATTGATTCTGCATTCGGCAACTTTGCTTTCTGGAGAGGAAAGTACTCATCCCAGTCTAATGTTCTGGAGATGTGGATTCCAGTCTCAACATGGCAGAGGGTGAAATTTAAATTCAGTAAAAATCTGGAATGAAAATCTCATCTATTTATAACCTGGTATCTGTGGTCTGTTTTTGTAAAATTTCACCTCGTTCACTAATGTCCTTTTTGGAAGGAAATCTGCCATCCTTACCTGGTCTGGCCTACACATGAATCCAGACCCACAGCAATGTGGTTGACTCTTAATCGAGGATGGCAACAAATGCTGTCCCAGTCAGTGACACCCACAACCCACAAATGGATAAAAGAACACAAGGAGCCAGCAAACCTAAATCACGGATAATCATCCTGTAGACACCTTCTGCCTTTTCACCCCAGCATCGTACTGTAGAGTACATCCAGTCAGTGAAGCCCGAGGCATCCCTGTACAGAGGAAGACAAAAAGATCGTGTAGCTGGTTAGTTTTAACTTCTAGTGAACTAGCTGTGAATCCCCTTGGTAGGCTTATTCTCATCTCAAGGCGAGGGCTACCAATTTGCCAAATGGGTTGAGGTTACCATTACCTGTTCACTGGAGCAGACTAGGTATGCTTTAGAAAACAGGCAAATGGGGACTTTTATTAGATTAGATTACTTACAGTGTGGAAACAGGCCCTTCGGCCCAACAAGTCCACACCGACCCGCCGAAGCGCAACCCACCCATACCCCTACATTTACCCCTTACCTAACACTACGGGCAATTTAGCATGGCCAATTCACCTGACCCGCACATCTTTGGACTGTGGGAGGAAACCGGAGCACCTGGAGGAAACCCACGCAGACACGGGGAGAACGTGCAAACTCCACACAGTCAGTCACCTGAGTCGGGAATTGAACCCAGGTCTCTGGCACTGTGAGGCAGCAGTGCTAACCACTGTGCCGCCCATGGTTACTACTGAATAGGGTGCACTTGCCAGTCTTGGTTCAAAAACATGTTTCAATACATTTCCCCAGTTCAAATCCCTTATTTTATACCAAGTCCTTCCTTGCTCAGGGCCAATTAAGGAAGCAGACAATGTTGATCGAGGCAATACCGAGAATTGTTCAGGTTCTACCAACTCCCTTTCAACTCTGTTGGGAAGCATTTCATTTTACATCTCATTGCATAGTAACAGCCCTATCGGGACTCGTGGCCAAAATGAATGGCACAAATTTACATCATTCCTGTCAACAATTCAAACTCCACTTTACAATAAGCAGGATTGCACTGTGTGTTTTAAAGCAAATGTTTAGACATAGAAGAGGAAATGAGAAATAAAACAAGCTGATGACAGGCAATATTCAAAGGACCTTTTCACTCAATTTTATCCTCGGAAAGCTTTACATCCCCTTTGAGTCTATATTCAGAGCAAATATGCACGCTGTTCTGATTTCAGAATTGCTCCTTTGAATAGGATGTCTTAAATGTTTCAGACTGGGTGACGGCCAATATTAATGAACAGTTTTGCAGTGGAAACCACAATACTCAGTGGTCCTCTGCAAGAACAATCATCTGATTTTCAAATACGTTCGTGCTGGATGGGAATATTTTTGCCGAGATGTCAGGTTATGAATAGTAACATGATGCACCTATCCTTCAGCGTACGGTAACAAAAAGAGGGGCATGTTTACGAAAAGCACAAAGATAAGCCTGCTAACTTACAAAACTGTACGCTGACAAATCAAAGTGTGGATTCTGGGCAAACTTTTATTTTCAAACTGCTTTTTATGAGATAAATAGGTTGCTGAAAAAGGAGTGAGTAAAGTATCAGACATGACTCAATATTGGGACATTCTTTGTGGGTTCGTACATCTTATGGCTAAACTTAAAATTTAATTGAATATACTTACTACTTCTTAGTCATCATTTTTTATTTTCAAATTGTCTTCAGATTTATTTGTTTAATCACAATCTGCAGATTGGGAACTTAATCAGTGACAACGCATCATTCCATTCTCTAGAAAGAAGGCTGTTTATATGAACATCCGATAATGGAGTGGATGTAGATCATTCACAGGCCCTAGAGACTACCCTGCTCACTCAGGTGGAAACCCTTTTATAGAGTCATAGAGATGCACAGCACGGAAACAGACCCTTCGGTCCAACTCGTCCATGCCAACCAGATATCCCAACCCAATCCAGTCCCACCTGCCAGCACACGGCCCATATCCCTCTAAACCCTTCCTATTCATATACCCATCCAGATGCCTTTTAAATGTTGCAATTGTAGCAGCCTCCACCACTTCCTCTGGCAGCCCATTCTATACATGCAACACCATCTGTGTGAGAAAGTTTCCCCTTAGGTCTCTTTTATATACTTCCCCCTCTCTCTAAACCTATGCCCTCTAGCTCTGGACTTGCCCACCCCAGGGAAAAGACTTTGTCTATTTATCCTATCCATGCCCCTCATGATTTTAGAAACCTCTGATGCTCCAGGGAAAACAGATCCAGCCTATTCAGCCTCTCCATATAGCTCAAATCCTCCAACCCTGGCAACATCCTTGTAAATCTTTCTTAGACAAAGTCTCTCACTTTCTCTGACTAGCAGTTTCCTCAAAGCAAGGAGGGCAATTGTCACACAGTACAAACGGTGGGCAAGAGCTTAATCATGAAATCATTAACCTGGGTGACTGTTGTGTTGCAGCTACCCCAGAGCCCTGGCTAACCAGGAGAATCTCCTACCTACACTGGGTGCATCAGAAGGATTTACAAGATGATGTGCAGCCTGTTTAGCCACAATACGAATTCGTCTTTCTTGATTAAGACCTGGACAGGGATTTGAACTGGGAGCTTCTGGCTCAGAGGCAAGGGCACTATCCACTGCAGCACAAAGTCTGCTTCTTTTCCTGGTATAGTTCTTCACCTTTCTGAAAGAAACGATTCCTATTGGGCTGGAGTTCATTGGGCAATAGTTACTCTCTAGCACCTCAGCCAAGAAAGCATTGAGCCAGCTAGCAGGCCAGTTGATCATGGACGGTTATTAGGCTGTGGAGGTGGCGGTTTTGGACTGGGGTGGACAAAATCTGAAGTCACATGACACCCAGATTGGGTTACTAAGCAGAGGCCAATCACACTCTCATAGAGAGAAAAAAAATTCATCAGCTTCCCGCTACGGTTTCTTTAACAATTCCCTTAAACTGGTGTCTCTGACCCTCTTGCCAGTGGAAACTCTTCCAAAATCCCTAGATCCACTCAATCTTCTGAGCTCACGGGAGATCAATCTCAGCTTCTCTAATCTTCATGTGATTGATGTTCCCCACCAAGGGCACCATTCTGATCAATCTCTGCTCACATTCTCTCCAATAAATCAGCAGCCTTTCCAAAGTCTGGTGTTCAATTCCACACACAATTCACCTGCTTAATCAACCAATTAACTGGATTAATGAATTTTATTTTGAGTTTCTTCGACTCCTTCCAACTCCATTTTGATTTAGCCTCCTCCCCCTCACTTTGCATTGACCTTAATTAGATTTGGACATAAATCATTCAATTGGAAAACAAGGGTGATTAATTGAAGAGAAGAAATACCACAGGTGGTCTGGTGTTGGAAGCAAAAAATTCAGTTGTGCGTAAGAACACTTCTGAACATAAAGAAGAAAAGGAAGATTTTAAAAAAGGTTCTTCTAATTCAACTAATGAATTTCTGTGAAATGTTTTACTGTACTGAAGTATAAATGCAAATTATCTTCTTAGCACCACTTCCTTGTTTATACTCTATTGAGCAGGTTTTGATTGCCAACTTGCTATCACATTAAGGCCTAACAATAATTAAAATGGTTCTGCACTCTAACTAGATCTAATGCTAGTTATGATATATTGGAATTGAGTATTATAATGAAGTATTATACCATTGAGGAGATCTTGAGAGCAAACAGACATTGGTTAGGCCACTTTTGGAATACTGTGCACAATTCTGGTCTCCCTGTTATAGGAAAGATGCCATTAAACCTGAAAGGGTTCAGAAAAGATTTACAAGGATGTTGCCAGAATTGGAGGGTTTGAGCTATAGTGAATAGGCTGGAGCTATTTACCCTGGAGCATTGGAGACTGAGGGCTGCAGAAGGTTATAAAATCATGAGGGATATGGATTAGACAAATAGCCAAGGTCTTTTTCCCAGGGCAGGGTATTCCAATACTAGAGGGCATAGGCTTAAGGTGAGAGGGGAAAGGTTTAAAAGGGGCAACATTTTCATGCAGAGGGTGGTGTGTGTATGGAACAAGCTGTCAGAGGAAGAAGTGGAGCCTGTACAATTACAGCATTTAAAAGGCATCTGGATGGGTATATGAATAGGAAGGGTTTAGAAGGACATGGGTCAAATGCTGGCAAAATGGGACCTGATTAGGTTAGGATATCTGGTCAGCATGGACGAATTGGACCAAAGGGTCTGTTTCCATGATGTACATCTCCATGACTCTAAACAATTCTATTTATGAAGCCAAGGGTCTTACATGTTGCCTTAAAACAAAGCAATCAAAACACATATAGCATTGCAACACAGAAATGGTCTCTTCAATCCAATCAGTATTGCAGGTATGTATGTTGCACAGAACACATGCTCATAATCCTATATGCACATCATTTTTCTGTACATCTTACACTGAATCATTCATCCAATGAGTTCTCACAAACTGATGTAGTCCCAGCCTCCATCACCAAACCCAATCGTGCCTCATAATCCTGCACATAAACATATACTTCTGCTTTTTGCACTTTCTTCACCCTACTTCTGAATGTTTCTGAAGGTTTTGGATATGTTCTTTATAGGTGGGGGGGAGGACACTTTTGCTGATAAGATGTTGAGATTTAAGGTACTTTGGCAAAGAAGCAAATGCAACTTACAAGAATGATTGTTCACCCAGTGGGTATGACATGCACTGCCTGGAAATGTGGTGGAGGCAAGCTTAATTGTGGCATTCAGGAGAGTATTGGATGATGATTTAATAATGTGCAGGGAAAAGGCAGAAGATAGCCACAAAACTAAAATGCTCAGAAACCGGTGCAGCCTCAATGGGCTGAATGGTGTCCTTTTGCCTGATAAGAATTATATGATTGAGCTGAACATGCACATATTAAAAGTGATATACTAGAATCTGGTTATTGATGTGGCTGGACTCTGATTTTGCAATAGAATCCACATCACTTATGTATTAGCTAACTGATAAATTATATGGATTATTAAATATATTTGGACTCTGATTACTTATTAAAATAATTCTGATTATTAATGTATTAGGGTCTGATTATTGACAATAATTTCCTGTTAATTGAAGCAATGGATAGCTGATTATTAATGAAATAGTAACTGTCAATTAATGTAATTAGATCTTGACTACTAGTGTAATAGGATACTGATTATTCGCACACTGTAATAATCTTGGAACTAGGGATCATTGTTTAAAAATAAGGAGTCACCCACTGAAGATCAACATGAAGGGAAATTTTTTTTCTCAAAGAGGGTCATGGAGCTCTATTCCTAAAAAGATGGGTGCAGCAGTGTCCTTGAATATTTTTAAGACAAAAGTAGATTGATTCTCAATATGTAAGGGGGTGAACAGGTACCAGTGGTAGATGGGACTGTGGAATTATCAGAGCAGCAGGGGCAAGATAAGCAAACAGGAAGGAGAGAAATGGCCAAAACTGAGAAGATAAAGCTAAAATTTCAGGAGATGTTTAAAGTCATGAAGTGTTTAGGTAGAGTAAGCAAAGAGGAATGATATTCAATGGCCAAATGGTCTTCAACCAGAGGACGCATTTTAAAGGTGATTGTCAAGGAGACCAGAATGACATGTAGAAAATCTTTTCTCACAACATGTGGTTAGGACTTGGAATGTTCTGTCTGATAAGATTGTGTTCTGAAGGTGTGGATGTACAATACCTTCAAGAGAGTAAAAGCTAGCAGTGACAGCACCAAGTGTTCTCAATAAGATACAATGTAACATGTGCTCCAGCTACTGGGGTAGCTGGTTGCCTGGAAACAACAAAACAGATACGAATTAGGCCAACCTGTTTAAATTATACCCCGAAAAATACCAAATTCCAATCAAGTTTGAATTGAGTATATTGATGATCTTAAAAGCGAATGACACAATCTGATGCTTTGGGGTATAAGACTGGAGAAAATTGAATAGTTGGGAGGAGAACTGCCACCAGACCAACAGCTGTAGACTGCTAGTCAGAACTCTTTGAGAGGTATCTGTCTAGATAAGGAGTTTGCACAGAGAAAAACCTCAACACTGACCTGGAGAGCCAATCTACCAATGAAGATTCAACTGGTGGTTGGTATTAAATTTTGAATTTTCCTGTAAATCTTAATTGGGAGTTTTATAGAAGAGAAGGTCACAGATAGGTTTGAGGAAGGAATTGTAAATAGTTGTTAGTTAATCATTCTCTGTTATACTTTAAGAAGTAAAGTTTAAATAGTTTATTTTAAACACTTCTTGGCCACTCGAATTTTTGCAGATTACTGCACCGGATAAATCTTTTATGTGTTGCTGGCTTTAAATTAAGCAGGAGGGTTTACCCTGTGTTATAACAATTGAAACCTGCAAAATAAAATTGGGTAAGTACTTGAAGACAAAAATAAACTGCATGGATAGGGTAAAGAGCAGGGATGGCACACAAACTGAATTGTTCAATGAATCACCAGCGTAGACTCAGTTGGCTGAATTGCTTCTCTTTTGCTGTATTATTTATGATTCTACAACTAAGACTCTCGATGGCAGGAACAAAAGTAACAATTCTTGAAAGACCCTGCAAAATGGTAGTTAAATGTTCCAAATACGTAGATTTTCATGAAATGTGCTGTATGTCACTGACTACAGACAGACTTGCCTTTGTATAGCACTTTTTGTGGTCATTGGACATCTCATAGCACCTCACAGACAGTGAAGTACTTTTAGAAATGCAGTCATTGTTGTAATATTGGAAATCCAGTAGCTATATACACACAGCAATTTCCCACAAACAGTGTTATGGTAATAACCAGATAATCTGTTGTTGTAATGTTGATTGTGGGATAAGTATCAGCCAGGACACCAGAAATAACTCCACTGTTGCTTTAAAACAGAGTATGGGGTCTTTCACGTTGAGATGACAGAGCAGGCAGAAGTTTTGTGTAGAGGAGACAGGAGAGTATGACTAACTGTGCCAAAGCTAACACCTCGGCAAAATGAAGATAATTTCTAATATGGTGCTTGTCGGAGATTTGTGTTGAAAATGTTTCATATTTAGAATCATTGAGATGTACAGCATGGAAACAGACTCTCTAGTCCAAATCATCCATGCTCACCAGATATTCTAAACTAATCCAGTCCCGTTTGCCAGTACTTGGTCCACATCCCTCTAAGTCGAAAAGTGTGGCACTGGAAAAGTACAGCAGGTCAGGCAGCATCCGAGGAACAGGGGAATCAACGTTTTCGGCATAAATCTTTATGCTCAAAATGTTGACTCTCCTGCTCCTTGGATGCTGCCTGACCTGCTGTACTTTTCCAGCACCACACTTTTCGACTGTGACTCTCCAACATCTGCAGTCCTCACTTCTTCCATATCCTTCTAAACCCTTTCTATTCATATACCCATCCAGATGCCTTTGAAAAGTTGTAATTGTACCAGCCTCTACCACTTCCTCTGGCAGCTCATTCCATACACGCACCACCCTCTGTGTGAAAAAGTTGCCCCTCAGGTCCCTTTTAATTTTTTCCCCTCTCACCCTAAAACTATGCCCTCTAGTTCTAGACTCTCCCACCTCAGGGAAAAGACCTTGTTTATTTCCCCTATCAATGTCTCTCATAATTTTATAAACCTCTATAAAGTCACCCCTTAGCCTTCAACACTCCAGGAAGAACAGCCCCAGCCTATTCAGCCTCTGTCTATAGCTCAAACCCTTCAATCCCCGACAACGTCCTTATAAATCTTTTGTGAATCCTTTCGAGTTTCACAACATTCTTCTGATAAGAGGGAGACCAGAATTGCGGACAATATTCCAAAAGTGGCCTAACCAATGTCCTGTACAGCCGCAACATGACCTACCAACTATACTTGAAGCTCTAACCAATAAAGGAAAGCATATCTTCCTCACGATCGTAATCTACTTGCAACTCCACTTTCAAGGAACTATGAACCTGTACTCCCAGGTCTCTTTATTCAGCAACACGCCCCAGGACCTTACCATTAAGTGTATAAGTACTAGCCTGATTTGCCTTTCCAAAATGTAGCACCTCACATTTATCCAAATTAAACTCCATCTGCCACTCCTCGGCCCATTGCTTTGATTTGGTTTTACAGTAGCATAAGACAAGAAAATGACCACATTTATTCTGAATATGACTCAAAATTAGTTAGAAGATGGAAGAAGGTAGAGTGATAGGCACTGTCAACATGGACTTTTGCAAAGTCTTTGACAATGTTCCGCAAGGAATACTGGTTACTAAGGTTAATTCACATGTGACTCAGGGAGAACAAGCTAATTGGATACAAAATTAGCTTGACATTAGGAGACAGAGGATAGTGGTAGAGGGTCATTGTTCAGACTGGAGGCCTGTGACCAACGTGTGTTGCAAGGATTAGTTTTGGTTTCACTGTTGTTTGTTATTTTTGTTAACAATTTGGAAGTGAATATACAAGGCATGGTTAGTAAGTTTGCAGATGACACCAAAATTGGTGGTACCATGGATGGTGAAGAATGTTATCTAAGAGTGATCAACTGGGCCAGTGGGCTAAGGAATGCTGCATGGAGTTTAATTTAGATAAATGTGAGGTGTGGCATTTTGGTAAGACAAACCAAAGCAGGACTTACACAGTTAGAGGTAGGGCCCTGGGGAGTGCTGTCAAACAGAGAGACCTAGGGATGCAGGTACATAACTCCTTGAAAGTACCGCCACTGGTAGACAGGGTGATGAAGAAGGCATTTGGCACCTTGCCTTAATCGGTCAGAGTACTGAATTCAGGAATTGGGACATCATGTTACAGCTGTATAAGAGATTGGTGAGGCCACATTTGGAGTACAATTCTGGTTGCCCTACTATAGGAAGGATTCTTGCAGCCATGGAGAGGACCCAATGCACTCTACAATTTATCAGGGACACTGTACTACCCTGCTGAACCGTACTCTTTCTTCATGGTACTCCAAACACAAGTGCGTTCTGTCCAATGTCAGCATCCCTTATTTTCATCACAATTTTCAGCACTATTGGAACAACCCTACTTCTTCAGATTTGCTACTTCCAAAGGACAACTAGCTTAATGCAGGTTTATGATCTATTCATTTTTAAAATATCATTAATCGTATCTTAAGACAGCACCTTCCAAACCCATGATCAATACCATCTAGAGGACAAGGGCAGCAGATACACGGGAACACCATTAGCTACAACTGCCTACTCATCATCCTGACTTGGAGATAAATTACCACTTCTTCAGTGTCACTGGGTCAGAATCCTGGCATCTCCTCCCTAAGGGCATTGTGGGTCCAACTACAACACATGGACAGCAGCTCTTCAAGAAGGCAACTCACCACCACCTTTCTAAGGCAACTACAGATGGGCAATAAATGCTGGCCCAGCCAGTGTCCCATGACTGAATAAAAATAGAATGAGTACTTTGCAAAGTATTTGTAGAGTAGTTCAGACTAAGAGCTGGCTACCTCACTTAGCTAGACAGCTAACCTGTGAATGGGTTAATGGGATTCAATCACATTCTGCGGCCTACCTCCTCAACCTATCCTGCAGCAAACAAACACACAGCACTTTGCTGTGGTTCAGTGAATAATCGCAAAGGACCTGCCTTTAGACAGAGAATCAAGGAAGAAGAAATATAAAATTGTACCTTTTCCAATAAAATCAAATTAGTGCAAATAAAAGAATTATTAACAGCTGGTTTACATCTTTAAATTGATGATAACGAATAAAATGAGGTTCTGGGAGACAAAGGGGAGGAGATAAACAGAGACAGTAGGATGAAAAGTTGTTGTCGAGATTTAGTACTGAGAGTAAGATTTGAGGATTACTGTGTAACAGCTGTCCTTTGTAAGCAAGCTGCTGTAGCCATCTGGGAAATATAAAAGAGAACTCTGATCGCTGATGGGTTGTGGACCCAGCAGGCTGGTGGTCTCACTCAGGGTCTCGTGGCAAACAGTATTGCCGGCCTAAGTGCCTTTGCTCTTTTCAGATTGTTGACAGCTTTAAGGGGATGATAGTTAGAGATAGAGTGCCTGCTGCTGATACTTGCAGCCATGGAGAGGACCCAATGCACTCTACAATTTATCAGGGACACTGTACTACCCTGCAGAACCGTATTCTTTCTTCATGGTACTCCAAACACAAGTGCGTTCTGTCCAATGTCAGCATCCCTTATTTTCATCACAAATACAAACTGATCCATCTAGTAATTGGTGATCCAGCAACTTAATAAGATTTCTTGCACTGTAGACACCTTCTGTTGCATTTTGAGTTATGGAACAAAATCACCAGCAGCAGCCCACATAGTGAATTCCACTCAGTTTACAGGGCAGGGAAAGGAATTTACTTTGGCTAAAGGAAGGGTTGTGGTAAACTAGATAGGAACCTGCCTCTAACCCAGGGGGATCTTGGTTCAAGTCTAACTCCAGGATCTCAAGGTCAAAATGCGTTCACAGACTGAACAAGCAGGTTGACTATCAACCTGCGAATCCTTCCAACACACACTAACAACAGGGGCCAAACTGGAGCCTCTATCAACTGTATCCATTAGCTCAGACTACAAAAATGTGCATGTTGTCATAGCAACCCAGATTCCTTAGGGGATCAATTAACTCCAAGTGGCATGGAATTGAATTAGATTTGATCCCTGTCCTAGCTGGGGTGGATTCAGGATCTGACATGTTGCCATAGTCCTGGTGCAGTTTGAATTGCTATGGGTTGGACGTGCCTTCAGACAGAGAAATCAAGAAGAAGAGGTAATACTGAAGGGCTGCTTTCATTAGTTTTTGAGACAGTAACAAGTTATTCATAAAGATTAAAGGAGTTTCAAAGAAACATTAGTTCCATGGAGATTGCTAAACCATGGCATTCTCTGGTTGTGATACAGTCACAGTCAATTTATTTATTTGAAAGGCATTAGTTGCTTTTACGAAGCAGAATGCTACAAACATGTTGGGAGCAAGCAGGAGAATAGATGGAGAACATGGTGGTTCAATGGTTAGCACTGCTGCCTTACAGCACCAGGGTCCCAGGTTCGATTCCAGCCTCAGGTGACTGTCTGTGTGGAGTTTGCATGTTCTCCCTTTGCGTGGGTTTCCTCCAGGTGCTCTGGTTTCCTCCCACAGTCCAAGGATGTGCAAGCCAGGTGAATTGGCCATGCTAAATCACCCATTGTGCATTAGTCAAAGGGAAATGGGTCTGGGTGGGTTACTTGTTGGTGTGGACAGGTTGGGCCGAAGGGCTTGTTTCCACCCTGTAGATAATCTAATCTTAACTGGAAACTGTTCAGAGGAAGTTTACATGACTGAAATTAGCAGGTTGTCTCATGAGGAAAATTTGAACTAGCCTTTTTTTTCCATTCAATCACAGGCCGTGGGCACCACTGGCCAGGCCAGCATTTATTGCCCATCCCTAGTTGTCCAGAGGGTAGTTAAGAATCAGACACATTGCTGTGGGTCTGGAGTCACATGTAGGCCAGACCAGGTAAAGATGGTACTTTGCTTCCCTGAAGTACATTAGTGAACCAGATGGGGTTTTCTCGACAACAGTTTCATGGTCATCATTAGACACTTAATTCTAAATTCAATTGAATCTTCCACTATCTGCCATGGTGGACCCGGGTCCCCAGAACATTGAATCTCATAGTCTAGTGATAATTTCCATAGTGTCCCCTAAGAGGCTTGCTTTCACTAGAACTTTGATTAGTGAGGGGTTGCTCTAATTGTAGTGTCTAAGGTCCGGAAGGGTCTTGACAAGGTTAACATAGAAAGGATGTTTCCTCTTGTGGGTCAATCCAGGACAAAGGGGAACACTGTTTAAAATTAAGGGTCACCCTTTTATGGCAGAGATGGGGAGAAAGTTGGTCTCACAGAAGACAGTGCAACTTTGGAACTCCCATCTCAGAAGGTGGGGAGGTGCGGGCGATTGAATATTTTTAAGGTGGTGGTGGATATATTCCTCACAGGCAGGGAAATCATAGATTATTGCTGGGAATGTGGAATTCAGAACACAATCAGATCAGCCATGATTTAACTGAATGGCGGGGCAGGTTTGAAGGGCTGAATGGCCTACATCTACTGCCGCTTTGTACATTCCTAGGACAGTGCAGACTTACTTGTCTCAACAGCCTCTTTCTGAGCAGTGGCCTCGGATGGGATTCCAGCTCTCTGGCAACAAACACAAATGACTGTCCTGCACAGACTGTTCGATCTCTCAATCAGTCAGTAAACCATCAAAAACCACAAGTCAATACTGCCAGAGGCTGTTTTCCATTCCCGGTGAGTTTCCTGACAGCATTTAATGGGCAACAAGTTGCAGATGGATATAATGTGGGCAAGTGGGAGGTTGCTCACTTGGGAGGAAGAATAGAAAAACAGTTTATTTTTAAGTGATGTGAAACTTGTAACTGTTGATATTCAGGACATTAAAACATAAGAATGAGGAGCAGGAGAAGGCAATTCAGCCCCTCAAGCTTACTCCACCATTAGATGTGACCTTGGCCGATCTCACCTTGGCCTCAACTTCACTTTCCTGCCCACCCTTCAACCCGATACTCGTTAAAAATCTGTCTGTCTCCTTATATGTACTCAATATCCCAGCACTCACCAAACTCTGGGGTATTGAATTCCACATATCCACGACACTTTGAGAGAAGGAGTTCCTCTTCATTTCTGTTTTAAATCTGCTACCCATGACCTTAAAACTGTGACTGCACAGAAGGACCTGAGAGTGCTCGCACAAGGAACTCAAAAATGTAGCATGCAGCTGCAGCAAGCAATTAGGTAGTCACATTACATGTCTGCTTTTATTGGACTATAGGAGCGAAGAGGTCTTGTTATAATTGTACCAGGCTCTGATGCAACAATACCTAGAAAACTGTACAGTTTCGGTCTCCATGTTTAAGGAGGTGGTACAGTAAAACTTCACTAAGTTGGTCCCCGAAATGAGCGGTTTGTCCTCCAATGAGACACTGAGTAAATTGGGATTACAGTCTCTGAAATTTCGAAATATACAAGACTTTGAAGGGATCTGACATACTGAGAGACTGGGGTGGACAAAGTTAAAAATCACAGAACACCAGGTTATAGTCCAATAGGTTTATTTGGATGCACTAACTTACAGAGCACTGCTGCCTCATCAGGTAACTAGTTGGGCAGGATCATAAGACATAGAATTTATCACAAAGGATTGTGGTGTCATGCAACTGAAACGATATATTGAACAAATCTAGATTGCTGTTAAGTCTTCCATCTTTTAGAATGTGCTGCACGTTTCGGTTCATTAATACGTAAATCACAGAACTTCTTTTAAGTCACATTCTTGAGATAACTTAACGTTTTATTAAAAAAAGTGACATCTCAGCTCAGATAATGTATTAAAGGTAGTCAATCCATGTAATATTTTATAAATTCCTACTTTGGAAATAGAACCAGTCTGATTTAGGATTGGGATACAGACAGACTCTGACCTCACACCTTCCTGATGAAGGGCTTGTGCCCGAAACGTCGAATTTCCTGTTCCTTGGATGCTGCCTGACCTGCTGCGCTTTAACCAGCAACACATTTTCAGCTCACACCTTTAATGCATTGTCTAAGCTGAAATGACACTTTTTTTTTATATAACCTGGTGTTGTGTGATTTTTAATTAAATAAAAGGCTGTGAACTTAAATCTAACAAGTACAGACAGGTCAGTTTAACTTCGGTGGTGGGGAAACTTCTGGAAGCAATACTTCAGAATAAAACTAACAATACATGGACAATTGTGGGTTAACTAAAGACAGTCAATATTGATTTCGCAATCATGTTTAACTGGCTGGAGTTTCTTTAACAGGGAGTATTGGTGAGGGTAGTGCTGTTGATGTGATGTACATGGACTAGCAAAAGACATGTGAAACAGTTCCACGCAAATGACTAGAGCAAGGTTAGAGCTCACAGAGTAGCAACATGGATAAAAATTAACTGAGTGATAACATACAGAGAGCTTGTGAATACTTTTCGGGCTGAAGGAAGGTTTTTACTGAAGTCCCCTGGGGTTGGTATTTAGACCTTTGTTCTTCCCAATACATATCAATGATATAGACCTAGGTGCAGATGGCACATCTTCAAAAATTGCAAATGATACAAAACTTGGACACATTGTAAACTGCAAGGAGGATAGACCTTCAAAAGGACAGTGATGGTGGTAGGGGTAGGAAAGTGTCCAGTGAATGGAGAGAAACGTGAGGTAATAAATGTTGGTACAAAGAACATGGAGAAACAATATAAAATAAAGGACACTATTCTGAAGGGTGTTCAGAAGCAGACAGACCCATCCAGACCATGGGCGGCATGGTGGCACAGTGGTTAGCACTGCTGCCTCACAGCGCCAGAGACCCGGGTTCGTTTCCCGTCTCAGGCGACTGACTGTGTGGAGTTAGCATGTTCTTCCCGTGTCTGTCTGGGTTTCCTCCGGGTGCTCCGGTTTCCTCCCACAGTCCAAAGATGTGCAGGTCAGGTGAATTGGCCATGCTAAATTGTCTGTAGTGTTAGGCAGGGGGTAAAATGTAGGGGTATGGGTGGGTTGCGCTTTGGTGGGTCGGTGTGGACTTGTTGGGCCGAAGCGCCTGTTTCCACACTGTAAGTAATCTAATCTAATCTAATATGTCATTAAAGGTGACAGAATAGGTGGAAAGAGCAACTAACAGTGATGGAATGGTAGTGTCTCTACCTCTGGGCCAAAAGGCAGATTTAAGTCACACCTGCTGCAAGGTGCTTTCACATATCTGAACAGGTTGATTAAAAATATCTACAAAATCCTAGGCTTTATTAATAGAGACATAGCTCAAAAGAACACGTAGTAAATGCTGAACCTGTGTAAGAGGTTAGTTAGACCTCAGCTGGATGATTGAGTGGTTTTGGGTACCACATTTTAAGAAGGATGAGAAAGTGCTGGGAAGAGTGCAAAAGAGATTCCCAGGGATGAGAAATTTCAGTTATGAAAGTAGTTGAAACTGTTTTCATTGAAGAGGAGATTTGACAGACATTTTGAATATCATGAGGGATTTGGATAGAATAGATGGGGGACATCACTCCCACTCACAAAACAACCAAGAATAAGAGGACATATTTAAAATAATTTGTAAAAGACGTATCCGTGATGAGAACTTTGTTTCCACACAGCAAGATGTTAGGGTCTGGAATGCACTGCCTGGCGCGAAGGCAGGTTCAATAAAAGCTTTCTCGAAGGTATCAGATGACTATTTGAATTGAAACAATGTGCGGGTTTATGGGGGAAAGATAGCAGAATGGAACGAAGTCAGAATGCTCTTTTGGAAAGCCCATGCAGACATGAAGGGCTGAATAGCCTCTTGCAACAATTCTGTGTTACTAAATACATTTAAGAGTCAGGTAGACAGACGTCTGGTCTCTGAGGGTTTCAAAGGTTATGGGGCTTGGTAGGAATAGTGAGATTGAAGCCCAAGAACAGCCATTGAATAGAGAGCAGGTTCATTAGGTGTACTCCTGTTCCCATTCCTCACATTCTCACTGAATCAGCTTCTCTTTAGACAAGGTCATATGTGACAGATTATGCTGAAACTACTCAGCTCATCAGGCAGCAAGGTAGAGACAGAAACGGAGTTCGTGTGGCAGCACAGTGAACTCTCATCACAATCCAAAACCACTTCAGATGAAAGCTCACCAAACTAAACAATTAACACCCTTCTCCACAGATCCTGCCCTGACCTGCTGAACATTTGCATCATCATCTTGTTTTATTTAAACGGGCATTGGATAGACATATGGAGGATAGTGGGCTTGTGTAGGTTAGGTGGGCTTGGATCGGCGCAACATCGAGGGCCAAAGGGCCTGTACTGCGCTGTATTTTTCTATGTTCTATGTTCTATTTCCGCCTTCCAGCATCTTTCTTATACAGTAGTTTGCCCTTCACAGTCTCTCATCCAGAATCTTCAACGTCTTGTCTTCCACATCTCCTTGGATGCAAGACATTGACTAACCCAGAGGCTAACTGACCCCAGAATGGGAAGGGATCGTCACAGTAAAGGAGCCTTTTGACGGGGGAGGGAATGAGGTATTCCGGGGGAGGTGGGGTGGGAATAGGTGCACCTCAATGGTGCCCATCAGCCAGCTGTGCAAATGCAAGCCACTCAGTAAATCTCAGGGGATTGACGGCTGCATTTTGGGGATAGGGCCGTGATGAGTTAAAAATAAATCCCTCTGACTTCCGTATGTTTTGCAGTGATTTCCTGGCAACAACATTCGCAAGTTAGATGCTGGGTGTGAATGGAACTGAACCCAGTTGTGATGCTTTCCGTAGCTAAATAGCCAGCCAATACCATAACGCATGCCCAGGTTAAATAGTCAGCTAGTCATGTAACGCACTCTGTGGTCAATTAGCCATTGGGCTCTCTTCATCCGTGCCCACACAAGAGTAACTGCTCAAGTTAGAGCTTGTGAAACAGTAGGACTAATTTCTTTCAGGCGAGGGAGGAAGCAAAAGGGTAGGGCTTTGACGTGTGCAATCTTATTGGCAGTGAAGCAACTAATCACACTCAGGCAGAAACACGCAGAAAGCACATGGTAATTGAGAACAGGCCCAATTACAGCTGTGAAACAAAAACATTTAGGCCAGGAGGCACAGAGAATGAAAGCCCATTCCCCAAGCGGAAATGAAGGCCAGCTGCAGCTACATTGTATTTGAAACCAGCTAATTACAGTAACATGAGAATTAATAGCCAACAGTTCGCTGACAATGGACAGAATGTTCTGTCCAAAACAATCACCGTTCTCCACTGACTAACTACACAGCATGAACTAATCACACCGCATGTATGCAACTTCTACAGGCCTAACTTCAAATAAATCAAAGCTGTGTTCCTGCTGGAGTTTTGCTCTGATGTATTGCACTTGCATTTCTCAGGCTCATCAACAAAGAAAACCACCAAGGACGTGACCAAGCAAATACTTCTTACAAAGCTCCTACCCGACTGCCTCATGCATTATTTCTGATCAGTAATTTTTTTCCTCTTGCTGGTGATCTTGTCCAAGTAATGGGGAACCAGCCATAAAAAAATGTTGCATTCGGCAGGTGAGGGAACAGAAACCTCCTCAAGTCTCAATTTTGTCATTCATTAACAACCAGCTTTTGGCTGGGGGCTGTATGGTCAGGAAGTTCAGACCCATATACTATCACTTAGCAACACAACCTGTTGGCACCACCATCGCCCACTGATAGCAGCACCAGTCCACAGGTTCCAACATAACATAAAACTCTTTGAATGTTTCTTGTGATTAGCATCACATAAAAAGTGGATTGGGGGCAGAGAAGATGGAAGGGGTCACAAACAAAAGAAATCTCCTGCCTCCGAAATTCCCTTTCTGCTTTTCCTCAAAATGCCTCGGCTGTGTATCTGTTGAAGTAACCAGATAGCGTCTCTTGAGGTTTCCATATCATGTATAGGAATACGATCAGGCTTTTCATCCAGTGCCTCGACTCCTCAACTGTGCAGCTCAGGAAGGCCATTTAATTTAGCTTTCCGTCTGGACAATGAAAGCAGTCAAACGCAGCGTGAAATTGCGCAGTTGTTCTGCAAACTTCACAAGGAATGTCCTCACGGAATCATATACTCCAAACTCCTTCAAAAAGGGGCACAAAAAATTAAGAGGGTAAAAACAATGACTGTAGATGCTGGAAACCAGATTCTGGATTAGCATCCAAGGAGCAGTAAAATCGACGTTTCGGGCAAAAGCCCTTCATCAGGAATACAGGCAGAGAGCCTGAAAGTGTGGAGAGATAAATGAGAGGAGGGTTGGGGTGGGGAGAAAGTAGCATCGAGTACAATAGGTGAGGGGGGAGGGGATAAAGGTGATAGGCCAGGGAGGAGGGTGGAGTGGATAGGTAGAAAAGAAGATAGGCAGGTAGGACAAGTCATGGGGACAGTGCTGAGCTGGAAGTTTGGAACTAGGGTGAACTTGGGGAAATAAGGAAACTGGTGAAGTCCACATTGATGCCCTGGGGTTGAAGTGTTCCGAGGCGAAAGATGAGGCGTTCTTCCTCCAGGCGTCGGATGGTGAGGGAGCGGCGGTGAAGGAGGCCCAGGACCTCCATGTCCTCAGCAGAGTGGGAGGGGGAGTTGAATGGTTGGGCCATGGGGTGGTGTGGTTGATTGGTGTGGTTGATTGGTCCCAGAGACGTTCCCTAAAGCGCTCTGCTAGGAGGCCAGTCTCCCCAATGTAGAGGAGACCGCATCGGGAGCAACGGATACAATAAATGATATTGGTGGGTGTGCAAGTAAAACTTTGAGGGATGTGGAAGGCTCCTTTAGGGCCTTGGATGGAGGTGAGGGAGAAGGTGTGGGCGCAGGTTTTGCAATTCCTGCGGTGGCAGGGGAAGGTGCCAGAACAGGAGGGTGGGTTGTAGGAGGGCATGGACCTGACCAGGTAGTCACAGAGGGAACGGTCTTTGCGGAAGGCGGAAAGGCGTGAGGAGGAAAATATATCCCTGGTGGTGGGGTCCGTTTGGAGGTGGCGGAAATGTCGGCTGATGATTTGGTTTATGCAAAGGTTGGTAGGGTGGAAGGTGAGCACCAGGGGTATTCTGTCCTTGTTACTGTTGAGTTCCTCGGATGCTGTCTGAACTGCTGTGCTTTTCCAGCACCACTAATCCAGAATACAGAAAATTAAGAGGAAAGGGGTGAGATCATTTCATCCGACAGATCATCCTTGTTTTGCCCAACATCAGTCAACTAATATCCTATCTCAAACACGTCCCTACCTCTTTTTTAAGCCCCTTATCAAAAAATAAATACATCCATCCCTTAAACATCTTGAATAAACTCTCCTTTACAGTTTGTGCAAAATTGTGCGGTGTAAATCACCGTTAAAAACAAAACTATGACATCATCAGGGTGAATGATTTGTTATTGACAGACATGATTCAACAAATTCTCCAGTTTAAACATGTACAGCAACTTTCTGTTAAGAGGTCTCAGTCTTTGAAACATAATAGATCATTTGCTGAAGTCTAGTGATTAGTGGGGTCAATTGAATATTGCCATGAAAAATAAATAGGACAGACCGAAAAGACTAACACAGAGGATCACAGGACAGAGAATGTGGTGGAAGCAATAACAACTTGCATTTATATAGCATCTATGGTGTATACTGTACAAAGATCTTCTGCACAGAAGCATTATCAGACAAAAATTAGCAGCATACCACAGAAAGAAACACAAAAACAGGTGGCCTAAAGCTTGGTCAAAACTGGTCAATTTTCAGGAGTGTCTTAAAGGAGTATGAGAGGTAGAGAGGTTTAGCAAACTTAGAGCCGAACCCAGTTGAAGGATTGGTACTGGAGGGAATAAAACATTAAGCTGAAAAAAGAGGTGAAAGAGGAAGAGCAGGTTTCCAGTTTGCATTAGTGGGATGTGATGGTGTACTGCACTAGTAATCCAGAAATTCAGGTTACTGTTCTTAGGTAATAGGTTCAAATCCTACCATGGCAGATGTTGAAATGTTAATTCAATAAACTCTGCTATTAGAAAGGAGAACTAATGGCGACCACATAAACATTGTTGTAAAAGTCCATCTGGTTCATTAATGCTTTTTAGGGAATGAGATCTGGCATCATAACCTGGTCTAACTTATATTTGACTCCAGATCACAGCAATATGGTTGACTCTTAAATGCCCCTTGAAATGGCTGAGCAAGTCAGTCAATTAAATTAAGCCATTATGAAAGCTAACCAACAGAAATCAGACAGACAACCTGGCACTGACCTAGGCATCGAAAATGACAGCAGAAAACATAGTACTCCCAACTAGAAGACCAATGGCAGTAGTCACATGGGTACACCACTACCTGCAAGTTGCATACCACAAGCCTGCTTGGAATGATATCCCTGTTCCTTTATTGTCACTGAATCAGATTCCTGGAAGTCCCTTCCTAACTCCCTCCCTAGCCCTACACATGACCAACATCAGTTTACAAAGGCAGCTCACCACCACCATTTTCTCAAGGGCAATTAAGGATGGGCAATAAATGCTGGCCCACCCAGCGATGATCACAACCTATGAACAAATAAGATAAAAATTGCCTTATGTTAAAAAAAGAAATGCATATATATTCTCTGCTCTCGAAACATGGATTTCTGAAGCAAATTACAACTGCAGACTTGTGAACATTAAAAATATTGATGGAAATATTCAAAGCCAAACAACTTTAATTCCACTGAATGACTGGCTACTCCCATACAGCAATGGTTCTGTCACCTAACAAGATAAACTTTTGCCCGAAACGTTGATTTTCCTGCTCCTCCGATGCTGCTTGACCTGCTGTGCTTTTCCAGCACCACACTAACCTAGACTCTGGTTTCCAGCATCTGCAGTCCTTGTTTTTACCTAGATAAATAGCTTTTCAAACCAACCAGCAACTGTAAGACCCAAACAGAAAAAGCTGTCCAATGGAAAGCTGAACAGCAGCAGTCTGATTGCCACAAGATCAATGTCAGAACCTGATCTGCTAAAATGAAAAAAAACAATTCAGAAAGCCCTTACATGAACCAATGTTTGGGTTTACCAGTTCTGTAAGACAGGCCTCACCTTATGACCTGGGGAATTAAAGAGTGAATTTCAGAGCTTTGAAGCAAACTTTTTTCTTGCCGTGACGAGAGGGGATTGTGTATAATACAAACATAAGCTGGACGGGTGTGGGGCACGAGCATGTGCACGCATGCCAATGAGGTTAGAATTACCTCGTGGGAGAAAGGTAAGTCGCCAGACATTCTCTGCAATCCAAACATTCTGTCAGCCACTTCAGTGAAGTTAATTGAATTAAATCAATGTTAACAAAAGAACATCAAAGAACAAACTCACTCCATACTAATGAAAACCTGCTAATCTCCTACCCTGGGCCAAAATTACCTCAAAAGTTCAAACGTACACTTTTTGCCAACAGAGATTTTTTTCCCCCTTCCAAGCTTGAGAATATGTAGAACATTATGACAGAAGCAACTTCAAATGGAGCACCGTGAGCAGTTCTCCGCAACGCAGTCTGGGAAAGATGTGGAAACCTTACTGAGAATACATAGGAATTTTGCCAGGATGTAACCAGGGATGAGGACTTTCAGTTGTGGGGTTGGGTGGGAAAATTTGGGATTGTACTCCCAGGAATAAGTGAGATCATTAGAAATGGGAGCAGGCCCTGTTCTGCCATTTAATGAGATCGTAGCTGATCTTTTCATGGACTCAGCTTCACTTTTCACCCACTCACCATAGCCTTTAATTCTTTCACTGTTCAAAAATCTATCTTTGCCTCAAAAACATTCAAAGAGGTAGCCTCAACTGCTTCAACGGGTAGACAATTCCACCAATTCACCTTCGGGTGAAGAAGTCACTCATTAACTCAATCCTAGTCCCGAATAAGGGAGCATTCAGAGGTGATCTCATCAAAAACTGTGAAAATACTGAGCAAATTTGACAGAGCACCTGGATAATAAGGTAATCCCTGTGGGGAGCTAGCCTAAGGACATTGGGAAAAAAACTCGAGGAGAAAGGATAAGCAGTTTCTTCAGGGAGAGAGCTGTCAGAATTTGGAACATTTGAAGCTTTGGAAGAAATAGATACTATTAAAATTTGAAAAGGCTGTTGGGATAGGAAATCAAAGGCGAAAAAACAGAGTTACAAACAAAAAGCAGAGTCAGGGCCTGAACACAGCTGCATTTCTAAAAAGTCAACGCAGTCACAACAAGCTGCATGTAGAAACTCCAATGATTCTACAATCACACTACCACGTGATATTGTTTTGATCTAGGTTAATAGTCATTCAGCAGTATTCAGAAATAATCTTGGTAGCAAAGCTGGCTGCATATATTTTTAATCCTTGAACCTCAAAGGTCAATGATATCTGGATACTGGTGGCAACTTATACTTAAAAAAAAATTAGTTTGTTAATAATTTGACAGATGTCTAGAAAATGTGTGTCAAGACTGCATTGAGCAATGAAAAATGGAAGGGCGAATTTGCTTCCAGAAATAATGAGAGGGAAGGGGTTTCAGCAATTTGCACTGGTGCCCACATTCATAAGGGCATTAGTGAACCAGTTGGATTTTTCCAACATTCAAAACGGGTTTCATGGTGTTGGATCTGGGTTCAAATCCCGTTATGACAAATACTGGATTGAACTGAACTGAATAACGGAATTCAATAAATATCTAGAATTAAGAATCTAACGATGAATACGAAAACATTTTTGATTGTCAGAAGCACCCATCTGGTTCACTAATGCCCTTTAGGGATGGGGAACTGCCATCCTTACCTGGTCTGGACTACATGTGACTCCAGACCCAAAGCAAGGTGGTTGACTCTTAACTGCCCTCTGGACAATTAGGGATGGGCAAAAAATTATAGCCTGCCCAGCAACGCTCTCACCCTGTGGATGAATGTTAAAATTATTCTACGGTCAGCTCCTTGGAGCTGTAGGATTTCCTTCTGCCACCTCTGGAAAGTCTCCTGCAAATGCCCACTTACGTGTCCATGACGCGTTTGGCTCCAATGAGTGAAGGCATCCCACTGGGACAATACAGGGTCAGTTCCAGGGAGCCCCGAGCTGGGTGTGCAATGGTCACTGTCACTGCCACATGTTCCAGGGTCTTCATACCAGACAAGTACAACTCATCAGCGGTTACTGTGGAAAGCAGAACAATAACTCTTGTGAACAGAAGCCTGATAATGCGAGCCAAGAGTAAACCCAGTTGATGTTGATTTGTGAAAGAAGCAACAAGATTTGTTTGAGACTGGTCACGAAATAGTAAGCTGCATTCAAAGAGGCCATAGAAATTCTCAAACCTTGGCACTGTGTGTACTGTTAAGTTCTGGTATGGGATCTTATTCACACAGGCCGGAGTGTAAAGGAGGTAAGTTACATTGCTTCATTTCTGCTCCTCCCAACTTTTGAAAAGGAGCTTGCAATTTTGGTGCTTGACTGTTTAAAGTGTTGGCATGATTCACAGGGTTTGTACCTTTGACTTTGTGGCAGCCGATAAAGACAACGGAGAGGGGAGGTGGGAGGGAGTTTCAAACCCCAAACCAGCCTCTGGCAAGTTGCTGGGTTAGAATATGTGCGTGTGTATCTGTGTGTGTTGGTGTTTGTGCATATCTGTGTGTGTTGGTGTGCGTGTATATCTGTGTGTGTTGATGTGCGTGTGTGTATGTGTATGTTGGTGTGTGTATATATCTGTGTGTGTTGGTGTGCTTGTTTGTGTGTCTCTGTGTGTGCTGGGGGGTCTGTGTGCATTGAGGTCTATGTTTGCATGTTGTGGGTTGTGCGTGCATGTTGTAGTGCGTGTGCATACTGTGGTTTGTGTGTGTGTGCTGTACTGTATGTGTTGTGTGTGTTGGTGTGTGTTTGTGTTGGTATGCGTGTGTTTTATAGTGTGTGTGTGTGCATGCATGTGGGTGTATGTGTTTTATGTGTGTGTGTGCATGTGTGTGTGTGTGTGTGTGTGTGTGTGTGTGTCTGTAGAGGATATATTTGCCTCCTGTTGATGAGGTGACACCACACACTTCCCCTCCACCCAACTGTAAAGGCAGCTGCTTCTCCTCACCCTTGGGCGAGGCCTAGTGAATTCAGAAACAAAATTCGAGTGAGACGTTTAAACAGGCTGACATTCATTATTAACCACTTTACAGTTCAGGTCAAATTCAACTCCAAAGGTTTGCGTAAGACTCATTTCAAATGTGAAAAAAAAACCCTTCCAAATATCAAAAGTCTGCCACAAAAATGCTCAGTTTGTTCAGCAAAAGTTGGCAGTGGCCTGGCTTTACATACACAGGACAAAGCAACATATTTTAATCAAATCAGTCAGCTCTCCATAATGACGTGATGGGGACAGGAGACATTGGAGATCAACTTATGCCAGACTTGTTTGCCCTGGAGGTGATTGAATTCCTTCCTTTGTTAAACCACATGCCACATGTCCACCTTCATTCACTTTCACACACTCGCCGTTGGACAACATAGGACCAACCTGCTTTTTATTCCTTGGCTCATTAATGCACAGATGGAAATACCAGCCGACATGCTTCATGCTGATGTTTTTTACAAGGGAGCTCTGTTCTGCCAAATCTACTGCTTTACAAAATTGCTAGCTGATAAACTCCACTCTTTCTCTATGCTTTGGGGCAGTGAAGAGGGCAACAATTATGTCGAGGGAGTCACATTCCTCACCTTTTGATTCCTACACAGCGGCTGCCTGTCCAGAGGGGTGAACCTGATTGACATCAAATAGTCCATTACACTCACAATGCCCAACATACCAGCTGCAGCAGGACAAAGGAAAATCAGCTCAGAGGAACAGTGAAGACCATTCAGCCCCTCAAACCCAGCATTCAGTGATGATGACAAAGGTTGGTCTCCATCTCAACTCCCAGTTGTTGCTTCAAATCCATTTCCCAAACATGTGCGGGACCTCTACTATTCTCCACTCAATGCAGAAAATGGGCCTCACTTTCCCAAACATGTGGGGGACAGAAAAGAAGAGTTACACCCAAAATATTGACTTCTCCACCTCCTGCTGCTGCCTGGTTTGCTGTGTTCTTCCAGCCTCCCACTTAATTACCCTTGACTAGCAAGCATCTCTCAAGCTCAAATTTCACATTGTTTAATTGAAAACCAGCACCAAATGTCTTTTCATTTGGGAATAGGGAGCTCCACATTGTACAAATAAGTGTTTCTCTCTCTGATGGCCCGCTTCCGGTTTTAAGGTTGCCATCCCTTGTTTACAAATCTAAAGGAGAAGGAATGTTCCCTGTCGAAAATGTTCTTGCTCCTGATCCTATCCAGGAATTCGTCTATGAGTGGAAAGTGTAGTTTAAAAAGAAACTCACTTGCAGTGAAAGCATTTGACTGAGAAGTTAAACCAAGCCCCTGTCTCCGCTCTCAAGTTAAAATCTCATTGAACAATTTGAAGCAGCAGAGGGGAAGTTTCTTGACCAACACAGATGGCCAATCCAGCCCCCAGCACCAGATTCACAGCTTGTGTCTCTCATTGTTTGCGATTCACAAACCAACCGGAATAACAACAGGGTCTCTGCATGGTGAATAAAACTTATTGGCAATCGGAGTTGTCCTGAGAACATGAAGGGTGCTTTGTAAATGCTGCCTCGTTTGGGTCAGGTCGTTCCTTGCTGTCCATAATTCTGACTCTCACCATTGGCCACAATCGCAAGGTTGCTGAGGACTCTCTGAACCCGTCAAAACTGTTTCTCAGTGTCCAAGGGAAGCAGGAGCAAAGGAAATAAATTTGGGAAGTATCCCAAAACACTGAAGTAAAGAAGCGGTGTCTGAAGAAATTGAAGGCCAAAACAAACAGTCACTGCTAAAGCTCAGGAAAAAAAAACGACACTTCTCCCCCCACAGTCCATCCACCATCTTATTTGTGTTCTCTTATTATGTAGTGAGGGAGAGCGCAAATAAGTTTCTTTTTCTAAAAAAAAGCCCTAAGCCTCTTTTTAACTCCTGATAAAACAATGAGCTGGCAATCTTCTGTCGAGCATATTGAAAAATAATCTGATAATGCAGATTTTGAATGTTGTCCAACAGCCAGTGACAGATAGTTCTTCTGTCCACATTCACTGATATTTCTGCCTACAGCAGTAACATTGCCTTAAATGGTCACAAAGCAAAGAGTAACCTGGCTCCGGCCCAGCATCAGCTTTGGAGTAGCTTCTTGTCTAATTTAATATTTGCATCACATTTCCTCCTCGATAAATTTTCACTGGAACGTCATTTTTGACCACTGTTGAGCCAAAAGTGATAAATAATGCCTAGATATTAAAACCATTGGACATGCATGACATCATTGACCTGGCAATGGTAACCAAGTGAAAACAAGTCGGCATGGTTCCTTCTGTTATAAAAAAAATGCACATCCCTCATGGCAGATCAGCCCTCCTCACCATTAACCATGAATGACCGCGGTGGTGTCTGTACAGGAGCTTTTGGGCGCAGAGGGTACTGTCAGTACTTCTGAACTAGAAGCTCTGGGTTCAGTTCCCAATCCAGGACTTATAGGGCAAGGAACATGTATTCGTAATACGGCCAAAACAGGTTGACTTCCAACTTGTCAATCTTTCTAACACCCACCAATGGGAAATGTAAAGTATTGAAGAG
The DNA here is from genome assembly GCF_020745735.1 of Hemiscyllium ocellatum. Taxonomy (NCBI): domain Eukaryota; kingdom Metazoa; phylum Chordata; class Chondrichthyes; order Orectolobiformes; family Hemiscylliidae; genus Hemiscyllium; species Hemiscyllium ocellatum. The sequence continues at coordinate 45,157,964 of NC_083429.1, read as the reverse complement.
ATTCCAGGTCAGTCATGTGATGGGAACAACATTGAAGTCTCAATCATTATCTATCGCAGGTAAAAGTGTAAGATAGATAAAGGCTGGTCCAGTGATTTCTATTCAAAGAGTGGCTGACTGTGTGTGTGTGTGTGTGTGTGTGTGTGTGTGTGTGAAAGACGGGCAGGTGAAAGACTGTGAGAGAGAGAGAGAAAGACAGACAGAGAGATGACATGTGAGAGACTGCGTGTGTGTGTGTGCGAGAGAGAGAGAGAGAGAGACAGAGAGAGGGCATGTGAGAGACTGCGCGCGCGCGCGTGTGTGTGTGAGAGACAGAGACAGACTGTGTGTGTGTGTTGGGGGTGAGTGGGTAATGGAGGGACGTCTGGTCTAATTCTGATGGATGCCTATACTGAGGACTTCGATGCCACCCTCCAGCTGAGATTATTTAGAGTTGGTCTCTTTGCACTGCCTGTTTCAGAGGCTGCGGCATTGTGGGTCTAAACTACAAACCTCCAAACAACTGCTCAACTGTCAAAAGGCACTGTCACCAGAATCACCCAACTCAACAGACACAATGTTTTATAACTGATCCATCAAGGAGAGGCCAAAGACTGAGTTGTATATCCTTTTTCGACTTTGAACCTTTGGACTCACTTCTTATTTCTAATCTATGTGCATGTGTGTCGTATTTTATTATCTTTTCACATGTTTTTAATAGTTAACAAAATAAATTTTCTTTAACTGAAGAAATTCTGGCTCCTGTGAAAACATAAATGCATTTGAGCAAAGGAAAGGCATTCATGAGGGAAGGATCTTTTGTTAAATTAGCCTTGGTGTGATCAACTGAGAAAAAGAGGAGCTGGTTTACCTTTCCTCACCCAGGATCAGAATGAATTGAGGACTGTTACTGAGGACTGGTTGCAGCAACAGGAGTGTATCACACTGACCTGGTAGTTTGAGTGACCACACATAGACGTAATCACGTGGCTCGTTAGATACTCCAGGTATCTTCATCTCCCAGAAGAAACTTGGAACAACTAGAAAAGTTTATTCAGGGCCTAGAATCATGGCCCAAAACACAGCCAATCAGAAAGGCAAAAGGGTCCCTAACTGTGAGAACCAATGTGCCTTTTATTCATTCATTTGTGGCATGTGAGGCAACACTGACTGGGCCAGCATTCTGTTACTTGTCACTGGTTGCTCTCGTGAGAAGGTGGCAGTGAGTTTTGTGTGTGTGTGTGTGTGTGTGTGTGTATTTTCTGCCACCCACAATAGAGGGAATTCCAGGACTCTGACCCAGTGACACAGTGGAAACATGACATATTTCCAAGTCTGAGTGGTTCGGAGGGGAGCTTGCAGCTGGTGGTGTTCCCTTGTATCTGCTGCCCTTGTCTTTCTATGTGGCAGTGGACATGGATTTAGAAGATGCCCACTGAGAATTCTGGGGAATTTCTGCAATGCATCTGGGAGATAGTACACACAGCTGCTGCTGCTGCTGCTGCTGCTGAGCATTGGTGGTGGAGGGAATGGATGTTTGTGGATGTGGTGTGAATGGTGTGCAATGTGGGTGGGCAGTAAATGAAGTGAATCAGCCATATCCACCCATTCCCAGATTTCTGGATGATCCACCGTCAATAGACCCTAGATTTTCTTGGAATAAAGTGGGCTAAATTGAAGTTAAAGGCTGGAAGTTTGAGAAGATGGCAGTGACGTACTTAGCTATCCCAGAGACCTCAAACCAGATCTTGTGCCAGTCAGGCAGACACTAAGTAGCAATTGGGAAACCCATTCTTTTGGGGGATGAGATCTTCAGGCCCGAGCTGTCAGTCAATTGGGAGGGTTAGCAGCTCTTTGGTCCCAGTGGTGCTAGGAGTGGTGGCTTCTGTTGGGACTGCAGTTGGTGAGGAGAAGCAGAAGAGAACGTAATCTTCAGAACAAGGTCAATAGGATTAGGGTAGTGGAGAGAATAATGGCGGGATGGGAGCTGCTACAGGTTACCCCATTGCTATCAGGAGGGCATCTGTAAGTGAAAACTGCCTGATCAGAAGGCCAGCCCCCAAAACCGAAGGAACAATTGGAGACAGTGGGGTCACCAGGCAACCTGGCCATACCGTGGGAGCTCCGTGTTGCTGCTGAAGTACCAGTGACAGGGGATGTGCCCCTTGAATGGTCACTTCAATCAGACAGACGTTCATCTGGGCAGAGAGGTGCCTACCCTCTTCCTAACCACCATCAGAATATCAAGATGGCAAAATCCCTCCTTCATTGTCTCAACTTTTATCCTGTCGTTGTTGAAAAGGACGATGCTGGAAAAGTACAGCAGGTCAGGCAGCATCCGACGAGCAGGAGAATCAATGTTTCAGACTTAAGCCCTTCGTCAGGAACGTCATCGCAGGCTCTGTCAAATTCCAGTCACATTGTGCCTTCCACTTCCTCAATTACATTGACATGTAATCAGTGTTGTAATGAAGGAAACACAACAACCAATTTGTGCAGAGCAAACTCCCATTGGAGAATAATCAAGATACGCTTTTGTGCTGCCGAGCATGGGGCAGATATCAGCCAGGACTCCTGTCAAGATTATTCCCTGAAATATTCCGAAAGGGAAAACCTGTATTAATTGTAACATTTCATTTGAAAGGTGGCATCTCAAATAGTACAGCACTCTCTCAGTGTAATCTACTGGCTTTATGTAGAATACAAACAAATCCAGGCTAACATGCCAGTGCAGTACTCTCTCAGTGCTGCACTAGCATGCCAGCCTGGATTTATTTGTATTCTAGATCGGGATAGTAGATTACATCTACTTGGACATCACAGTGCTAATGTGGAAAATAATTTATGTATTTGTGAATTGGCACAGATCAACAGGAATTATGCAGTACAGAGGAAACTTGATTGGCCGAAGGACATGGACGGGAAGTATTTCGTTTGGTTAATCGAATTCTGGATAATCGAATGCCAGATAACATAGTTTAGCCAAGCACTGGGGCCTTGGGATCTTGCTGGATAATCTGATATTCGGATAATTGAGGTTCCTCTGCATACACACAGCACTGCAGCAGGATTCACATTGTTCTGAGGGTTAAACATCCTTGCCAGTCACATCAAGAACTTACACATCATCACAGTCCTTACAGAACTAGCCTACCTACTGGACTCAGTTGTCAGGCCCTATCCCTATCATCAGGCCAGTTGGTGCTCCTGGTTGGTAGATTCACAAGCAATGACTGGATCCTTTGTTTAAAACGGAAGGATCTGGCTTAGAAGCCACTGATCTTCTGATGCCAAATACCACTCGACTCGTGGCAACAAACACTTCTCCGCTGAGTTACTATTTGGCAAGAGACAACTTTAATGCATCGCAACCCAAATGTTGTCAGTTCTCATTGCCTTTCCGAAACCAAGTCCTTTTGCAAGTAGTTTAACACATGTTGCAACGTTAAATACAAACTGGAAAGTTAGAAGGCAGAATAAAAGGTGCAAGACCACAAAACATGCACTAGAATTTTTAGTTCACGAGTTTTTCTCCCCTGATGTTCAATTTTATTTTTAAGATGAAATGCTAAGCCAAGTCCTTATCTACTAGTTCAGGTGAATGTAATAAAATCCTACAATATTATTTGAGAAATGTTACAATCCCTGTTGAGAGTGATCACTTCTAAAACATTAAACAGGTTTCCCAGTGAATACAAAGGAAGAACAGAATAAAAGATCACATTGTAAGACTTTTACTGTAACATAAAACTAAAAGTAACATCGACTAAACATTATTTAATAAATAACAGGGAACTAGCTCATGAAACTGCAGAAAAGATTTTTCCAAATAGTTACTTTTCGCAACAGATATTCTCCCACTCACCTACTCCCAACATTAAATTTACACATTATATTGCACTGTCAGCAGAGATGTATACTTGTGTTTAAAGTTACAAGCTCCTCCTGGCTCCTCCCCATGTCCCCCCCAGGGTGAAGTTGAGTGGCCTTTTAAACTAAGTACCATTCACTGAATCTTCTGAACACACTGAAAAGTGGTTCCAGTAGCCAGGCACCCTCTGGTAATTCTTTGGCCCTTTGAGTCTCCACAAGCCTCATGCTTTCAACCAGGGGAGCCTTCCTCATCAGCACTCTGATTCCGGGTTAACCCCAAAAATAGTCTTTATTTGTGTGCTAACACATAGCAACACATATTTATGATTTATTTTCTCTGAATCTAGGTTGAACCTTGAGATTCTGGTCACAGCAAAATTAGTTGCCCTCTCCTTTGCATAAAGGTGTGAAAACGTGCACCTTACTTTCAATAACGGTTTGCCTTAGACGCCTATCCCCATGGCAACCAGGTCACCTTGGGCTGGTCTCTGGGTGGTTTTTGTAGGAAGTCACTAAGGCCACCTCTCCAAACTGCTCATTCTTCCCTTAAATTAAAGGAGACTTTCTAAAAACATAACCATCTGGTCAAGTTCTGGGGTCAAAACAAGTGTGGAGACCTCCTCCAGTATCAAATCCTATCCTTCAATCAGCCTCATCAAAACAAGTTGACTGCTGAGTTATCCTCCTGCTGTTTGAGGGTGCCGGGTGTATGAATTGATTGCTGCAAAGGTGTACAAATAGCAGTGACTACATTTTACTGTTGTTACATCCTTTTCAGGTGGAATATGAAGAGTGTTTCTTCCATGTCGTTGAAAAGTGCGTGGAACCTGGGAACTCAGATTATAGAAGACAGGATGTTTGGAATGGGGGTTGCACGGCGAAATTCAGAAGATGCCACAAACGTTTAAACTCAATTACTCTCCCCGGCTAATCTCTCACTGGGTTTAGCTCGAACAACAGAGACATAACATTACAGACAGCATGAAATCTGGGGAGGATTGTGATACAGTGAGATTTAGGTAAATGCTGATAAGGTAACGGGTGATATGGCTCTGATATCAGCGGGAGCAAAAATACCAGAAACGTCTTAGACATAACACTGGGCATCTGTATTTGACAGATGTAAATAAAGGAATGTTACATTAGCTAATGAGTTGAAGATCCTTCCTTAGGGAAGAGGAGCAAGTAATCTCAGGATGGTGCATGTGCAGACACCCACAGTCCAAGATATCCGAGACCGACAGAGGTCCCGGCATCTGCGGAGCCAGTGACAGCAGGCAGCCCAACGTCTCCAGGGTAGACAAGCAGGAAGCTGGAAGAACACAGCAAGCCAGGCAGCGTCAGGAGGTGGAGAATTCCACCAGCCTCCTGTTTGTCTACCTTGGATTCTAGCATCTGCAGTTTTTTTCTTCTCTCCAGCCTGAGGTCTCCTGGCAACTGTGGTAACGTCAAGTACAGGGAGGTCAAGCCTAATGCAGAGGAGGTCAACTCTTTGTGGGGAGCATTGCTAAGTGCTTAAGATGGACTGCAATGCTGAACTTTTAACTTTATTTTACTATTTTTCTGCTTTATACTAATGAGGACTTTAATGTTGAACTTTTTACTATATTTCCTTATTTTTCTACTTTGTTTCTAAGATTCTGTACCAAAGATGATGCCAGGAATGGTGACATTGTCCATTTTTCACTGTGCTCCTGGATCCCTGTACTTGACCACATGTGACAATAAAATCTAATTCTAATTCTATTGGCTTAAAACCTAAGGTGAGGCTAAGCTGGTGGGAGCTGAGAAATGACCAATAACAACAGGGCTTTTAGTGTCAATCAGAAAAAAAATTAAAACTGTTTCAAAATGATCTGCTTGTTTTAAACACATTTATAAAATATATTACTCATTAAACTATTGTCTAACTGACTTCAAAGCAAATTTGGAAGGAACTATAAGACATGGGAACATGGAGGATCTGCAGATTAGAGTTTTCTGGATAAAGTCTCCTCCTGACGTGTTGTCAGGATGCATAGACCAGGAGGACCTCTGGTTTAATTGCAGAGGCAGCTCAGAAACATGGGCATCTGATGGACAGCTTCCAGGAGATTTCGTGGGAAGGGAATCTTCAGTCTGACTCTTTCATTGGTGTATGTCTTTAAAATACTGACCTAATAATTTCACAGCTGCAAGTAAATAAAGGAGACTAAGTCCCAAGGTAGTAGAATACTCTTGACGCCATGACAACTGGCCTCAGTCTCTACAGCTAGCGAGAAACTTAAGCAAGAAATGGCCAGTACCCATGATCAATAATCTCTTTGGCAAGTGCATGGCTGGATATCAGATGGGAATGTAACTTAACTACGCTCTATGAAATACTTAACCTTCGCCTATTGTGACAGCCTTTGGACACTTGTCCTGTGGGCATTAAGTCAATGATGTCCTGTGGAACTGGCGTTACATGTAGTGATGGCAGGATCTCTGCTAATTCTGCGAAAATTGTGGTAACTTTTAAGCAAGTTGTGGACATTAATCAGGGATTCACACATATTCCTACAAATAGTTGCAAACTGAAACGACGGGGTTAGGAGTCATAAGCATGTACTGTGTAATTCTGTAAAAATATTCTTATTTAAGTATGCAAAGATTGGCTCCCAATCTATGCTTCACTGACTAGAACATTATAATCCCTCTGGTAGAGAATATTAGAATAGCAGCTCAGGGATCACACACCAACACCAGTCAGAGGGGTGTTACTGGTCAAGTCCAACTGTGCCTCAGAAAGCTAATGTTTTTCCTCAGTGATGGTGAGGAGAGAGGGAGTGGGGAGATGCATGCTTTGTTTAGAGAGGTGACCAATGTAAACTAAAGCTCAGCAGAGTGAGATTTTGGAATCATCCGCACAACATTTAACTTCATCTCCTTTGTATCATGCAGAGGAATTGGCTTCAATCAGCTTGAAGCTGTAAATTGAAAAGTCAACTATTTGGACCGGTTCCTGCAGTTTAACAGAATGAGCTGTTCCAGCCCACAGGAAAGTCGAGAAAAAGCAGCAAACTAGCTTCCCCAGAGCCATGAAAAATTTGTTTCAAATGACATAGACAATGGAAAGTCCCCACCTACACAATTCCGATAAGATAAATTCCCAGAAAGTTCTTGCTGTAAATTCATTTTCAACAAATGTTAAACTAACCCACATTGTCCTTTCTGTAATGTTTATAAGTAAAGCTTTGATGCAAGAATTGAGAGATGATTTGGAAATAATTTGCTCTGAGGATGTTTGTTGCTGATAGCTGTGTGAAAAATATACTAAGGCTCAAGAGAGTTAGATTTTGGAATTGATTCTGTGACATTTATCTTCATCTCCATTATATTGTCAATTAAAATGGATTTAAGTCCACCTTAAGTTCCCATTCCTAATTTCCCTGAGGGCATTAAGAGTCAATAATGTACTGTGGGCGTGAATCACATGTTGTGGTGGCAGGATCTGTGTTAATCGTGTTTAACTGAACACACGTCATGGCATTACCCAGTGGTTCACATGTGACCTTTATAAAGCTGCAACTGTTGAGTTCAGAGGTGTAAGCATGTAATGTGTAGTTCTGGAAATAAATATTTGGAGAAATGTGTAATGATTAGTTCCATTTCTAAGCTACATTGACTGGACAATAACCAAGCTTGTTCTAAAAAGCATTAGTCAATCAGTTGAATTGTTATGACCAATCAGGCACATTTCAAATCCTGGTATTAATTAACAAACTAATGACATTTATGCGAATGTGGGAGATGGGATTCAAACTCATTATGCCTGGTTTACTGATTCAAGACCATACACGTTAAAGCACCAGCGTCGCTGTGGCATTAGAATCGCATTGACAGTGAAATTAATTTGCTCAGTCGACCTGCCCTACTGTAAGTTTTTCAACAAAAAATATCAGTCAGCAGTCGGAGAGTTAATTACAGCATTTATCTGAAGCTTTCCAAATGGACAAACACATGGGATGAATCCAAGCATGCTGGATACTTTACGCTTCTACTGCCAAACATTTTTTTCAAATGGGATGAAATGGCCCAAAGGCAAAACAGGAAGGGCGAGAGGCTGGGAGAAGCAGAAATTCTGTGCAAAATATTAACCACTCCGACTTCAAGAAAAGCTTCCCTGGGGAACGTTAGCTCCACGTTATTCCTGTGGTGCATTGAGATGAAGATTGACAGAGACCCAAAAACAGATGCTTCTTGTCATTCCCTTAAAGTTCCACTCCATGACTTCAGCGTAACACGTCAAGGTTGAAAATTGCACTGCTGAATGCGTGCTACACTGTCGTGGACATGTTATCTTTAGAAGATGTTAAATTAACGCCCTGTCTGTGCTGCCAAAAGGGCATATATTTGAAGAAGAATAAGGGAATTATTCCTTGGTGCCCTGGCTGATAGTTATCTATCAGTTAACAGAACAAAAACAGACAGCTTGGCTATTATCATATTGTTGTTTGTGGGAACATACTTTGTGTAAATTGGCTGTCACATTTCCTACATAACAACAGTGACTACAATTCAGAAACAACTTCGTTGAGTTTTGGACTGTTTGTGATAGATGCTATAGAAATGCAAGTCTTTCTTTTTCTCTATTGTTTCTGGAGGTGGAGGTTTAGGGTCCCTACAAGTCCACCTCTGACATCCCATTGCTGTGGCCAATCTTTGAATAGAAGTCTAAACTCTAAGAGCTCATGGGCTATTTTACCACAGGGGTTTCATTGCTGAACCTGACTGTGTTCCAAGCTTCCAATGCACACATGCCTTTCCATCTGAGGATGCTGGACAATGATGGTAAGGAACAGTCTGCACCGCATTCCTCTTCCTCCTTAGACTAGCAATACAAAGGACAGCATGAGCACACCTATTGCCACTCAAGTGAGACTGATTAATGCAGCATGGAACAGGACATTCCTGATTTGAAAGACTGGAATCTCATGGGAAGGGAAACACAATTACTGTTGGGACCTCCAACAGCTTTACACAACAGCAAACAAGATGTCAGGTTATACTCAAATTGCAAGCAGACCACCCAGTACTGATGACATCATGGCCTGTTCATTTTGATCCCCCCGCTGACTGCTTTAATATAATTGCAGCCTGGGATTTCCTGCAGTAATTTTACATTTACGCTCACTGCCCTTCGTGCTGATGAGTTACAATGTTCAAAAACTTTACATGATCACCTTGGAAGCCAAAGCCCATTTCCTCGTTTCAACAGCAATCAGTCCCCCTGTTAACCTGCAAAATTCGATATCCACAACATTTATGGCACAAAGGAATGTACAGGCAGGCTCCCTCATGTAGTTACAGAGTCGATGGACGGCTGAATGCACATTTCCCAGAGCCACAATCTTCCTGCAATTGTCATTGAGTCACTAGCCATCTCAGTGAGCTGTAGCACATCTTCCTGCTTCAGCTGCTCTGGGACAACATGGAAGTTCTGTGCTGGTTGTTGCAGGCTGTGCTCTCAGCACCCAACTCACCATAAACAGTGACATTTATGTCTTGCGCTCATTTTAACATTGCAATGCGAGCTGATGGTGCTGCCCCCAGGTGTATAGAAGAGCTGACCAACTGTACATTGGTCTGCTCTTCTGCTTATCCCCTGCTGGCAAAGGTACAATCATGTGAGGCACGGTAAGCCAGGGAGAAGGAACAGGTAATGGCAGCCGAGGTAAAACTAGTGGCTGCAGGTTCAGATTCCTCTTGCCAATTATCACTGCGCCAATTCCTTGTTTATTTGTCCTTGCAATATACCAGTCTCTACTGAGGCCAGTGCTTATTGCCCATCCACTAGTGGTTGATGAACCACCTTCCTAGACTATTGCAGTAGACCCATAGTCTTAAAGTAGACCCATAGCGCTGTTAGAGAAGGAGATCCAGGATTTTGACCCAGAGACATTACGGAACGAGCTGCCAGTGGAATTTGTTGAGGCAGGTACATTAACAACATTCAAAAGAAATTTGGATAAATACATGGATAGGAAATATTTAGAAGGATATGGGCCAAGTGCAGGGAAATGGGGTTAGCGTGGATGGACATTTTGGTCGGCATGGACCAGTTTGGGCCAAATGGCCTGTCACTGTGCTGTAGAACTTTATGACTCTGATTCTAATACTGCAAAGGAACAGTGATATAATTTCAAGTCAGGACTGTGCGCGGACTGGAAGGGAACTTGCAGGTGCTGGTCTTCCTCATTTGTCTGATACCTGTCTGTTTAAGTGGCAGCAGCTGCAGGGTTCAGAAGGTGGTGTTGCATGAATGAACTTTGAGAAAAGCAACTGTGCGGGGAAAGTAGTCATGTCCTTCAAAGTGTGAAGAGGTGAAAGCACTGGCTTCACTGGCGACTCACAGGCAAGACAGATAAGAGATGACTAAACCTTGTGAATATGGTTGGTGATGCAGTGACAAATGGGGACCTCTGAACTCCCTGACAAAGCCCCCACCTTCCAACTTTGTATCACTTCAATCATGAAGGATACAGTTTGAGGTGCAGCAAAGCAAAGCTTCCACTATTTTCTTGAGTGGTCAGCCACCACATGAATGTAACTCACATTCAGGGCCTCAAGATTTGTTCAAGTGAAAGCAGAAGTTGCAAGGGGGACAGCTCCTCTGAACATCATTTCACTTTCCGATTACCACTTCCAAAGACCTCAATTACTGTTAGCTCTTCAGCAACTTAGTACCAAAACAGACTCATTTTTCAGGATGGTTAACAAAACATTACAGCACAGGAACAGATCCTTTGGCCCTCCAAGCCCGCACTGTCACATTTTGCTCTTCCACACTAAAACTGTCTTCACCTACAGGATCCATATCCCTCTATTCCCTTCCTATTGATGGATTCGTCCAGGTGCTTCTTAAATGCTTCTATTGCGTCTGCTTCCACCATCTCCTCTGACAACATGTTCCATGCTCTCACTACAGTTTGTGTGAAAAACATGCCTCGCGCATCTCTTTTAAACTTTTCCCCTCGCACCTTGAACCTGTGCCTTCTAGCAATTGACCCATCTGATAATACACCTGACCTAAACAGAGGAAGACACCATTCAACACATCTTGCTCTGCTACTCCTTGAAAGAATTATCCAATTATTTGCACCAATCCCTAATTTTTGTCTTCGCCCTGCCAATTCCATCTTCTCAGGCACATATCTTAGTGGGCGGCACGGTGGCACAGTGGTTAGCACTGCTGCCTCACAGCGCCTGTAGACCCGGGTTCAATTCCCAACTCAGGCGACTGACTGTGTGGAGTTTGCACGTTCTCCCCGTGTCTGCGTGGGTTTCCTCCGGGTGCTCCGGTTTCCTCCCACAGTCCAAAGATGTGCGGGTCAGGTGAATTGGCCAAGCTAAATTGCCCGTAGTGTTAGGTAAGGGGTAAATGTAGGGGTATGGGTGGGTTGCGCTTCGGCGGGTCGGTGTGGACTTGTTGGGCCGAAGGGCCTGTTTCCACACTGTAAGTCTAATCTAATCTAATCTATATCCTCTTACTTTCTGAAAGTAAACAGTCAATCTGCTTCTGTCACTCTTTCAGGCAGTGCATTCCAAATCATAACAATTCACCGTGTTAAAATAAAAATTCTTCTCATTTCCTCTGGATTTTACGCTTGGTTCTTAAACTTGTCTCATTTGGTTACTGGCCCTCCAGCACGAGAAACAGATTCTGCCCCTCAACTCTAATCAAACGCTTTTGTAAATCTGAGTAAATGAATGAACATTGTACAGGAATTTATTAAGGTCTTCATCACATGCTGACAGCATTACCAAATGTTTCAGAAATATTTAATATTTTTGAAGTGAAGTCACTAATTAAGTGAGGTAGCACATTTATCCAGATATATTAAATGAATAAAAACTCAATGCGAAAAGCATTAAACTGCTCCTTCAAGAACTGCACTGCAAATTAACTGAGAGTTAAATTATTTAGATTTATCAGTAAGTAACTGTTCACACATTGCTATGAAATAAATTCCCTCACGCTGTGGCAAAGGCATTAAAAACTATATCTAAACAGGACACCTACACTAACCCACTTCTCAGAGGTTGTCCTGATATGTTATTGAGAGAGTGAATGAGTGAGGGTCAGGATGTGGATCAGAGAGAACAGTGCAATGAGTGAGAGATGGAGAGAATGGGGTGGATTCGTCTGTTGGTGGTGACCTTGGAGCCAGGAACGACATGTAATTAGGTCGGATGTGGGTGTGATGGTGAAGCTGACCTCGCCACCTTCATTCCCCACCCCACACCCCCAATCAGATTCATGCTCTGGTGGGATTTCTCATGGTCTATCTTCTCACTGCCCACTCAAACCCTGAACTGCCCTGTTAATGACCACTTCATCCACCAGATGTGATGGGACATTACTAACTGGATAAGAAATGATAGAACTTCCACCAAACTTTGTGATGCTTTTACAGGAATGATAACGATTAATAGCAGAACCAAGCCTTGATACTTAGAATTGCACACAATATTCCAAAAGTGGCCTAACCTATGTCCTATACAAACGCAACATAACCTCCTAACTCTTTTACACAATGCTTTAACCAATAACCATGAGTTAGGGATGCCGGTGTTGGACTGGGCTGTACCAAGTTAAAAATCACACAACACCAGGTTCTAGTCCAAGAGGTTTAATTGGAAGCACTAGCTTTCAGAGCGCTGCTCCTTCATCAGGGGGTTGTGGAGGACGCAATTGTAAGACAGAAAAAATTTCTGTGTTTTACAATTGTGTCCTCCACAATCACCTGATGGAGCGGTGCTCCGAAAGCTAGTGCTTCCAATTAAACCTGTTGGACTATAATCTAGTGTTGTGTGATTTTTAACTTTAACCAATAAAGGAAAGCATACCAAAAGCCTTCTTCACTATCCTATCTACCTGCAACTCCACTTTCAAGGAACTATAAACCTGCACTCCAAGATTCTTTGCTTAGCAACACGCCCAGAACCTTACCATTAAGTGCGTAAGTCCTTGTGAGAGAAAATCAACACAAAAGGAGGTCATAAATATGAGAGCATTCATTGTTCATTCTTAATTGTTCTTGAAAAGGTGGTGGTGAGCTGCTTTCTTAATCTTAAATGTGCTGTAGGTGCACCCACAGTTGGGAGGTAAGAGTTCTAGGATTTTGATCCAATGACAGTGAAGGAATGACCCATAAATCCAGCAAGAATCTTGGGAGAAACATTTACTTAGGGAATGCTGTGAATGCAGAAGTCACTGCCATCAGGAATAGCTAGGGAGAATAAAAGCAATAAATTTAACAAGGTGATAAATAAAGGCAGGCACGGTAAAAGGAATTGAAAGGAAGTAAAATAGGAGGAAGCTGATGTTGAACATAGACACCAGCAGTTGGATTTGGGCCGAATGGTCTGTTTCTGAGTTTTACATTTTATGGAATGAAGGGCTTCATCCCATTGCTGTTGGGATCAACCCTTTTGCAGAAGGCAGTCTCTGGCCATGCTTGGTTCACAGCAGCTGATTAGTTGTCACGGCACTGGACATTGAGAAGGGAGTTGGGGGGCCAGAGATGGCGCCAAGGAGAACCCCAGCTCATGAACTCAGTCTGCTCTCCCCACATTGCCAAGCTGAGGCCTGGGTCATTTCATGATCCTGGGGCTCTGCTGCCTGTCCTTCTGGCAGTGGCCATAGCATCCCGGTGGTGCTGCTGAGCATCAATGCTGTCAAGCCTGGAGTGACCAGTTGTTCGCATTGACAGGTCTTCTGGCCTTGGCATCTTGATTTTGGGGCAAGGTTTGTTGCTGGCCTTGACACTGCTTGACTGGCCTATGACTCAGCAGACCAAGGAAGCGTGGGCTCTTATTGGGTCTCCCGACCTTCAACACTACACCATGGTTCCATCCATTCAGGCATAGAGATAGAGGGAAAGGGTATGGCACAGAGAGAAAGCGAGAGAGGGAGAGAGAGAGAGAGACAGAGAGTGATGAAGCTTGAGCAATCAGAGAGAGGCAGAGTCAGAGAGAGAGACAGAGAGATGGAAGGCAGGTTAGAAAGAGATAGGAAAGGGTGCAGAGGAGATTTACTAGGATGTTGCCTGGTATAGAACGAGAAAAGGCTGAGGGCCTTGAGGCTGTTCTCATTAGAGAGCAGAAGGTTGAGAGGTGACTTAATAGAGACATACAAGATAATCAGAGGGTTATAGTGTAGGTGGGATGGGCTTCAGATTAGTATGACAGGGTGGCGCAACATCGAGGGCCGAAGGGCCTGTACTGCGCTGTAATGTTCTATGTTCTATATTAGATTAGATTAGACTTACAGTGTGGAAACAGGCCCTTCGGCCCAACAAGTCCACACCGACCCACCGAAGCGAAACCCACCCATACCCCTACATTTACCCCTTACCTAACACTACGGGCAATTTAGCATGGCCAATTCACCTGACCCACACATCTTTGGACTGTGGGAGGAAACCAGAGCACCCGGAGGAAACCCACGCTGACACGGGGAGAACGTGCAAACTCCACACAGTCAGTCGCCTGAGTCGGGAATTGAACCCGGGTCTCAGGCGCTGTGAGGCAGCAGTGCTAGCCACTGTGCCACCGTGCCGCCCACAATATATATATCGGAAAGAGAGAGAGAGTTTACACACAAAATGACAGAGAGTCAAAAAGGTAAGTGTCTGAAAGGGTATCAGAGTAAGTCAGAGAGGATAAAACAGGAGGGAAAATTGGTGAGTGTGGGAGCACCAAGCTCACTCAGATACTAATGCTGGGCTGTATTTTATGCAGTACCTGAAAATGGTCTTCCAACTGAGGCCAGCAAGAGGCAATGTTCACGCCCGCTTCTCCTGGTCCTCAGAAAATTCTCACATCGATAAAAAAAACAACTAATGGCTATGCTGTATTCCATTCACTTTGGCTGGTTTAACACTGCATGGCCCATGTGTGACTCCAGGCAGGTGGAGGATGGTGATTACAATTACCAGAGGGCAAGTGTGTGACAGCAAGTGAATTCGTAGGAGACAGCAAGTTTGAGACATTGCCAGTAATCCAGAGAGAGAGGGACACTTTCCAAAATCACAACCACTACCAGCTGGAAGAACAAGGGCAGTTGATGCATAGGAACACCACCCGCGCCCCCCTCGACAAATTCCCTTCCAGGTCTCACACCATTCTGACTTGGAAACATATCATTGCTTCTTCAGTGTAGCTGGGTCAAACTCCCGGGTCCCTCTCCCTGCCAGCTGTGGGTGCACCTACAGCAGGGGGACTGCAGCGTTACAAAAAAGTATCACCTTCTCAAGGACAACTAGAGAAAGGTAACAAATGCTGGTCCAGCCAGCGATACACATACTCTGTGAATGAATATAAAAGTAAAACCCGATGACTGAAATACAGCTGACATTTTTCTGTCTGTTAAATTCACTTTGTAAAGGCAGTCACTTGATTCCAAAATCTGGCCATTAGAAAATATTAAGGGATTCAGACAGAGAGAATCTCAAGGATGCAGAGTAAACTCAAAACACGTGCTTCAATTTCAAACGTTCTTTAGAAATCATAACAAAAAGGCTGATAGCTGCTTCCAGCGATGACAGAATGATGGACTAACATCCATGATTCATGCCTGCAAACCATCTATCATTTGTAAAAATTACTCAACAATAGTTAGCCAAAGAATGCAGACTGTTGAAGGAAGGATTTGTTCAAAGTGTTTTGCAGACATCAGGTGATGTTAACAAAGGACAACTTACTAAATGCACATTAGTCAAAAGTTGAGAAATTCAGTTCTTCTGCCAATGAGTTTCCACAGTGGCTTCCTTCAGTCTGTAAGAGGGGTTGGTGAGACTAACAATGAAGGAATGGTCCTGGGGAGTATTTCTGACTGATACCGAGTCCCTGTTGCCCACCTCCGAAATCAAACATCTGCCTGTCGGCTGATCAGTCAGCTGATCTCAGTGGAGTTGTTTTTTGAAGGGATAAGAAAGTATCAGGATTGTCAAGCTACAATACATAGAGCTCTCATGCAGTGGTACTGTCACTGGACTAGACATTAAAGTCCTTGGGGTTGAAAAATGTGGTGCTGGAAAAACACAGCAGGCCAGGCAGCATCCGAGGTGCAGGAGAATCGACGTTTCGGGCATAAGCCCTTCTTCAGCTTGAAGTCCCTGGCTAATGTTCTGGGGCGATAACTTTAAATCTCAGTATGGCAGATGGCGAATTGTGAATACAATAAATATCTAGAATTAAAAGCTCTTCTGACGGAGACCATGTGACAATTGTCAGAAAGGGTGGTGCTGGAAAAGCACAGCAGGTCAGGCAGCATCCAAGGAGCGGTGACTCTCTGACTTCCCAGATGCTGCCTGCTGGTGTGCTTTTCCAACATCACCCTTTTCAGCTCTGATTCTCCACCATGTAACATTTGTCAATTGACATAACATCCCATCTGGTTCACTAATGTCCTTCAGGGAAGGAAATCTGCTGTCCTTACCTGGTCAGGCTTACATGTGACTCCAGACCCACAGCAATGTGGCTGACTCTAAACTGATCTCAGGGATGGGTAATAAATGCTGGCCTAGTCAGGGACTCCAACATCCGGTGAACGAATAAATAAAGCATGAATATCAAATAATGAACAGAACTTCATTAAAATTGATGACAGGTCTTAAAATAAGTTTACGAAGGATGGAACTTCCATTTCTATAGCGCCTTACATGACCTCAGGACATTCTAAAGTGCTTTATAACCAATGAAGTTGAAGTGCGGTTTCTATTGTAGAAAAAAATGACAACAGATTTTCAGTGAGGTCAGGACAAAGTGAGGACTGCAGACACAGGAGAAGTCAGAGGGCTTATGCCCGAAACGATGACTCTCCTGCTCCTCGGAGCTGCCTGCCCTGCTGTGTTTTTCCAGCGTCACTCTTTTCGACTCTTTTAGTGAAGTCAATAAAATAAGCTTTTCTAAAATGCTGCTGAGAGGGTGGGATAAATAACAGGTAGGGCACTGGGACCTTTCACATTCACCTGACGGTACACATGGAGCATTGAGTTAATGTCTCATCTGAAAGATAGCAGCTTCGACAGTGCAGCACATCCTCAGGATAGTGGAATGTCAGTGTAGCTGCATTTTGGTTTGCCTGAGCTGAAAGTCAGAGTTCGTCCAAAATAATACCCTAATTATGTGAAAAATATAACCCAGCTCTAAATAAAACGAACAATAAAATATTGCATAAAACCCATCCCAAGGTCAAAAACCGAGTAATGTAAATAGACGCAAAGCTAGCTGCGAAGTAATGATGAAAGCGTGACTGAAAATCTTAATTGCTGAGGTAATTTTTAATGTTGAGAGAGTAACAGGGACCAGTGAGCTCAAGTGGAGTGCCAGAGAGTGGTGTTGAAGGCTTTGCCACTATTGGTAGGGCAAAGGGAGAGGAATATGTTAAAGTCAGTGGGCAGATGGATGTTGAAGGAGTTACTGAGGTCGAAAGAGGAGATAGGGTAAAGCAGATTGTGCAAGGACTTGCAGGTCAGGAGCTAATGTTTGGAATACTGCAGGGATGGAAGCAAGTGCAGTTTCTGATCTGTTGCTCCTGTGTGTGGTTGCAGTATCGTAAATGTACAGCAAATGACAATGAATCTGGCCTCAGAATGTACTGAACATTATTCAAACAGCCGGCCAAGGAAAATCTGTTCAGGCACTGGGGCTGCTCCTCTCTGGAGGGTGCAGAGTCAGGGGAGAGGTCTGGAAATGGAGGTGAAATACAGGCAACTGGCATCTGCCTAAATAAAAGTACTGTGTGCAAATGTATATGTATCACACGCCGCGCTATGTTAACAGTCACAGGCATGCAGGTTTGAGTATTCAACAGGAAAAGGGCAATTGCGTTTTGAACAAATGTGGAGTTGAAGAAGTAAATGCTGCAGACCAACAAGGAAAAGGCTAAAGAGGTCACACCAGCAAGGAGGTAGGGCAGGTTTCAAAGATCAAGGTTGGATCATAGAGATGGGTGTAAGCAGCTTTAACCGGGATCATGGTGCTCAACTCCTTCCTGTACTAACTGGACGAGACAGGGCTGATGCAGGATGAGTGTTCCCATGCCCAGGGAGCCCAGAACCAGGGGCTACAGTCTAAGGATATAAGTTAACCATTTTGGACTTAGCTGAAGAGAGATTCCTTTACCCAGAGTGGTGACCCTATGAAATTCACTTATACAGAAAGTAGCTGAGGTCAAAATATTAGGATAAAGCACTTGGGGCTAAAGGGATCAAAGGATATTGGGGGAAAATGCTGAGAGCAGGCAACTGAGTTGGATGATCAGGCATGATTATAATCAAAGGAGGAAGAGGCTCAAAGGGCTGAATGGCCTACTCCTGCTCCTACTTTCTAAGTTTCTACCCAGTAACCACAGAGATCCCTACTTACCATTCCAGGAAACTTCCAGCTTGTGGGGATGTAAGGGGATGAGCTTGGCCTCTTTCTCAAGAGGACTGGTGTAAGAGCTGAGGAATGGCACGGATTCCCAGATCTAGATTGGAAGAAACACACACAGAGCTTTCACATATCCACTGATCTCCACCTATGTTCGCAGATTAATACACACCTGCTCATTCATTTGTTGGAATAACTTGAACCTTGCTCAAAAAAACACACATTTTGCTGAAACTTTTCATCTTGTAATCATCAGGACAAACATAAGAATGCATAATTTCCACACAGTTGCAATAACTTATACTAAAGGAGAAAATTTTAAAAAGTTATTCAAAGATTACACTCAATATCACAGGTTCAGTAAAAATGTTAACAGTGTGATAAACACACACACTTTCACACACACACATACACACACACACACACAAGGTTCGTGTACATCGCTATCAACTGCTTGTATTTCACCTTCACTTTCAGTCCTCCCCCTACCCTCCCAGAGATGTGGAGCTCCAGAGCCTGAGCAGATTTTCAAATGCCAGCTCTTTATGATATGTGGCCATAGGTTCACTCTCATCTACTCTACATTGCTGAGCTTCCCGTCATGTACAGAGGGAATAGATCAGAAAAGAGCATGCAGGCATCAAATGACAGTTCGCTCCATAGAACCACTGACAGATTTCTAACCGCATTGTTACTGCAAGTAAGCCTGGATTGCGTTAATAAGATAACATACGACAATCCTTTTTTATTCACAGCAGGGATGAGGACATCATGAACACAGCATGGGGTGGTGTATTGACATCACACCATCATACCCAAAAACAAATTGTGAAACTGAATGTGGGAATCTGAGCTGTCGTTCCACAAACAATTGTGCCCATGAAAGCTCATGAACTGATGCAAAAATCCAAGTGTTTCAGTAATTTCAGGCACATAGCTATTCAGGCTGCCAGTCTCACACTATTACTTGATTCTTAAAATCCTATTAAACGCCTCGGTTAGTCACACAGCATGAAACAGAGCTTTTGGTCTGCCCGGTCCATGCCAACCATAATCCCAAATTAAACTAGTCTCACCTGCCTGTGCTTGGCCCACATCCCCCCAAACCTTTCCTATTCATTTTCCCACAATGTGAATGTAACTGTACTCGCATCCATCATTCCCTCTGGAAGTTCATTCCACATGCAAACTGCTTTCTGTGTAAAAAACAATTGTCCCTCATGTCCTTTTAAATCTCTCTTCTCTTACCTTAACAATATGCTCCCTAGTCTTGAAATACCCCACCCTAAGGAAACGACACCTGCCTGTCACCTGATCTATACATCTCATGATTTTTAAAACCTCTATAAGATCACCTGTCAACCTCTTCCAATTACTCAGCTATTCCCTTTCCAGCTACGAACAAAATAAATCAACAAATTATCTTTCTGATTTTTGTAATTTCTTTTCACTTGCTTTCCATTTCTTATAGTTTCTCGTATTTCATTGGGTGAATGGTGTCTCTTGGTTCTAGTTGGCCTGTCAGATTTGGTGATCTAGATCTTGTATATAGTTCAACCTAATTCTATGTAATAGAAGGTGCTTTTCATATAACAGGGGATTACTTAATGTTCGAAGTTATGACTTGCCTTCCATTATCAGCTGAGTGAGTGAATAGGTTGGCTTCCACGGTTAACATAAACCAATATAAACATTAGTCTAGCATTGATATTAGTGTGTGCCATCTACAAGATGCACTTCAGAAATTCATTATGGTTTGTTATGCAGCACCTTCTAAACCCATGACCACTTCCATGTAGAAGGACAAGGGCTACAGATACATAGGAACACCATCACCTGCAGTTCCCCTCCAAACCAGTCACCAACCTGACTGGGAAATAAATCGCCGTTCCTTCACTGTTGCCAGGTCAAAATCCTGGAATTCCTTCCCTAAGGGCATTATGGGTCAACTCACAGCAGATGGACAATAGCGGTTCAAGAAGGGAGCTCACCACTACCTTCTCAAGGGCAACTAGGGATGGGCAATAAATGCTGGTGGTGCAGTGTGAGCTCTGGGTTAAAGGAGTTAAATGGAGATCCAAGATGGCGGCGACTCAGCAAGTCTGAGTCTACAGAGCCCTTCCCAAAACCTGGGCAAAGTGGGTTACCTGTCCCCACCACACTTGCCAAACCACCCAAAAAATTTCTTTAATCTTAATTAGCTGCTGAATATTATATTTAAACAGTCTAATACTGAGTGGATAATGAGTAAATCGAAGGGACCCCGCAGCTCTCAGAAAACAAAGACCCCTCCCCCACCCTCCTCTCCTCCGGCTGCAGCTGATGTAAAAACGGGCCTTATAGAGATGATTGCCAGGCTGGAATCGACACTCGTCAATTTCATCGCAGAATCCCGACAGCGATGGAATGCATTAGAAGAAAAGCTGCAAAAACAGAATCAAACCATCGAGGAATTACAGGGCCGAGTGGAGGGGGCGGAACTAAAGGCCACGACCTCCGAGGCTGCAGCTCAAACAGCTGCAGAACAGGTGCGAACCCTCGAGCAGAGAATCAGGGCCTTTGAAATTTACATCGATGATATTGACAACAGAAATCGGAGAAAAAATATTCGGTTGCTGGGCCTTCCTGAGCAAGAAGGGAAGGGACAGTTAATAGAATTTTTGGAGCGATGGCTGCCGCAACTTTTGAACCTGCGGGCTGAAACGGACCGGGTAAGGGTGGAGTGGGCCTACCGGGTCGCAGTACGCGGATCTGGCCCAAACCAGCGCCCACGCCCGGTCCTGTTCCGGCTGCAGAGTTATAGGGAGAGGCAGATACTCCTGGATGCCTCCAGAAAGCTTGGAAAGGATCCTAAAGCCATGATCCATGAAGGATCCAAGATTATGTTATTTCAGGACTTCTCCCCGGCTTTGGCCCGAAGAAGGAAGGCGTTTGATGAGGTGAAGAAATGTTTAAGGGACTTAGATATTCAATACACCTTACGCTCCCCAGCGACGTTATGCTTTACCCACAAAGGATCCGAGTATAATTTTAGATCACCAGAAGAGGCCAAGAAACTTTTAGACTCGGTTAAATAAATCGTAAGAGACAATTTATGTTGGCTTGCCTCTCTCACACTCCGTGGGGAGAAATGGATACTTTATTCTACTTTACTTTTGCCTCTGGGAACGGGGTTGTCTTCCTTGCTATCTTATGTTATTATACTTAACTGTAATTTGTTGGAGTTGTAATTTTATAGTTATGTATGTTTGTACGTGGCATTGATGCTATCAGATATACTCAGGTATGGGTGGGGAGGGGTGGGGGTGCGGCGCTCACTGTTAACTCTAGCTCGGTATTATATCTAAATCCTATTAAGGAGCACCCGGGTCGAGGGTGGGACACTGTTTGGGAGAGGATATGATGGAACGTTGGAAAGGTAGTAAGGCCCCCTGAGAACAAGGGGGAAGATCTCCATTTAAACATGTTTAATTTTTTGTTCTTATTGTTTGGAAATAGCTTCCTTTTTATCATACTGTTATGAGTGTATTAGAGAACATTTTCTCTTGTTTGACGGATGTAAGCGACTCAACTATACACTCTGGATGATTGTGGATTAGTTGAATTTTGATGATTATATATTTAAGATTTATTTTTATATTAATGTTTGTGCTTGAAAATTCTGCTTATTTTTGTAAATTTGTCAAAATGTTAAACTTCCAATAAAAATATCTATTAAAAAAAAAGGAGTTAAATTATGAGAACATGGTGCACATCCTTGGTTTTGATTCCTTTGTGGTTAGAACACTTTGGGGCGATCCATTCAATGCATCCAAATCAATAAAAGAGCTCAAGCAACTAAATAGAGAAGATGGTGAAGGAATATAGAATATGGCAACAGACTCTTAAAATCTGAAGGAAACTATTTTGGATTGAAATTAAGAAAACGCTTTTTAACACAAAGGGTGGTGATGTGGAATCCTGACCCCCTCAAAAAGTTGCAGCTGTTCGTAATTGAGAATTCCAATTGTGCGGTTGATAGTATTCCATGAAATCAGGGCTTTAAAGAAGATGCAGCAACGTAGGGAGTAAATAGAGTTGAGGTACAGATCAGCCAAGATCTAATCATTTGGTGGAACTGTCACAAAGAGGCTGAATGGTCTACTCCAGTTCTGAATGGGACAACATAGTACACAAAGGTCTTCCCAAACGAAGAAAGGTTATAACAAGTGACAACACAAGGATAAGTGGTGGGTCCACTACTTTTCATCACTTATATAAATGATTTGGATGTGAACATAGGAGGTACGGTTTGTAAGTTTACAGATGACACCAAAATTTGGAGGTGCAGTGGACAGCGAAGAAGGTTACCTCAGAGTGCAATGGGATCTTGATCAGAGGAGTGGCAGATGAAGTTTAATTTAAATAAGTGTGAGGTGCTGCATTTTGAAAGGCAAATCAGGGAAGGACTTATACACTTAATGGTAAGGTCCTGGGGAGGGTTGCTGAACAAAGAAACTTTGCAGTGCAGGTTCATAGCTCCTTGAAAGTGAAGTCGCAGGTAGATAGGATAGTGAAGAAGATATTTGGCATGCTTTCCTTTATTGGTTAGAGCATTGAGTACAGGAGTTGGGAGGTCATGTTGCAGCTGTACAGGACACTGGTTAGGCCACTTCCCTCCTATAGGAAGGATTTTGTGAAACTTGAAAGGGTTCAGAAAAAACTAATAAGGATGTTGCCAGGGTTGGAGGGTTTGAGCTATTGGGAGAAACTGAATAGGCTGGGACTATTTTCCCTGGAGTGTTGGAGGCTGAGGGGTAACTTATACAGGTATATAAAATCATGAGAGGCATGAATAGGGTAAATAGACAAGGTATTTTCCCTGGGGTGGGGGAGTCCAGAACCAGAGGGCATAGTTTAGGGTGAGAGGGGGCCAATTTAAAAGGGACCTAAGGGGCAATATTTTCACTCAGAGGGTGGTGCGTGTATGGAATAAGCTGCCAGATAAGTGGTGGAGGCTGGTACAATTACAGTATTTAAAAGGCATCTGGATGGGTATATGAATAGGAAGGATTTAGAGGGATATGGGCCAAATGCTGGCAAATTGGAGTAGACTGAGTTAGGATATCTGGTCAGCATGGAAGAGTTGGACTTAAGGGTGTGTTTGTGCATTGTACATCTCTTCAGGATTTGATGTCCAGTGAAGGTATGTTCATAATATGGCCAAACAGGTTGGGTACCGAACTGCAAATCCTACCAACTCAAGCCACAACAGGCAGTAAGAGTGGGAGAGATGCCTGATTATTCATGTGATGGAAGGAAATTGGAGTGTCTACCATTACCACCCACATGCTCCAATATACAGGCAATGACATATGTTACTACAACAATGCTGACTCTCAGATCTTGGTGTGCAGGGTCAGTTGCCAAATTGGTGGATGATAAACTGGAAGCTCTGGAACTGTGAGGGGTACAGTGCAAAAGGGTATTGCCTTGTTTGTGGAGAAGGCAGAGAGGTGTCAGAGTGAAATTCAAGGCAGAAACATGATACTACATTTTGCTACAAAGAACAACGGGACACAATACAAAATATAGTTTCCTAAACCAGTGTGCACAAACAGACAAGCAGCTCTGTGGATAATTGAGTAAAGGTGAAAAGGTCAGGGAATGATAATTTTGTACAATTATCACCGTACTCCTGTACTCGAGTAATCATGACAATAAAATCTAAATCTAAATCAAGCAGTTAATAAAACATACAGTATCCTTGGCTTTATTCATTGGACCAAGGTGTACAGGAGCAAGGTGGTTATGCTGAACTGGTGTTAGACCATAGTTAAATCTCTAGGCCAGCAGGAGTACTGTGCTGAAAATGTGTTGCTGGTTAAAGCGCAGCAGGTCAGGCAGCATCCAAGGAACAGGAAATTCGACGTTTCGGGCAAAAGCCCTTCATCAGGAATGAGGACTTCCTGATGAAGGGCTTTTGCCCGAAACGTCGAATTTCCTGTTCCTTGGATGCTGCCTGACCTGCTGCGCTTTAACCAGCAACACATTTTCAGCTCTGATCTCCAGCATCTGCAGACCTCACTTTTTACAGCAGGAGTACTGTGTGCAGTTCTGGACACCACATTTAAGGCAGGGTGTAAACACATTGGAGAGCGTGCAGATGAGTTTCACAAGAATGGGTCTGGGGATGAAAGACTTCAGTTATGAGGAAAGAGTGGAGACGTTGGAAGAGAGAAGGCTGAGACAGGATTTGACAGGAGCTGGGAGAGTAGACGGGGAGGTGACCTGTTCCAAAGACGAAAAGGATCGAGAATGGGAGGTCACAGATATGATCTAATTTGCAGGAGAAGCAAAAAGTGAGATGAGGAAAAACCTTATTCACACAGTGAGTATTGATAGTCTGAAAAGCACTGCCTGAAAGTGGGGTGGAGACAGTTCAACTGAGGCATTCAAGGGAGGCATTTGGATGGTTATTTGGATAGAAACAATATTCAGGGTTATGTGTAAAGGGCAGGAGAATGGCACTGAGTCACGATACTCATTTGGAGAGCTAGTACAGACAGGACAGACTGAACAGCCTCCTTTGGCACTGTTACAACTCTGTGATCATTTGGTGACAGTGTGGGGTGGTTTCTGATTGATTCAGTTGGGTGAATGGCCAATTTTAGTAATTGGTCCCGACAGCTCAAAGTTTTAACCCGTTCCAGCCTGGGAGGATTCAGGAGCTGCCTCTTTGCTTGACCCATTGCGGAGGTCGTGGTGCTAATGGGCAGAAAGTCAGTACAAGTGATGCCACCCAGCACACATGAAGTATCCTGGAAGATAACTTGATGGAGGCTATTTTTTTGGACTCCCACGTTTCATCAGTTCGAGCCAACTGTTCATTAACAACAGCGTTATGATGTCTTTCTTTAAAAAATAACATTATTTTGTTGTTTTAGCAGCTTTTCATTCATTATGTTGTCAGGAAGCTGATCCTGAAACATTACTGAGCACAGGAGAGTGCGGAAGCAAGATGGTCAGCAATGATAATGTCACTAAGTCTGGCATTGCTCTGGTCAACCCGCAGCAAGGACCCCAGCTGACCTTTCCAATCTTCAAGCTTAATTAACATCATTAGACTGGCTTCATAATACCAAAATAATATCAGCATAACTATGTACCTTTGCAGCATTAACCATCCTCCAGGCATTCAGCAATCCAAAACCATGCTGGTGACTATGGCTGAACCCAGCACCATTCACTTTCCATCCAGCGATGCGGTCATCAAACTAAAGAGAAAAAACAGAATAAAGGTGACATTGTGATGAGTGAATTAAGAGTCATTTATCCCTCAGCGGTTCTTATTCTCCCCACACCCCTGTACAACATCAAATCCCATTTGCAGATGCTAGCCACAACTCAGTGGACAGCCTGCTTTACTCTGAATCCGAACTGATGCCTTCGAACCTCAACCACAGTACAGAGTCATAGAGTCATACAGCACGGAAACAAACCCTTCGTCCAACCAGTCCATGCTGAACAAAATCCCAAACATAATCCCAAACAATTCCACCTGCCTGTTCCTGGCCCATTCCCCTCCAAAGGGATGTGTATATAAGGTCTAGGCAATGGAACACAGGCGAAGCTTTGAAAGAACATCAGGAATGTATGACCAATCTGAAATAAGGAATTAAGAGGGCTAAAAGGGTCATAAGATATCCTTAGCAAACAGAGTTAAGAAAAATCCCAAAGCCTTTTATTCATATATAAAGAGCAAGGGAGGTAACGAGAGAAAGGGTTGGCCCATTCAAGGACAAAGAAGGAAAGTTATACGTGGAGTCTAAGAAAGTGGGTGAAATTCTTAATGAGCACCTTGCATTGGTATTCACTGAGGAAAGGGGCATGGTGGATGTTGAGGTTAAGGATAGACCTTTGATTACTCTAGGTCAAGTTGGCATAAGGAGGGAGGAAATGTTGGGTATTCTAAAAGGCATTAAGGTGGACAAGTCCTTAGGTTCGGATGGGTACTGAGAGAAGCGAAACAGGAAATAGCTGGGGCTTTAACAGATATCTTTGCAGCATCCTTGAACATGGGTGAGGTCCCGGAGGACTGGAGAATTGCTAATGTCCCCTTGTTTGAGAAGGGTAGCAGGGATAATCCAGGTAATTACAGACCTGTCAGCCTGACGTCAGTGGTAGGGAAGCTGCTGGAGAAGATACTGAGGGATAGGATATATTCCCATTTGGAAGAAAATGGGCTCATCAATGATAGGCAACAAGGCTTTTTGCAGGGAAGGTTATGTCTTACAAATCAATATAATTCTTTGAGGAGGTGACAAAGTTGATTGATGAGGGAAGGGATGTAAATCTCACATACATGGACTTCAGTAAGGCGTTTGATAAGGTTCCACATGGTAGGCTGATGGTGAAGGTAAAGTTGTATGGGGTCCAGGGTATCCTAGCTAGATAGATAGAGAACTGGCTAGGCAAAAGGAGACAGAGAGCAGTTGGAAGGGGGTTTCTCAAAACGGAGACCTGTGACCAGTGGAGTTCCACAGGGATCCGTGCTGGGACCACCGTTGTTTGTGATATATATAAATGGTTTGGAGGAAGGTGTAGATTGCCTGATTAGAAAGTTTGCAGAATACTCTAGGATTGGTGGAATAGCAGATAGGAAAGGGAACTGTCACAGAATACGGCAGAATATAGATAGGTTAGAGAGTTGGGTAAAGAAATGGCCGATGGAGTTCAATCCGGGCAAATGTGAGGCGATGCAGTTTGGAAGATCCAATGCAAGAGTGAACTACACAGTAAATGGAAAGGTCCTGGGGAAAAGTTGACATACAGAGAGATCTGGGTGTTCAGGTCCATTGTTCCCTGAAAGTGGCAACACAGGTCAGTAGAGTGGTCAAGAAGGCATACAGCATGCTTTCCTTCATTGGACGGGGTATTGAGTACAAGAGTTGGCAGATCATGTTACAGTTGTATGAGACTTTTGTTCGGCCACATTTGAAATACTGCATACAGTTCTGATCACCACATTACCAAAAGGATGTGGATGCTTTGGAGACAGTGCAGAAGAGGCTCACCAGGATGTTGCCTGGTACAGAGGGCGCTAGCTATGAAGAGAGGTTGAGTAGATTAGAATTATTTTCATTAGAAAGACCAAGGCTGACAGGAGACCTGATTGAGGTCTATAAAATCATGAGAGGGATAGACAGGGTGGATAGCAAGAAGCCGTTTCCCAGAGTGAGGGAACTCAATTACTAGGGGTCACGATTTCAAAGTGAGAGGGGAAAAGTTGAGGAGAGATATGCATGGAAAATTCTTTATGTAGAGGTGCCTGGAATGTGTTGCCAGTGGAGATGGTAGGAGTGGAAACGATAGTGTCATTTAAGATGTATCTTGACAGATACATGTGTAGGCAGGGAGTGAAGGGATACGGACCCTTAGAAAATAGGGAGCAGGTTTGGATAAAGAATCTGGATCGGCGCAGGCTTGGAGGGCCGAAGGGCCTGTTCCTGCACTGTAACTTTCTTTGTTCTTTGTTCAAACCTTTCCTATTCATGTACTTATCCAAATGTCTTTTAAATGTTATAATTGTACCCACATCCACCACTTCCTCAGCAAGTTCATCCCACACAAGAAATACCCTCTGTGTAAAGAAAATTGTCTCTCATGTCTTTTTTGAATCTCTCTCCTCAGAAATGTGTCCCCTAGTCTTGAAATCCCCCACCCTAGGGAAAAGACAACAACCATTAACTTTATCAATACCCTTCATTATTGTATAAACTTTTATTAGGTTGCCTGTCAACCTCCTAAGCTCCAGTGAAAGAAGTCTTCTTTATAACTCAAACCTTCCACACACAGCAACATCCTGGAAAATCTCTTCTGAACCCCCTCTGGCTTAATAATATCCTTCCCATAACTGGGCAACCAGAACAGGACACAGTATTGCAGAAGAGACCTCATAAGTGACTTGAATAACAACACGTCCCGACTCCTATACTTACAGGACTGAGCAATGAAGGCTGCTAAATATCTTTTTTAACCACTCTCTATATGTGATGCAAACTTCAAAGAATTATGTTCTTGAACCCTTAGGTCTCTCTGTTCTACAACACTACCCAAGGTCCAGCCATTAATTGTTGAAAAGCTGTCAGGAGCCAAGGATCCATCCTCCTTTCCAGTTGAACTTATTAAAAACTGAACGCACTATTTTAACAGAAGAGCCAGGAAGTTCTCTGAGAGATCCTGGTCAATATTTTTCCAGGAGCAACGTCATTAAAACAGACACTTCACTCATCACTGTTTGAGTGAGCGCACTGTATTCAAACTGGAATGTGGGATTAGCGTAGTCAGATCATTTCTGACTGGAGCTGACGAGATGTGCTGAGACCATCCATGAGTCAAACTGGCTGCTTAGTTTCTGACATTACAGCAGCGACCAAAGGCTGGGTTGTCTAGGAGGCTCCTGAGATGATTTGTCTCCAAGTAGGAACACAATGCAGGACAGATAGAGCAGCCATTCGTAACTACAGGAAATGTTTGGAAGTCAGGTCTTCAAACTTGTATCCCTGTATGGGATCACTATTGTAAGTGTGAGCATTTGCAAATCAGGGACCCCCTGTACACCCGAATGATACTCCATTGGTTGTCAAACACTTTGGCACTTTCAGAGGTCGTGGACTGTACAATATAAATTCTTTAATTGTATTGAATTGTACTGAAACCAGACATGGCCAGTCAGATAAATAGGTTCAAATGGTTGAACTGACACATATTGAATCAATCTTGAAGTCAATTTATTTTCTGTGTCGATGATAAAATCTAAAGGGGAAGTCATGTAACCATAGCCCAAGGCAATGGCGTTTCCACAAATTATACTTCCTGCAACTTCCCCAAAAATCACGTTTCCTTTGGATTTTTCACTTTTAACTTCCAGTAAATCTTGTTTATTTGGACCTCCACAAGCATATGCAGGAACTGGAGCACTATTAGAAAATAGAATATCTCATTTGGAGGAGGTTAAACTCTGAGCGATGTTTAGATTCTAGCCAGGTAAAGGGGGAAAATAAAGACAAAATGAAAAACAAAGATGAATTTTGTGTGATGGCACTTGTTGTTGACTTTGAGAAAGGCCCAGTAATTCCTGTGGTACGGGCTTCCTCTTTCCCAAATTCAGATTGAATCTGGCAACACATCAAAGGGATGTCCAATCATGAAGAAGCAGTGATGTTATCAAGCAGCCAATCACACTGAAGTAATCGCACAGACAGCAAACCAGCAAGCATAAAGCGCTGAAACCATTCACTTTTAAGTTTTAAATTTACAGAGAACACAATTAATTGGGCCATACCTTCGGAATTTAAAGTAAAATATCATAAACTTTAAAAATAATTTAAAAAATATGTTGAAAAGGTATGTGGAATTTCTGATCGCAGTGGAGAAATGTTATATTTAACAAATACGTCATTTTAAAAACAATTAGCATAATAGGGACCATTGTCAGTTATCATTAAAAACCCAACTGGTTCATTACGGTCCTTTAGGGAAGGAAATGTGCCATCCCTACCTCGGTCTGGCCTATATGTGACTCCAGACCCACAGCAATGTGGTTGACTCTTAACTTCCCTTTGGGCAATTATGGATGGACATTAAATGCTGACCTAGCCAGTGATGCCCATATCCCATGAACAAATTAAAATAAAGAAATTAATCTTCAGAAGTTAGAGAGGTTGTTTAGCAGTACCTGTGAACTTAGTGCATTGTTATAAACCTAGATAAGGCTCAGTTAACAATGAGTCGCATTTTTCCAAGGATTTTTCAGCATTACCAAGAGTATGACAGTTGAAGTCCTCAATGGTTCAATGGTTCCCCATTGTTTTCAGCCCAGCAGAGGTGGGAACATGAGGGTGGGTGGTAAGGGATTCTTGAATTGTGTTCAGTTCTGGTCAACACATTATAGGAAGGATGTGAAAGCATTAGAGAGAGTGCAGACGAGATTTTACCAGGATGCTGCCCAGACTGGAAGGTATGTCTGATGAAGAAAGGCTGAGGGAGCTAGGGCTTTTCTCATTGGAGAGAAGAAGGATGAGCGGTGACTTGATACAGGTGTACAAGAAGCTGAGAGGCATAGATAGCCAGAGACGTTTTCCCAGGGCAGAAATGGCTATCACAAAGGGGCATAATTTGAAGGGAATTGGAGGAAGGCTTAAGGGAGATGTCAGAGGTAGGTTTTTTTACTCAGAGAGTGGTGGGTGCGTGGAATGCACTGCCAGTGGTGGCAGTAGAGTCAGATACATTAGGGGCATTTAAGCAAATCGTGGATGGGCACATGGAATTGAATTGAATTGAATTGAATTTATTGTCACATGTACTGAGGCACAGTGAAAAGCTTTGTCTTGTGAGCAATACAGGCAGATCAGAGTTAAGTATCACAGATAGTAAATATTAGGTAAACAGCGGCAAAAACAAAATCACAGGTACAGGCGAATGTTAAAAGTTTGTGAGTCCATTCAGTATTCTAACAACAGTAGGGTAGAAACTGTTTCAAAACTGCCTGGTGCATGTGTTCAGGCTTCTGTATCTATTCCCCGATGTAGAGATTGTAGAAAAACATTGCTAGTGTGGGATGGATCTTTGAGAATGCTGGTGGCCTTTCCTTGACAGCGGGCCTGGTAGATGGATTCTATAGATGGGAGGTTGGCCTTTGTGTTTATCCAGGCTGAGTTCACCACTCTCTGTAACCATCTCCGATCTTGAATGGTACAGTTGCCATACCAGGTAAAGATATGTTCAGACAGAAAGTTCTCGATGGCGCCCCTATAAAAGCTGGCAAGGGTATTCGCCGTCATGCCAAATTCCCTCAGCTGCCTGAGGAAGAAGAGACATTATTGGGCCTTTGTAACCAGTGCGTCCACATGAAGAGTCCAAGAAAGCTTGTTGTGGATGACCACTCCCAGGAGTTTGACACTCTCCAGACGTTCCACCTCTGTGCTGTTAATGTATAGGGGGACATGAGTAACATCCCGCCGAAAGTCAATAATGAGTTTCTTAGTTTTGCCAGCATTGAGAGCTCGGTTGTTTTCAGTGCACCATTTTTCCAGGTCTTCCACCTCCTGTCCGTAGTCTGTTTCATCGCCATCTGAGATTTAACTAACTGTGGTGATGTCATCAGTGAACTTGTAAATGGCATTAGTCTGGTATTTGGTAACACAGTCAAGAGTACACAGTGAGTACAGTAGGGGGCTGAGTACGCACCACTAGTGGACTCCAGCATTGAGCGTTAGTGAGGATAAAATATTATCCTCCACACACTTGCTGATAAAGTTAGTGCAATGAAGAGTATGTAGGTTAGTCTGATCTTAGAGTAGGATAGAAGGCTGGCACAACATCGAGGGCCGAAGGGCCTGTACTGTGCTGTACTGTTCAATGTTCTATGAATATCGTCAATTTAGGAGATGCAAAGAATCACTGAGACTATCCTCTGGGTTCCACACTAAACTGTGCATGTGTGGGCTCAGGATATTAGTCTCAGTTTCAGATGAGTAATGAGCAAGAATACTGACAGTTTCATCATCATTGCAGCCACAAAATCTAAGCTCTACATAGAGAAAAGGAGGAAGTCAGTCTTGTGATCCTGTCCTGTACCATCAAAATACAGATATAGATTAAAAAATAAATAAATACAAGTTTCTGCCATGACTTTTCATTAAATGCTTATTAAGAAGTCTATGCGTATCAAATACATACATCCATTGCTTTTACAGTCTCTGAATTCCCGAAATATCTGTTATATTGGAGAACAATCTGTCCATTACAAATCCAGGTTGACAGTCACTGTCAATGCCTGTATAACGGTGCTGTGGAACTGATTATATAAAACAGGGTAAAACACACAGCAAGCAGATGCTCACAAATTATCTACATCATACTGTGAATTGGTTCCCGCTGGAGTGGGATGTGAACCCATAACCTTCGTGCTCAGGGTCCAAGGTGTTAATGCTTAGCTATAGACGACACCCAAGGAGCTTAGAAATTTCAGCTGCAGTCCCAGTTTAGATTAACTGACATAGCACAGGCTAACGTCTGATCGATGAGGTCCATTCACTGGTTGATCAAAGCTCTTTTTAATAGGGATAGATTTCAACCAAGTCTCAATAAGTGGGGAAAGAAAGCAGTGGTCAAGAGAGTGGATTATGGGCTGACAGCTGGAAAATGGGAAGAGAATAGTTCTTTGTTTCTGACCAGCACAGACTTCATGGGCTGAAGGGCCTCTTTCTGTACTGTCCTGGCGAAGATGTACACACCCAAAGAAGGGAATGCGAAACTACCATCAATCAGTACCCACCACAACAGAACATGATATACTAGACCAAGAGAAGCAGCAGTGAAGTAAGTAAGATGAGCAATACTAAGCTCCCAGTGAGTATCATTCAAAGGTAAGACTATTTACAGAAGCTGAGCAGCGACTGGCAAGCCCGGGTGGGACTTAGCCCAGCACTGATGGAAACGGGCCAGCATGAGTGAGACATGCCCAGCGTGGGCGGGAGCGTGCCCACATGGGAGAGAGCGTGCCTAGTATGGGAGAGATCGTGCCCAGTGTGGGAGAGAGCCTGCCCAGTGTGGGAGAGTGTACCCAGTGCGGGAGCGTGTGTGCCCAGTGTGGGAGAGAGCATGACCAGTGTGGGAGAGAGTGTGCTTAGTGCGGGAGAGTGTGCGCCCAGTGCGGGAGAGAACCTGCCCAGTGTGAGAGAGTGTACCCAGTGCGGGAGCGTGTGTGCCCAGTGTGGGAGAGAGCATGACCAGTGTGGGAGAGAGTGTGCTTAGTGCGGGAGAGTGTGCGCCCAGTGCGGGAGAGAACCTGCCCAGTGTGAGAGAGTGTACCCAGTGCGGGAGCGTGTGTGCCCAGTGTGGGAGAGAGCATGACCAGTGTGGGAGAGAGTGTGCTTAGTGCGGGAGAGTGTGCGCCCAGTGCGGGAGAGAACCTGCCCAGTGTGAGAGAGTGTACCCAGTGCGGGAGCGTGTGTGCCCAGTGTGGGAGAGGGTATGCCCAGCGTTGGAGAAAACATGCCCAGCGTGCGAGAGAGCATGCCCAGCGTGGGAGAGAGCATGCCCAGCGTGGGAGAGAGCATGCTCAGTGAGGGAGAGAGCATGCCTAGCGTGGGAGAGAGCATGCTCAGTGAGGGAGAGAGCATGCCTAGCGTGGGAGAGTGTGCGCCCAGTGTGAGAGTGTGCCCAGTGCGGAAGAGAGTGCACCCAGTGCGGGAGAGAGGGTGTGCAGCACGGGAAAGAGTGTGCCCAGTGCAGGAGAGAGTGCGCCCAGTGTGGGAGAGAGCGTGCCCAGTGTGGGAGAGTGTGGCCCAGTGCGGGAGAGTGGGCCCAGTGTGGGAGAGAGTGTGCCCAGTGCGGGAGAGAGTGTGCCCAGTGTGGGAGGGAGCGTGCCCAGTGCAGGAGAGAGGGTGCCCAGTGTGGGAGGGAGCGTGCCCAGCGTGGGAGAGTGTGACCCAGTGCGGGACAGAGGGTGCCCAATGCAGGAGAGAGGGTGCCCAGTATGGGAAAGAGTGTGCCTAGTGCAGGAGAGTCCGCCCAATGCAGGCAAGAGTATGCCCAGTGCAGGAGAGAGTGCGCCCAGTGCAGGAGAGAGTGTGCCCAGTGCGGGAGAGAGTGCACCCAACACGGGAGAAAGTGCGCACAGTGCGGGAGAAAGTGTGCACAGTGCGGGAGAGAGTGTGCCCAGTGTGGGAGAAAGTGTGCATAGTGCAGGAGTGTGTGTGCCCAGTGCAGGAGAGAGCGCACCCAGTGCAGGAGAGAGTGCGCCCAGTGCAGGAGAGAGTGCGCCCAGTGCAGGAGAGAGGGTGCCCAGTGCAGGAGAGAGGGTGCCCAGTGCAGGAGAGAGTGAGCCCAGTGCAGGAGAGAGCATGCCCAACATGCGAGAGAGTGTGCCCAGTGCGGGAGAGAGTGCACCCAACACGGGAGAAAGTGCGCACAGTGCGGGAGACAGCGTGCCCAGTGTGGGAGAGAGCATGCCCAGCATGGGAGAGTGTGTGCCCAGTGCAGGAGAAAGGGTGCCCAGTGCAGGAGAAAGGGTGCCCAGTGCGGGAGAGAGGGTGCCCAACGCGGGAGAGAGGGTGCCAAGTGCGGGACAGAGTGCACCCTATGCGGGAGTGTGTGTGCCCAGTGCGGGAGAGAGTGCGCCCAGTGCGGGAGAGAGGGTGTAAAACACGGGAGAGAGTGTGCCCAGTACGGGAAAGAGTGTGCCCAGTGCAGGAGAGAGTGTGCCCAGTGCAGGAGAGAGTGCACCCAACACGGGAGAGAGTGCGCCCAGTGTGGGAGAAAGTGCGCATAGTGCGGGAGACAGCGTGCCCAGTGCGGGAGAGAGCATGGCCAGTGCGGGAGAGAGCATGGCCAGCATGGGAGAGTGTGTGCCCAGTGTGGAAAAGAGGGTGCCCAGTGCAGGAGAGAGTGTGCCCAGTGTGGGAGAGAATGCGCTCAGTGTGGGAGAAACTGCTTCCAGTGCGGGAGAGACTGTGCCCAGTGCGGGAGAGAGCATGCCCAGCATGGGAGAGAGTGTGCGCCCAGCATGGGAGAGAGTGTGTGCCCAGTGCGGGAGAGAGGGTGCCCTATGCAGGAGAGTGGGTGCCCAGTGCAGGAAAGAGTGTGCCCAGTGCAGGAGACAGCGTGTTCAACGTGGGACAGAGCATGCCCAGTACGGGAGAGAGTGTGCCCAGTGCGGGAGAAAGTGTGCCCAGAGCCGGAGAGAGTGTGCCCAGTGCAGGAGACAGCGCGTTCAACGTGGGACAGAGCATGCCCAGTACGGGAGAGAGTGTGCCCAGTGCAGGAGAAAGTGTGCCCAGTGCAGGAGAGAGCATGCCCAGTGCGGGAGAGAGCATGCCCAGTGCGGGAGAGAGTGTGCCCAGTGCGGAAGAAAGTGTGCCCAGTGCAGGAGAGAGCATGTTCAGTGCGGGAGAGTGTGTGCCCAGTGCGGGAGAGAACATGCCCAGCATGGGAGTGTTTGTGCCCAGTGAGGGACAGAGCATGCCCAGTGCAGGACAGAGTGTGCCCAGTGCGAGACAGAGCATGCCCAGTATGGGAGAGTGGGTGCCCAGTGTGGAGAAGCGTGCCCAGTGCGGGACAGAGCATGCCCAGTGAGGGACACAGTGTGCCCAATGTGGGAGAGCGTGCCCATTATGGGAGAGTCTGTGCCCAGTGCGGGAGAGAGCGTTCCCTCGGGGAAAGCCTAGTGTGGAGTGTCTTCAGGCCCATGAATTAAGAAAGGACTGTCATGTTAAACATTTAACTTTATTTCTATTGTTCTACTTTCTATTACGAAGAGCCAGTGTTCAATTTTTAAATTTATTTCTTTATTTTTCTGTTTTTGTACCGAGGTACCTTTGTACCTAAGTCAGCAGTGGGAATGTCAACCATTCACTGTGCTCCTGTACTTGAATACACATGACAATAAAACCTAGCTCTAAAATCTAAACTCATCAATCCTGGTGGGTGATCAGTACATTTGCAGCTAAGAAACGAGCAACATCACAGAGAAGATTGGAGAGTGACCTGATGGAGATCTTTAACGCTATGGAATGGTTTGGTAGAGAGATGCTGCTTTGTTGCAAGGTTGTCAGAACAAAGGGAGAAAAATATGCAACAGATACCGGGCGGCACGGTGGCACAGTGGTTAGCACTGCTGCCTCACAGCGCCTGAGACCCGGGTTCAATTCCCGACTCAGGCGACAGACTGTGTTGGAGTTTGCACATTCTCCCCGTGTCTGCGTGGGTTTCCTCCGGGTGCTCTGGTTTCCTCCCACAGTCACAAAGATGTGTGGGTCAGGTGAATTGGACATGCTAAATTGTCCGTAGTGTTAGGTAAGGGGTAAATGTAGGGGTATGGGTGGGTTGCGCTTTGGCGGGTCGGTGTGGACTTGTTGGGCCGAAGGGCCTGTTTCCACACTGTAAGTAATCTAATCTAATCATTCAATCAGGGGAACCATCTTTGCCCAGAGGATGATGGAAATGTGGTGTGTAGTTGAGGTGGGTGGTATTCAATTATTTAGGGTGAAGCTAGATAAGCACAGGAAGGAAAAAGGAATGTCAGGATAAATTGACTTAACGGAGTCAAATACTGGGTTGTGACTTAAGAACAACAGGATGGAACTAATGGGTTAGATAGTAAAGGACCATATGTAAAAGTGGCAGTTTGTTCAGTTTTGCTGGGTTCTTACCCGTGTCGATGTGAAGACAATGATGTGTTGAACATCCCTCCACGTCAGGCACGGACGAACCTGAAGCATCAGTGCAATCATTCCCGCAGCAAGTGGTGCAGCAGCTGAGGTTCCCGTGTGACCCTCTGTACAGCCAGTGCCCTCTTGCATATCCCAGTCAGAGGTCACCTGAATAGTTAGAGCATTAAACACAGGGAGGGACAGATTAATTAGCATTGCATCTGAGAAAGACCTGTGTCAACAACAATAATCAATTCTGGTCAATATTCATACCTCTTTCAAATTTAAAAAGCATGTCACCGAGTAATTATAGCACACCTCAAACAGTCAATATTCTCCCCTCAGACAGTATAAACGTTGTTTGCCATGTACTTTGATATTTCTTTAGAATTTGTCATGATGAGTGCAAACTGAAATGTGTCTACTTTCTCATGAAATTAACATCCTAATGAATGTGTAATATAAGTGAATGCATCTAATTAAATAAGTTGAAAATGTGACTTTTTTAAAATTTGATTTATTATTGTCACACACACCTAGATATAGTAAAACGTTTTCTTTTACGTGCAGTACAGGCAGATCATACCGTACGAAGTGCATTAGGGTAATAGAAATTAGAGAGCGAGGAATACAATGTTACTGCTGCAGAGAAGGTGCACAAAGAGTGAAATCAACATTAAATTTAAAATGTGAGAGAAGTCTGGTAACAGTGGGGAGAAGCTGTCAATAATGCAAGTATTATCTAATTGCTACATTGCTGTTTATCAGTGCATTTGCTAAGTGAAAATTGGGCGTTGTATTTCGTATATTGTACAATGGAGACCTCAGGGAGTTCAGTGTTGGGTGGGGAGACAGGAGAGTAGACCCTAACCACGATCAGATAGCAAACATCCTTTTATTGATTGGTGGACCAAGTTTGAATGGCGAACTGACTTAATCCTGCTCCTCTGTTCACATATACTTCACTGGCTGAAAAGTGCTTGTGACAGTGGCTGAGGAAAAGCACTTTCGCTTTGATTCATTTAACTCACCATTTTAGTATCTTTGTTGTGCTAGGTGTGACATCCACCCTCAAGGAGTTGTCCGAATCACTGTAATTCACTAATTACGCATTTGAAAATTGCTCACCATATTGGCTCACTAGCAAACAGGAATTGCATTCTAACTTCATGTTCTTCTCTCTTTACGACTTGTCCTTGAGGTCTCAACTTTTGACGGCCATCAACAGCCCACACCCCAGGTCAAAAACACACAAACTGTTGGCGCTTCAACAAGTATAGGAAATTATTAAATTGGAAATGGCTCAGAAAAGAGTTACCAGGATGTTGCCGGGACTGGAGGGTCTGAGTTATAGGGAGAGGCTGGGAATATTATCCATTGGAATGTAGGATGTTGAAGCTTATAGAGGTTTATAAAATCATGAGAGGGCATAGATAAGGTGAATTGCTGGTGTCTTATCCATAGGGCGAGTGATTTCAAGACTAAGGGGCATATTTTTAAGATGAGAGGAGAAAAGACATGAGGGGCAACTTTTCTACACAGAGTGCTTCATGAATATCCAGAGGAAGTGGTGGATGTGGGTACACTTACAATGTTTAAAAGGCATTGGATAAATATATGAACAAGAAATGTTTGAAGGAATATGGACTGAGTGCAGGCAGGTGGGACTGGTTTAGTTTGAGATTATGGTCGGCATTGACTGGTTGGATCAAAGGGTTGCCCAGCAGTACGACACGAAGTAACCATGGCATTGAAACATGTAATGTTGAAAAGGCAAGAATTATTAAATGGTGAGAAGTCAGAAAAAAAACTTATAGTTGAAAAGGAAGACTCTATGTTCTGTGTTTAATGTTAAAATAATAATTATTACTCTCTGGTTGTCATTTATTTCCCTCTTTTCAACCTTCCTCCCTCATCTCCATATAAAGTCATATAAAATCCTTTGACAAATTGCCTGCAGACTACCACAATTATAAATTCATGCTGATTACAATTCATCTCTTGAATGGGATACAGTTGTTTCAATTGTATATGATGAACTATTGAGTAAAAAATGAGGTCTGCAGATCACAGCTGAAAATGTGTTGCTGGTCAAAGCACAGCAGGCCAGGCAGCATCTCAGGAATAGGGAATTCGACGTTTCGAGCATAAGCCCTTCATCCTGATGAAGGGCTTATGCTCGAAACGTCGAATTCCCTATTCCTGAGATGCTGCCTGGCCTGCTGTGCTTTGACCAGCAACACATTTTCAGCTATGATGAACTATTGAACAATTTGTTTTGAGGTCAAAGGGAGAGGAGTGTGTTAACTCCAAGAGGAATCTCTGTTTGTCAGTTTTTCCAGATCTATGGAAGTGAATGTGCAAGTCATCCGGCTTCAACCATACCTGCAACGATTGGGTTTTACCAGATATTATTACAAGTTCAGTGTTATTAAGGAAGTAAGCAAAACTCATTGTGTCTTATTTAACAAAGACTAGCAAAGCCTGTGGCACTTCCAGTGAGCGTGTGACAGCAAAAAGGCCAAAGTCATAATGATGTAGAAGAAGACCATTCAGCCACCTGACGAGATGCTGGCTCCCTTTAAAGTCCCATTTTCCAGTTTACTCACTCCACCCTCCACCGCAGTGTCCTACAAACGTAGTTACCTCAGCAGCCTGTCTAATTTCCTTTCAAATACTGACCATGTCTGCTTCCAGCATCTGTGGTACTTGTGGGTAGAAGAATGTTGCCACAATCCTCTTCCTTTGATTGGGCTTAAGGTACTATTTTGTTTGCGGTGGGCAGAGAATCAGTTGAGTCTTCATGAGAAGGGGTCCCTGACTTTAAAAAGATATAATTCATTGCACGATAGGAATGAGGTATAGGTGCCATGAGTAAGATAGGAGAAAGTGAGGTCTGCAGATGCTGGAGATCAGAGCTGAAAATGTGTTGCTGGAAAAGCGCAGCAGGTCAGGCAGCATCCAAGGAACTGGAAATTCGACGATTCAGGCATAAGCCTTCATCCTGATGAAGGGCTTATGCCCGAAACATCGAATATCCTGTACCTTGGATGCTGCCTGACCTGCTGCGCTTTTTCAGCAACACATTTTCAGCCATGAGTAAGATAGACATTGTTATTATGACTATGAGGTGGGGATGAGGGAATTCTTGTGGTGCAGTGTTAGTGTTCCTATCGCTGGACAAGGAAGTCCAGGTTCAAGCCCCTGAATGACAATATCAGACAATATCAAGTACAGTGCTTATCTTTCTTTTACCCTTTCAGAACCATTACCATATACAATACCACTGTCATGGGCAGCCAGTTCCAAGTTATTACCTCTCTGTGTAAAAAAAATGGTCTCCCTCACATTCTCACTCTGCAAAAACTTAAATCTGTCTCCTGTAAGTCTCAGACCAGCAGCTAATCAGAACAGCCTTACTTTCAATCTTAGCTGACTTGGTACTGTGTGTGAAGTTGTCACATGCTGCACTGGAAGGAAGGTTCTTGGTGTCAGCTGAGGAAATTCTGGCATAGGATAAAAACGCAGTGCA
The DNA here is from genome assembly GCF_020745735.1 of Hemiscyllium ocellatum. Lineage (NCBI taxonomy): Eukaryota > Metazoa > Chordata > Chondrichthyes > Orectolobiformes > Hemiscylliidae > Hemiscyllium > Hemiscyllium ocellatum. The sequence continues at coordinate 45,117,980 of NC_083429.1, read as the reverse complement.
ACAAAGTCTCGGTTGTATAGTGCACCACAGGTCAGTGTTATTGGACGTTACTTTATTTTTGCATCAAGACCATTTTGGACGAAACTGACTTTTGGGGACTTCCCATGCAATGATCAATTCGGAAAACCTGATTACTTTGTTGACCCAAAGTTCAGCTGAACTACCCCAAATGGAGCTGGGCCAAGGTTGTTACAGACCAGACCAGGCCCCCTCAATATATTTTACAAAGGTAGCCTAGACCATAACTTTTTCATATTGTAAAGGTAGATGGGAAGTGCCATGTCCCAGAGTCAAACAACTCAACATTAAGAAAAACACAAATTTATTTAAACACTAAACAAATGAAAGAGGAATTCAGAATAACCTAACTATTGGAAAACTTAAGCAAATAACAGATACAGGACCTATTAACAATTAACTGTTCCAATATAGTACCATGAGAAAGTGCAGATGCTGGAGATCAGAACTGAAAATGTGTTGCTTGAAAAGCACAGCAGGTCAGGCAGCATCCAAGGAGCAGGAGAATCGATGTTTCGGGCATGAGCCCTTCTTCAGGGCTCTCCTCATCCCTGAAGAAGGGCTCATGCCCGAAACGTTGATTCTCCTGCTCCTTGGATGCTGTCTGACCTGCTGCGCTTTTCCAGCAACACATTTCCAATATAGTACCAACCAACTCCCATTCCTAGATATGATGGTACAGAGAACACCTAACGGAGAATTCACCACAAAGGTAAACAGGAAAGCCACACACACAGACCAAGTCCTGAACTACGAAAGCAACCACCCCAACACACACAAAAGAAGTTGCATCAAGACACTATTCAAAAGGGACACAACACACTGCAGTACACCAGAACTGCAAAAAGAGGAAGAAGAACACTTACACAATGTATTCGCCAAAAACGGATACCCGCGCAATTTCATCAACAGATGCCTAAGGGAAAGACAACGGAACGAGGACATGCCGCAACCCAAAGGACTAGCCACACTACCATACATCAAGAGCATTTCCGAACTGACAGCCAGACTACTGCGACCACTAGGACTCATAACAGCACACAAACCAACAGCCACTCTCAGACAACAACTCACCAGAATGAAGGACCCGATACCCAGCATGAGCAAAACCAATGTAGTGTACAAAATCCCATGCAAGGACTGCACAAAACACTACATAGGACAAACAGGAAGACAGCTAATGATCTGCATCCATGAACACCAACTAGCCACGAAACGACACGACCACCCACACACACAGATGACAAGCAACATGAATTCAACTGGGACAACACTATTATTATAGGACAAGCCAAACAGAGAACAGCCAGGGAATTCCTAGAGGCATGGCACTCATCCACAGATTCAATCAATAAGCACATCGACCTGGACCCAATATATTGGCCACTGCAGCGGACAGCTGGAACTGACAACCGGAACTGGCAGATTCAAATCACTACAAATGCCGGAGGAAAGATCACAGAAGTGCTTTACAGAGGTTCCCAAGCACTGAGGATGTCACCTAGACAGGGGACGAAACGTCTGCAACACAAATTCCCAGCTCGGCGAACAGAACCACAACAACGAGCACCCGAGCTACAAATCTTCTCACAGACTTTGAGCTAAAAAGGTATCAGGCCAATATGGGTATTTCTTATGTACATATTATAAATAATGCCAATATTTGACCCACTGTGACAGAGTTTGGGTCTTGGTGAGAAGACTTCTCCACGCTCAGTTCTTCATGCAGATACCCTGAATCACTGCACCACCAGGTGCTGTCCCCGAGATAGCAGCCGGGGGAAATGATCATCTTCCATTTGCTTCTAGGACGAAACTTTGCAAACAGATCTGGAAAGTGATGCAATGGTTTCTTCGAGGCTTGTCCAAGTTGATCAATGGTGCAGGCCGTTGCCAGGAATACACAATGAGGCGCAGTCGGCGTTTATCAACTTGTTGGTAAGTGGTCTTTGGGCTGCCCGTTTCCCAGTGCAAAAATGGTGTTGATGATTGTATATTACAGACTGACATGCTGTAGTGCTGGTTGCTGAGGGAATTTGAGGTATTAAAGTCTCACTGGGGAGAGGTTACAGTGGAATGCCATCCCCCCCACCCCACTAGAGAATGCCAAGAGCCTGGAAATCAGATAAAAGCAATAATTATATGCAAACGTATGAGCTAAGAGCAGGAGTAGACCACTCAGCCCGTTGAACTCGTCTTGTCACCTAATAATGCATAAGAAAAAGACCAGTGCACAAGCGTGTGTTAGGCACAAAATCTCCTTAAGAGAAGAAGGATATTCTTGCATTTGAGTGATGCACTTCATATTTGGCAGACTGCTTCCTGGGCTGGCCAGACTGGTGTAGGAGGAGAAATCAAATCTCTGCGGTTAGGATTACATTTGCTGGACTTCAGAAGAATGAGGGGGATCCTCATAAAAACCTGTAAAATTCTAACAGGACTAAACAGGATAGATGCAGATTGGATGTTCCCAATGACTGGGGAGTCCAAAACCAGGGGTCACAGTTTACTTAAACTGGATAAACCATTCATGAGGAATAATCTCTTTGTTCAGAGAGTGGTGAGCATGTGGAATTTGATTAGATTAGATTCCCTACAGTGCGAAAACAGGCCCTTCGGCCCAACAAGTTCACACCGACCCTCCAAAGATTAACCCACCCAGACCCATTTCCCTCTGGCTAATGCACCTAACACAATGGGCAATTTAGCATGGCCAATTCACCTGACCTGCACATCTTTGGACTATGAGAGGAAACCGGAGCACCCGGAGAAAACCCATGCAGACACAGAAAGTGATTGAAGCCACAATCTTGTCTGATCTCAGAAAAGAGTTGGATATTGGATCTGGGACTCAAAGGATTTGGGGAGAAAGCGGGAGCAGGATGATCAGATAATATCATAATGAATGGCGGAGTAGATTTGAAGGGCCAAATGGCCTACTCCTGCCCCTATTTTCTACATTTCTCAATGTGTATTGTAAATATGGCCTGTAAATGTAAGTGTTGGAGAACACTTCAGAATGCGTGCACTGTACTGAAAGAAACTGCATTGATAAAATGCCAAATTCTAACTGTTACGTATTTCAAAAAAATGAATGAGCAAAATATATTGTTTGAAAGAAAAATCCTTCAAAGACTGACAATATCAGTTCCCATTTTCTACCTCAGGTTTTAAACATGAAGCAAAAATACCCGCTTTTTAGCCACATCCTGTACAGAGTAATTTATTCCAGGAATTCTTGTAACAAAAGCAGTGACGATTATTCAAGCTCATCTGTGGACTCTTAGTCTGAGACAATTATGTAATTGATAAACTGGAAGTTTCCGGTAGTGGACATAGAAGGCCCATGTTTAATCTATCCTAATGTGCATTTTCCACAGGAATTCAAATAAAGATTGAGTCAAACGTCAAGTCTGACTTTCAAGCACATCTTCACAATAACAGGAACCAACTGTCATTGTAATAAGATTTTTAGTGAGCAGTACTTTCCTGTTTATGAAGCTCTGTATTGAACCTTCTGGTAATGTGATCTCACTGAAAGTAACACACTGTGTGCTCTGTAACTCCCGAGGGCGGTATTACATGGATAAGTGAAATCACCCCATTATTTCACTAACACCAGGGATCTGCCAATCCACCTCATTCTGTGCTGAAGAGAAGCTGTTCCCGCTCTTTAGTTTCATTAGGAACATTATTTTTACTCCACTGGCTCAATCGATATTCTAAAATGACAAGTGAATACTTTAAAAAAAATGATGTGACATAGTAATAGCATGACAAAGCATGTGTCTTCACTGGGACTATTGCTCTATCCATTACGCTGCTGTTGCTGGTAAATGTAATTGTAGATTTACCAAAACTAAAGCAGAGGGAAGCATTCAATCGTTGATCTTTTGCTACATGAAGTTTTATTTCAATATGAAACCGGAGATGATTTCCTGTGTGCTGGCACATAGAGTGATGTAGAACAGCTTCACATCCATCATTCTTAATGTTGGGAGGTTCTCTCTAACAGACCATGCTTGTGGAGTACAGGGAATCGTGTGTTTATGGGATGGGCTGATGTGGACTAGGTTAGATTAGATTCCCTACAGTGTGGAAACAGGCCATTTGACCCAACAAGCCCTCCGAAGAATAACCCACCTAGACCCATTTCTCTCTAACTAGTGCACCTAACACTATGGGGCAATTTAACATGGCCAGTTCACCTGACCGGCACATCTAGGATGTGGTGGAATACTAAGCACTGTGAGATTATAACTACAGTAAAGCGAACTTCATGCACTTTCCCACATGGGTAACTGATCATAAAATAGTCACCAGCTCACTCTCCTCAGGGATACGATCGTCTGTGTGCAGGACAGGGAAGTGGACACCTGCATCATCAGCCTGGACCAGGAGAAAGCCGTTGACAGGATATCGCATATATACATGAGGGATGTTCTCTCTAAAAGGGGCTCTGGGGAGGGAATCTGCAATTGGATCAGACTACTCTACGCCAACATTGTCAGTGCAGTCTCAATCAATGGGTGGGAATCAGATAGCTTCCCAGTCAGACCTGGAGTCAGGCAGGGCTGCCCTCTCTCTCCTGCCTTGTTTGTGTGCCGCATAGAGCCATTTGCCAAGTCCAACAGGAAGGATGCGAGCCTGAGGGGGTGACTATTCCTGGCAGCGGGGACCTGCAGGTTAAGGCCTCCCTGTACATGGATGACATCTCCGTTTTCTGCTTGGATCTGCTGTCCGTGTGCAGACTCATGTGCATATGTGACCAGTTCGAACGGGCCTCAGGGACAAAGGTAAACCAAGGCAAGAGCGAGGGCATGTTCTTCGGGAACTGGGCCGACCAATCCTCGATCCCCTTCACCGTCAGGACCGACCACCTGAAGGTGCTGGCCATTTGGTTTGGTGGGCTGGAGCAGATGGGAGGAAAGGTCGCTCTCCATCGTGGGAAAAAGTCTGGTCATCAGGTGTGAGGTTCTGTCAGTATTGTTATGTGTGGCACAGGTCTGGCCTATTCCCAGAACCTGTGCCGCCACAGTCACCTGGGCCATCTTCCACTTCATGTGGAGATCAAAGATGGACCGGGTCCGAAGAGACTCGATGTATAAAGATCTGGGCAATGGGGGAGAAATACCCAATGCCACCCTCACCCTGATGGCCACCGTTGTGTGTTGCTGCATTAAGCTGTGCGTGGATTCCCAGTACGCAAACACCAAGTGTCACTACGTACTGAAGTTCTACCTGTACCCGGTGTTGCGAAGGATGGGCCTGGCCTTGCTGCCATGGAACGCTCCAAGTAGTTGGACCATTCCGTATCTCCTGTCCTTCACGGAGAAGTTTATGAAGAAAAACACCTTTGACCACAAGTCCATCAGGAAGTGGTCAGCACGTAATGTCCTTGAGACCCTTCGGGAAAAGGAGAGGGTGGATCATGTCGAGCAGCTCCCTGGGCAGACCGTCAAAGTCTTTTGGCAGAATGCCTCATTGACAGAACTTTCCAACAAGCACCAGGACATGGCTTGGCCGGTGGTGAGAAGGGCTGTGCCGGTGAGATCCTTTATACATGCCCGGACTCTCTGCCCCACCATATGCTGCCCTCGAAGCGGCTGTGGGAGGACGAGACTGTCACACACCTCCTTCTGGAATGTGCCTATGCAAAGGAAGTCTGGAGAGGAATGCAGTGGTGTTTGTCGAGGTTCGTTCCGAGCAGCTCTGTGACGCGGGACTCCGTGCTCTATGGTCTGTTCCCCGGGACACACACCGAGACGAACATCAATTGTGCCTGGAGGATCATCAACTCGGTGAAAGACACTCTTTGGTCTGTCTGAAAGCTGTTGACCTTCCAGCTGAAGAAGTTGACCCTGACTGAGTGTTGCAGACTGGCACATTCCAAGGTCCAGGACTACATGCTGAGGGACACACTGAGGATTGGGGCAGCTGCTGCCAAGGCGCGGTGGGGAAAGACTACCGTGTAACGTATGCTTGCCAAAGAAGAACAGGGGGCCCACCCAGTAATCGGGCTCTGCTGACGCCTCAGCAGAATATCTGGATAGTCAATGTACAGATTTGTACATGCATATGATTAATTCCGATCTCTGTATGCAAAGAAATGGAATGTATACGTATGTACGGCATCACCAATTGTATAGATATCAAAATAATTTTTGGAATAAAGTATATTTTTGAAATTAAAAAAAAGTCACCAGCTCCTCGGCTCTCTATAATTCTACAGGCAAGTTCCAAACATCTGAAAATAATTCAATGAGCATCTGGGCTTGTTCATTTCAGTCTCCCATTATAATTCATCAACTCCATCCCACCTTACAGTTTTTTTTTGGAGGGGTGGGATGGGTTGCAAAGGAAATGAAGGCAAGGGGGCAGGGGAACATGGGTGTGGGTCAACTTGTTGTCAAAGTTTATTACGAACCCATAGAAGCTACTTAAAGAAAGCAGACTGGGATTTTTCAGCCAAACTCCAGGTTTCTCCAGAGAGTAAGGGACTTAAAGGCAGTTCCTGGTAGAGCTGGAGTTGAGGGAAGCAGGGAAGGGGTGAAGGGACCTTTACAGCTGTAGAGGGTGAGGCACACTCTTCAGGTGAAGTCAAAAGCTTGTGATTTTAAATAAATACATCGGCATCTCCACTGATTCACATTCCCAAATGGATTACGCGTCCACACAACGCCCTTCCATGCAGAACCCTGGAAGCACTTAAAAGGCTGGATGAAAGACTGAAATATTATTTAAATATAGATTCTTAACTTGGAGACGAGCAAAACAAAATGGTGCTTCTGAAGTGCTAGCAGCAACGAAAGCCTACTCCCAGCCTGTCATCGGTTTTCACCCTTCAGACAGAACATGACATCCACTACTTCATGGATTGGGTGACACCATTAGTCAGGCCTTGCCAACAATTTTTCCACATTGTCCATTTAGCACAGAGACAGGAAGCCAATGTTCCCAAATGCCTCTTAAAAACAATGACTCCTGATGGGTAACTAATCACATTTAATGTACTGAACACTGCAGGTATACTCTTTGAAACTCTGACGCCATTAACACAAATGTTAATATGTCATGAGGTCTGTCAATCAGGAATGAAGATGGTGTACTGATAATTGTTGATGGCAGTGCCAAAAAAAATTAAATCAAACAATTTAGGTCTCATTATTCAGTTCAGCCATAAACAATGACTGACTGACATGTCAGTGTTATAACAGATGAAGGTTTATTTAAGTAAAAATCATGCCTCAGTTAATTCTTCCACAATACATCACTTGACTGTCAAGTTTGAGTTCCTTTTTTTTCCAAATGGCAACCTCGGGTCTCATTTCCCCAGTGTCTGGCTAGAACGTCGGTGAGAATTCTGTTCCCAGGCCTCTCGTTCGCTGTACTACTCGTGATCTTTCTGTCACTATGTTTGAGCGGAGAACATTTGTTGACATTGCTGATTGGAATAAATTCCCATTTCTCAAGGAGAGCATCAGAGTTAATGTTTCGGGTCGAGTGACCCTTCCTCAGAGAATCCTTCCTGAGGAAGGATCTCTCCATCTGAAATATTAACTCTGATTCTCTCCACAGATCTTGCTGAGCTTTACCTGATTTATAGCATCTGCAGTTCTTTCAGTTTCCATTTCTCAAGATAGTGTTGAAATCAAAATTCACCATTGTCTCCTGTTCTAAGTCTTCTCCCATTATCTGTCGGATTTCTCCTAGTTCTAGTACCTTCGAAACCTGTGACTTCTGTCATAGAGATGTACAGCATGGAAGCAGACCCTTCGGTCCACCCCATCCATGCCGACCAGAAATCCCAACCCAATCTAGTCCCATCTGCCAGCACCTGACCCATATCCCTCCAAACCATTCCTATTCATATACCCATCCAGATGCCTTTTAAATGCCTTGCAATTGTACTAGTGTCCACCATTTCCTCTGGCAACTCATTCCATACAGGTGCCACCCTCTGCATGCAAAGGTTGCCCCTTAGGTCTCTTCTATACCTTTCCCCTCTCACTCTTAATCTATGCCCTCTAGTTCTGGACTCCCCGACGCCAGGGAAGAGACTCCTCGAAGGATAAGGGCAGCTGATGCATGGGTCCACCATCACCTGCAAGTTCATCTCTTAAACCACTCAACCTCCTGTCTGGAACTACACTGCTGTTCCTCCACTGTCGCTGGGTCGTATTTTGGAATTCGGTCTATAACGAGTGCCCCCATACCTCAAAGACTGCAGCAGATCGAGAAGGCACCTCACCACTACCTTATGCAGGGGTGTTAGGGATGGGTAATAAAAATTGGCCTAGCCAGAGACACCCATATGATGAGAAGGAATTAAGACAATCTGTGGGCCAATATGCAACCCTTGAAATCCCCACAACGTTAGGGAATGTCATTCTTCAGTGGGAGACCAGAGAAAAGTCACACCACCACCCCCATTCCCTTCTTTTTAAAACATCAATTGGCAGTGCTACAGTGACCTTCACAAGACTGATATCAATGAGAGATTTGATACTGAGCCACATTAAGATATAGGACAGTCTGGTCAACCAGAATGTTTTTAAGGAATATATGAAAGGGAGAGACGGAGAATGAGGGAGAGGGAACACGCGAAAGTGGTGGTGAGGGAGAGAGAGAGGTAGACAGGGGCAACGGAACAAGGAAGAGTCAGGAAGAGGCAAACAGCTTTAGAGAGACAATTCCACAACCTGCCAACCAGGTAACGGAGGGCATGACAATCAATGGTGGGTCAATAGAAATCAGAGAGAGACAAGGGGAAGTGAATGCACAATTTAGAAAGGATAACTTTTAATAGGATCCTGGATACTCTGATGCTCTCATGGCTCAGTTTGTACAGTGTAACTAGGAGGTACAAGGTCCAAACCTACAGCAGAATTGGAGGTCTTATAATTGACCTCAGTATCCCTGAATCCTCTGATACAATAACCTGATTGGAATTGTTTTCATTTATAGATACCTCATGGTCCATAGCTTCATATCCCTTCTGAAACTGAAAATAAAATAAGGGAGATGGTGTCAATGAAAGTGGCATAGAATGCATCACACCACCCCAGATCTGAAGAATTGTGAATTGATTTGGTTTGGCAAGAAAAACAAGTTATTTTAAGGACTAATAGTTACTTTCCTTAAAAATAAAACTAATATAAATAAGTCATAGCCAGAAGGGACAGAATTCTCTCCTGTATGGAGACTGGCCCAAATACACCCACCCATTTATCCTCTGCAACACAGAAGCTGAGCAGAAACTGGCAATAGAACAACCAAAGTAGAGATATTATTACACAGTGTGTGCAGTTGAATCATAACAATTTGTCTCTAACACAGCTTTGTTTTTAACAATGACACTCTTCCTTTGCATATGTCCCACAGAACAATGCTGCCTTAACCGGAATTTGTTTTGTTCCATTTTCTGCCCAATTTTCCCAGAAAAGGAAAAGCACTATTTTCAAATTTGGACAAGAGACTCTTTTTCAGATGCATCCCTGAGGTTTTTCACTTCATGTGGGGAAGCTGCTGTATTTGAATTCCTTCAAGAACCCCGAGATTTACCGCGACATGTTAATTTGTATGAAGTCTCAATGTTTGCTTTCTCCACAAATAGCAAGGCTAGGAAAATGTCAATGTTGGATTGAAGTGTTACCGACTGAAGTGTTCTCGAGTTTGGAAAACTGTATCAGCTAATACTTAACAGTTAAACAGAAACTAAGATCCACTCTTCAAATAAATCTTGCTGCAGAGGAAGTGATTGTTCAGTACTTTCCTGTTTACTGCTTTTCAACCATATACATGTAGATATTCTTGAGAAATCAGACAAGTCAAAGGAGCTTGGCATCAGCATGGACTATCAATTGTCTCAGTGAGATGTTCTCAATGCACTGACATGACTAAATCCCAAAGGGATTTGGAAAAAAAAGAATACTTTGTTATCTCTTGTCTCAAAATGTTATCACACTTCAAAAATCACACTTTTTTTCATAGGTCATTTTGTGCTTAAGGCAAGAGACAGGCTTTAACTAGCCTTGGAAGTTCATCTTTTAAAATAAGTTGTCGTCACCCAGACCATGTGTCTATCCCCACTGTCCTTTGTAGGAAAATCTGAAAAATACTTTTGTTTTTAAGGTGAGGGATTGATAAGTGTTGAAGTACGAAAGGACTTGGGTGCTCTTATTTATGAGTTGGTGAAAGCTAAAACGCAGATGCAGCAAGCAATTCTGGAGGCAAATAGTTTGGTGACCTTTGCTGCCAAAGGATTTGACTACACAAGTAAAGATATCTTGCTACAATCTCACCGAGATTATTTGGTCTCCTTATCTAATGAAGTGTGTGTGTGTGTGTGTGTGTGTGTGTGTGTGTGTGTGTGTGTGTGTGTGTGTGTGTGTGTGTGTGTGTGTGTGTAAGTGTGCAAGCGCATATGTGAGAATGAGAATGTAAGTGTATCTGTGTGCACGTGTGAGAGAGTGTGTGAATTAGTTTGTGTGTGAGAAAGTGTGCATGAGCGAGCATGTGAATACATATAAGTGAGAGTGAGAAAGTGCGAGAGTGTGTATGTGTATGTGCGTGTGAGAGAGGCTGCATGAATTTGTGCAGGTATTTTTGAGAGAGAAAGTGTGCATGAGTGTGTGTGAATGCATATATGGAAGAGTGAGAATTTGCATGAGTGTGAGAGTGAGAGTGTGTAGGAGTGTGCATGTGCGTGTGAGAATGTGTGTGTAAGTGAGGGTGTGTGTGTGTGAGAGTCTGAGAAAGTGAGGGTGTGTTTGTGATATTGGGTTAATGAGGAGACTAGGCCTATATTGTCTCAAGGTTAGAAAGTGAGAGGTGATCTCACTAACACATCAACATTCTGAAAGTGGTTAACAATGGAGGATCTAAAACCCAGGGATGAAAGTCTCAGAGTAACAGGCTGACCATTTAGGATTGAGGTGAGTGGGATTTTTTCACTGAGAGGGTGGTGAATCTTTGGAATTCTCTACTCCAGAGGAATGGGGAGATTCAGTCAAGGGTATGTTGAAGTCAGAGACTGACAGATTTCTAGATTGACAAGACATTGAGAGATTATGGGGACAGTGTGGGAAAATGCTGTTGAGGTAAATGATGATCCATGATCTCGCAGAATGGTACAGCAGGCTTCAGGGGCTCATTCTCCTTGTCAAACCCCTCCATGGTCTAACTCCACCTTATCTCTGCAATATCTCCCAGCCTTCAGACATTTCCTACAATCTCTTGGCTTCCCACCTCTCTCATCCCTTACCCTTCGCCCCCACCAGTGGCCACAGAGCCCTTGGTTCTTGTTCCAGTCACTCCCCTTCTAAAATCTCTCTCCCTCCCTTCTTAAAATCTTCTTTGCAAGCACACTTTTGATCGCATATGTCAACCTCTACCTCTGTGGTTGATAAGGCTCCACTCCCGTATTGAATCTAAATTGTTTTGTTCCCCTTCACGCTGATCTTCTGGGAAATCTTCAAAGGTGAGGTGTAAGCATAAGTCATCGTTAATTATAGAACATCATTTAGTGTGGTTTATTTCTTGGGATAAATCCAATAAGCTTACCTTCTTGTACACACCTTGGACTACAAGCAAATGTCAATAAAGACAAGAGTTCTATTTTCACAGTAGCCTACAATTCTCATCCAATCATTGTCTGCTTCCTGCTATAGATATTTATCTTCCAATTCAAACAACAGTCAATACAGCCAGCATTATAGACCGACCGCTGCACTTCAAAGTGCAATCTTCAACATCAATATTGATATAAACAGGAAGACTTAAGTGGATAATTATGATTGCAGGAAGCAACACCTTAATGACTGGTTGGATACAAACCCATTAGTGAGGAGAAGTTTCAACAATTTACAGGGCCTCAGACCAGTGAAGTAGTATGCTCAACCACCTGATGAAGGAGCAGCGCTCCGAAAGCTAGTGCTTCCAATTAAACCTGTTGGACTATAACCTGGTGTTGTGTGATTTTTAACTATAGAAATACAATAGTGAAATTTGACTCAAAATGTTAAGGGCGTTGAAAATAATCAGCATTTCCATATTTCCCATTATCTTTAGCTTTGGCCCCTTGTATAATGTAACTGGGGACACCAGATCTCCAAATTAACTAGCAAAAAAAAACAGTAAATTGAAAGGACCTGACCTTCTGTTTAAAACTCAGTTTAGAACCCACATCTGGGTGGAAAGGAATGGAATCTTTCTTGATACCCTGTTTTTCAGAAAGTTCCAAAGTTCTTCTGTTGATCTGTGTTAATCCCTGACCCTGCCACCCTGGTTAAAATATCATGGGATATAAGCACACAGCTGGTGCGAGAAACTTCATATAAACTAGTGTCTAATGTCCCAGGTTAAGAAACCTTCCTGATCACTTGTCCTTTGAAAGTTCTGAATTGTCCTGAGATTCTACCTCTAAACATGGGACCTATCCTCTTAACATTCTATTCTGCACATATTGGAAGATCATACATACACCTCATGTGAGATGATACCGTTCAGAGACATTTCAAAATTAGATGGCCCATTTCTTTCACCTGAAGTGTCACTCTTATCTGACCAAGATGAGGTGTATCAATCCCAGGAAATAAAAGCACATTTTTAAAAAATCCTGTTTTTACAAACAGAAGGAAATGTTGATTAATTTCTCTCTGCGTGACATTTAAAAAATATTCACCTGACCCTGAAGAACACTCGGAATTATTATTAACCCACTCCCAGGGGTCCCTGCAACTTGTAACACACTCTCCAGCAATATTAACGCATTGCAATGGTCCTCTGTAAATATTAACTCATTCCTGGGGCCTCCTGTAAATATTAACATACTTACAAGCAGCCCCTACAAATATTAACATATTCCTGGTGAATCCCTCTAAAATAATAACATGCTGATGTCCCTGCAAATATTAATGTACTCCCCGGAGAAAGCAGAAAGCTTTGGCTATTTCCTGTGCTAATTTGCAAAAGGCTGTGCAAACTCCACAAAAGTAAAACCTTGTTATCATTGTGAATAACGTTGCATTTGTATACAGGAAGAGAGATAGTTAGGATGCTGGGGTAAGGAGATGGTAGCTTTACAGTAATGTCATGGCACCAGCAATCCAGAGGCCTAGCCTAGTGCTCGGGGAATGGGGCTTAAATCGAGATTTGAAAAGCTAGTCTTGGAAATAGTGACCACAACACTATGAGCAATTTTCATAAAGACCCGTCTAATTCACTAATGCTGTTTAAGGGAAGGAGTCGACCTTCTTTTCGAAGTCTGGCCAACACATAACTCCAAAAGCACAGCAATGTGTTGACTCTGATATGGCCGAACAAGCCATTTAGTTCAGAGGAAACAGGGGATGGAAAAAAATCGCTGGCCTTGCCAGAGACACTTACATTTCACACAAGAGTAATTTTATAAATATTAGCATTGTGTCAGAAATTGCTATTGCAAATCAATTATTACACTGTGAGAATGCTTTCAGAAATGAAAAGCAAAATTGCATGCCACAGGCAAATTGCTTTTCCACTTAAAAGGATGTGTGGATTTGCATCTGTGAAAGCTGAAACACTTTTCCTTTGAAGGAAGCAATGACCTCATATGTTTCCTGCTGCTGTTTGTTACTACTAATTCCTGTCAAAGCATTCCAACTTTGCCTCATTTCTCTCTCACCCATTCACCCCCTCCCAATATTATGTCACTCCCATTACAAATCACCTTATACCAAGGGGTGACCTCATCCAACAATTAAGGTGTGTTCAACTACCACAGCAAACCAGAGCAAGAGAGAACGGGTATCAAACAGACACAACAAAGGATTGTCTACTTACATTGCAGTAGAAAAACCTATCCCTTTTAATAAACCAATGACTTAAGGACTGGGTGGGATGCCAAGAATCAAGCAAACATTTGTAATCAGGATCACATGGATTAGCGCAGGTCAACAGAAGAATTTTAAAACTTTCTGAGAAACAGGTTATCAAGAAAGATTCCAATCCTTTCCACCCAGATGTGGGGTTTAAACAGAGTTTAAACAGTAGTTCAGATCGCTTCAATTTACTGCATCATCTTTAATGCTTGCTGATGTTCTTAATTATTTCTGAACATTCACTAACTGCAAACAGGGTATTCAGGGAATTAATTTAAAATATACAAGCTCATATAAGCAAGCTGTACCAAGGAAGCTTTGTATCTAAGATGGCGCTGTGCGTGGTGACCTAGAAACCTTTCACTGTATTCATTGAGTATATGTGGGAATAAAGCAAATTCAATTCAATTCATGATGTGGGGGATGCCAGTGTTGGATTGTGGTGGACAAAGTTAAAAATCACACTACACCCAGGTTGAACACACAACACCATGTGTTTTGAAAGAAGTTCTGGGATTTACATATTAATGAATATTACAAATGAAGACTTAACAGCAATCCAGCTTTGTTCACTATATTGCATCAGTTGTATGACACTATGATCTTTTGCAATAAATTCTGTGCCCTATGGTCCTGCCCAACTAGCTCCTTGATGAAGAAGCAGCGCTCCAAAAGCTTGTACTTCCAAATAAACCTGCTAGACGATAACCTGGTGTTGTATGATTTTTACCTCAATTAAATTCAAGCGCTACTACACCATTTTTTGCGACAAGTTGAAAGTTGGACTGTTTTGGGAAGTTGTACTTCTTTATAGAAATGAGTTAGGGTGACTCAAGGGCAATCCCTTGATCTAGAGTTAAGCACATTGTTGAACTAGGAATTGAAGAGTGTGGTGCTGGAAAAGAATAGCAGGTCAGGCAGCATCCAAGCAGCAGGAGAGTCGACGTTTCGAGCATAAGCTCTTCATCAGGAACAAGCTAATGCTCGAAATGTCGACTCTCCTGCTCCTCGGATGCTGCCTGACCTGCTGTGCTTTACCAGCACCACACTCTTCAACTCTGATCCCCAACAACTGCAGTCCTCACTTTCTCCTAAATTACTGAAGTAACCTCGGATAAAGATCAATACATGATGTTTTACATATCCTTGCTATTTCTGAAGCAAAGCTTCTATTGAAAGTAGCTGTAACTCTTCCGAAATAGAGTTTTGTAGCTAGTCTTCCTGTTGGTCTTTCTTAAAAAAGGTTACGGCCCATCCCTTCTGCTTCAAGTTGTGATTATTGTTTATCAGATTCAGAAAGAAGGCAATTTTAATTGCGATTCAAGAGACAAATGATAGGATTTGCACTGACTGACGGCAGCCAACTGGAAGGAGTTGAAACATCAGGAGCAGATGCTCATGTAGTAAATCCCAAACCAGGCACTGATGTTGCACCAAGCTTGAATACAGCTTTTTAGTATCACACCTAAACAGATTCAAATGGCAACTGTACTAATGGGAAGAGGGCCTTTACTCTGATTTTTTTTCTGTGTTTGTTACACTACAACTTCCCCCAGAGATGGAAGGCTTGTCATATGAGGAGAGATTGAGTAACTTGGGCTGAAACTCACTAGAGTTTAGAAGAATGATAGATCTAATTAAGGATTATAAAATGTTAAAGGGGATTGATAAAGTACACACAGAGAGAATGTTTCCCCTCGTAAGGCAATCTAGAACGACAGGTTATAGTTTCAGGCTAAGGGTGGCAGATTTCAAGTTCAGATGAGGAGCAATTGCTTCTCTCATAGAGATGGGAATCTGTGAAATTCACTACCCTCGATGCTGGGGTGCTGAATATAGTTAAGGTGCTTGTGTGTTCTCCCCGTATCTGCGTGGGTTTTCTCTGGGTGCTCTGGTTTCCATCCACAGTCCAAAGATGTCCAAATTGCCCCGTACCGTGTGGGGTGGATGGACTAACTGTGGTAAATACAGGGATAGGGTGGAATGCTCTTTAGAGGGTCGGTGCCAACTGAATGGGCCAAATGACCTCCATCTGCGGTGTCAGGATTCTATGATTCTAGAGGAGATAGACATTTTATTAATTAGTAATGAGTTGAAGGGTTATGGGGAGCGGGAAGGAGAGTGCCATTTGAAGCAGAGATGTGATCAGCCACGATTGAATCAGATGCAGATCAGGCTCCAGGGAGTGCTAGGCCCCTGCTCCTAGTTCTACTGTTACATGAAAAATTAGTTGCTTGAGCTTGGAATCCTTCAGCTCTCAACACCAGAAAGATAATTCCCTTCAGCCAACCAAGTCTCTAATGAATCAAAGTCTCCGCACCTTGTCGTACAGTAATTAGATATCAGGAGTACCAATTACACAGCATTAGCAGCATATTGCAATAGGGAATACTTCAGAAGCACATCATAGTCTCTTGTTTGCTTTGCAAGGTAGCAAATATTATAAACACTGTCTAAAATAAGCTTATTTACAGGATAATCACACAAAAACACAAAGATAAAGGCATGGAACAAATACTTGGAAAACAATGAAGATGAATCAGTCATAAGGGATTATTTTACCTACTAAATATTTTTACAAAAGGTAAAGTAACACCTCTGCGTAAGTTAACTGTATGACAAACCTTACACCACACTCCAATGGAAAGTAGCAATTCCAAACAAAATTAACTAATTCTTTCTAACTGATTTTTAGATATACAGAATACTTCCCTGCTTGCTCACAAACAGCAACACATCAACGCTAGAACTTCTAAAGCCTCACTGAGTTTGTCAAAACCCAATCCTACTTTAAACAATTTACAACAACCACATTATTGGACAAGAATCGCTGCTGCTTTTTATCCAAAAGAAAGCAAAGGGGGTGATATATGGATTATGCAAACTAGCCACAGGAATTGACACACATGAACTGAAACAATCATGACGTCTGTATATGTTGGAAAATTTTCTTTCAAGCTGGTTCCCAGGGCAACTACAACAACAGACTTCACAATATGATAACAGTACAGGGTTGCTCCAAGACTTTGGCCCTGGTTGTTTGTTCAACTCCCTTTGCACACTGACTCAGTTTTAAAGAGGCTGCTACCAATTCAAAACCTCGACTATAATATAAAATACATTTCTTTTGTAAGCTTGCTTCATCATTACAGCTCAAACTCAGTTCACAAAACACACTGAATGATTTGATGGCTCCATTCTCTGACCCTGGCTTACCCTTTCTTCATTGGCGTGAAATGCCATCTATGTAGGTGCTACATAAATTCAGTTTGGTTTCCATTGGCATCTGTAACTGAACCTAGACACGAGAACAGTGTACGAGTAAGCAACTTTTCATTTTAACATCGTTGCTTGGCAAGACCTTGCATTGGTGTCTTAGAGTCATAGAGATGTACAGCACGGAAAAAGACCCTTCGGTCCAACTCGTCCATGCCAACCAGATATCCCAATCCAATCTAGTCCCACCTGCCAGCACTTGGTGAATATCCCTCCAAACCCATTCCATTCATATACCCATCCAGATGCCTTTTAAATGTTGCAATTGTATCAGCCTCCACCACTTCCTCTGGCAGCTCATTCCATACACGTACCATCCTCTGCGTGAAAAAAGTTGTTCCTTAGGTCTCTTATACCTTTCTCCTCTCACCCTAAACCTCAGCCCTCTAGTTCTAGATTCCCCCACCCCAAGGAAAAGACTTTGTCTATTTATCCTACCCACGCCGCTCATGATTTTATGTACCTCTGTAAGGTCACCCCTCAGCCTCCGATGCTCCAGGGAAAACAGCCCTAGCGCCTATTCAACCTCTTCTATAGCTCAAATCCTCCAACCCTGGCAACATTCTTGTAAATCTTTTCTGAACTCTTGCAAGTTTCACAACATCTTTCCGATAGGAAGCAGACCAGAATTGCATGCAATATTCCAAAAGTGGCCTAACCAATGTCCTATATAACCACAACATGACTTCCCAGCCCCTGTACTCAATACTCTGACCAATTAAGGAAAGCATACCAAACGCCTTCTTCACTATCCTATCTACCTGCGACTCCACTTTCAAGGAATAATGAACCTGCACTCCAAGGTCTCTTTGTTCAGCAACTTTACCATTAAGTGTATAAGTCCTGCTAAGATTTGCTTTCCCCCAATGCAGCACCTCGCATTTATCTGAATTAAACTCCATCTGCCACTTCTCAGCCCATTGACCCATCTGATCAAGATCTCATTATAGTCTTCTGGAAAGGCACAGCATGACAGACTAGATGGACACAATCAGACAGTTCTACCACCAATTCTCACTGCAAGTTTGAGGCAGGCAGTGAATGAAGTATATTAAAAATTTAGCTAATTTGCTGCTGCGCACCACATGCCTTTGTTACTGCAAGACTTGCCTAATCCTAGTTGGTCTCCCACTTCTGTCAACTTAAGATCTTCTAGAACTCTGCTTCTCTTGTTTTAACCCACATCTAGTCCCATGTTCCTCAGGCCAAGGGCAATTTGGATGTGCACTAAATATCTACATCCCTTCAAAGAGTGAAGGAAGAAAAAAAATAGTCTCAGTGCTTGTTCGGTAAGGCTAGGAAAGGTTATTGGCAAAGTGCTGGCAAATGGGATTAGATTAGTTTAGGATATCTGGTCAGCATGGACAAGTTGGACCGAAGGGTCTGTTTCCATGCTGTACATCTCTATGACTTGAAGTGACCTTATTAAGACATCCAAGATTCTTAAGGGGCTTGACAGGCTAGAGGTGGAGAGGTTGCTTCCCTCTGTGAGAGAGTCTAGACCCTAGGGCACAATCTCAGGGGGTCACATATTTAAGATGGAGATGAGGACGAATTCCTTCTCTCAGAGCCGAGTGAATCTATGGAATTCTTCTGCAGCGGGCTGTCGAGGCTATTAAATTATTCCTGAGGTGGACAAAAATTTACTCAAAAAGAGAATCAAGGGATAAATCAGTAAAGGTGGAGTTGAGGATTATCTCAATGAATAGCAGAGCAGACTCACTAGATCGAATGGCCTTCTTCTGCTTCTATGTATTGTGGTCTTAATAATGTCCGCAACAAGGTGATGCTGTCAGACTGCAAATAATAACTTGGGTTCCCATGCCAACGCTTCCATTTTGCACTTTAACATGAGAAGAAACTGGATGGTCTCGGCCTGGTTCAGAGTAGGAGGGCTGCTGTGGGATTGTTTAGCTATCACAGCTGAATAATTATGAACCCACAGTTCAGCAAGAACTGACGCTGTAGGAAACTCTCACACACTTTCGAAGTTGGCGAGTGATCAATTCAATTTGGCCATCATTTATCAGTCGGATAATCGAATCTGGGTTGTGTAGCAACTGGAACAGTCAAGTGAGGCGTCTAAACGGACAGTACACTCTGAAAGCCATTTGCTTAATCTCAGAAGTGGGACCACAGGAGGACAATGGTGAACCTACTTTCCCAGGCCTACGGTTATAGAAACTAGCAACGTGCTGGTGAGCTCCTGCAGTGCTGTTATAGGTCTAACAGTGTGAAGCTTCTGAAATTCCATCTACAGGTGGAAGTGTGTAGCGATAGGAGGGACGGTGATAGAGGATGCTTAAGTCTTAGCAACTGTGCATATGCATTTGAATGCACGGAGTCCCATATTCTGGAACTGCATCTGCAACTCATGTAGGCCTGGATATATTTTATAAAGTATTCCTCTGATTGATTCTTGATGTTATTAGACACTACAGATGGTAAGTAAGGTCACATACTGTCACTTGCACTTCTGACTTGTAGAAATTTACAGTCAATTCTTTTTTAACATAACCCACCATCTGGGGTTAAATTTTGCACAAATGAATAACCATAATGGCAACCTGAATAAAAATGCAAGAGTTCAGCTCTCCTGAATCAGAGAGTGCTGGAGGCACTCACCAGCCTAGGCAGAAATCAGGGGACACACCAAAACAAAACTGCAGATGCTGGATTCCAAGGTAGCCAAGGCTGGAAGAACACAGCAATCCAAGCAGCATCAGGAGATGCAGAAATCAATGTTTCGGGTATAACCCTTCTTCAGGAATCTTAAGGTTCTCCCTGAAACATTGACTTCTCCACCTCCTGATGCTGCCTGGCTTGCAGAATCTGGGGAGAGAGCAGTTAATAGTTTGGGTACAAATGCTTTGTTGAGAAGTAAATAGTTAGAGGTCGTATTTGTGGAGAGAACTGTGTTTGGTTTCTTTCATGAAGAGAATTCAGAACCTTGGGTGCAACTTTACTTGCTGAAAATGTACTGCTGGTTAAAGCACAGCAGGTCAGGCAGCAACCAAGGAACAGGAGATTCGACGTTTCGGGGAAGAGCCCTTGAAGGGCTCTGGCCTGAAACGTCGAATTTCCTGTTCCTTGGATGCTGCCTGACCTGCTGTGCTTTAACCAGCAACACATTTTCAGCTCTGATCTCCAGCATCTGCAGACCTCACTTTTTACTGCAACTTTACTTGGTTGGAAGATGGAAACACTAACCACCTCTTTAGCCAGGAGAAGGATGAGACTGTACCCCGGAAAGCGAAGTAAGACAATGCAAAGGAGCAGGCGCTACATCTCCTGCATTCACATGAGGAGAGTGCACTGATGGGAATCAAGTGGATCTCATTGACTACGAGACTCTTGATTGGGGTTATTAACCCTGGCCAATGAGGGAGCCCTGGCTGACAGATATAAACAGGGGATTCACTGGCCACCCGGGTGCTTTCCTATATTCCTGGTGGTGGAAACTGAATAAAGATTCGTGCACCTTGTGTCTCACACTGTGTCTCACAACTACACACATACACCATGGGTGCTGGGGAAAATAAGCACTACCGCAGTTAGGCGGTAGTGTGGGGGTTAATTTAGAAAAAGGAAAAAAAAATAAACAGGGGATTCCTATGGGTGCTGGGGAAAAAATAAGCACTACTGCAGTTAGGCGGTAGTGTGGGGGTAAATAAAAAAAACAAAGAAAAAAAGGAAAAAACATAAACAGGGGATTCAGAGTCTCCTGACTTGAGGGACAGACTCTGATTTGGGAGTCACATGTAAATAAAGGGTGACTTGTTGACGGGATAGTGGCCTTTGGGAGTTATTTCAGAGGGCAAATGGGAGGAGTCATGGGAAATAGTTCATGTGGGGAGGGGGCTGGCGAGAAGATAAAATGGGCTTTATGGTGGGAATCAAGATATGATTACAGTTATAAAAAATATATTCCTTTATGGGATGTGACCATCACTGGCAAGGCCAGCATCCCCAGTTACCCTTGAACTGAGTGGCTTTCCAGGCCATTTCCGAGCCCATTTCAGAGTTAACCACATTGCAGTGGGCCTGGAGACTCATGTACAAACATATATAAAAAAAAACATAGGCCACTCAGCCCTTCAGCTTGCTCTGCCACTTGATAAGATCATGGTTGATCTGACTTTAACCACAACTCTACAGTCTTACGTTTCCCCAATAACCTTTCATCCCCCTGTTAACAAGAATCTATCTACTTCTACCCGAAAAACAAAATTAAAGGTTCCATGTCCACTGTCTTTTGTGGAAAGGAATTCCAAAGACTCATAACCCTCAGAGAAAAAAAAGTTTCCTCATTGCTGTTTTAAACAGACAACCCCTTTTTTGTTAAAACTCTGACCTCTAGTTCCCGATTCTCCTACAAAAAGAAACGTCATTTCCACCTCCATCCGGTCAGAACCTCTCAGGATTTTCAATTAAGTTACCGCTGACTCTTCTAAATCCCAGAGGATACAGGCCCAGCCCTACCCAGCCTTTCCTCGTAAGGCAGTCTAGTAGGCCAGACCAGACAATGGCAGCAGATTTCTTTCTCTAAAGGACATGAGTAAACCAGATAGGGTTTTACAACAATTAATGATCATTGTCGTGAAAGTAAGTTCAATTCCAGATTTTACTAATTGAATTTTTAAATTCCATCATCTGCAGAGGTGGGATTTTAACCTGTGTCAGCAGAGGATTCAAAGGCTTTGGATTATTAGTTCGACTGATGTCACCCACTACATTGATGCCCTTGAGAAGTGGGATGGCGGATGATGATCTGTCAAAAGCAAAGCCTAAATGTGGTTGATAGAGTCGTAGAGTCATGCATCACGGAAACAGACCCTTCAGTCCAACCAGCCCATGCTCAACTAAATCAATCCAAGGTCCCATCTGCCTGAGCTTGGCCCATATCCCTCCAAACTTTTCCTATCCATCTAGCTATCCAAACAACCCTTAAACATTGTAACTATACCTGCACCCACCACTTCCTCAGAATGTTCATTCCACGGAAATATCAAGGTCAGGAATATCACAGATTGGGTTGAGGGTTTTGTTGACTATGGTCGAGAGGAATCCTCAGCGGAGAAGAAAATGAATGTTTCAGTGAATCTAGTAGGAAGGAAGAGCTAGCACAACATTGAGACAGAGATGGCGAAGTGGAAGGAAGCATTGCACTGAAAACTGCTGGGAGTTTTTGGGTTTGTACTAAAGACCAGTGGAAAACCAAGTGGTTTCTCAGGCAGAACGAAAAGGCTGGCCTTAGCTTGGGGAATTGTATTTTTTGTCAGTGAATCCAAAAACACTGTCAATATACAGAGATGTCTTAGTCTGCAGTCCACACCTATCCTGCACCTTTTGGCATGAGAGGTAAGGTGGAGATTACAGGTGCCAAGTCCCAAATGGACATTGCCCAAAATAAGAGTGATTGTAATTGTTAATATTCTTCAGAGCCTTTGAAAGGAATCTGGTTCTAAAAATAGCACCAATCCAAGGCAACTGTACAAGACCAGAGAAACAAGCAAATTGCTCAGAAGCTGGATCTGTTCAGAATCATTCAAAATGTTGGCCCGAGAGTAGAACCTCTCTGAATGCTTCTCTTTCCCCCCACTGCAGGGTTAGCCCTTCCTCATGTTTTACAGAATTTGCAGCACAGAACAGAGCCATTTAGCAAACATTGCTCTGTGCTGTAAGGCTTTTATTAAAATACATTTACATACAAAGGAGTAAACGTAATCAGCTCAATCACTGGCTGAGCAAATGAGCAAGTTTGGCCAACGAGCCAACAACAAATTAGGTCAAATAAGGCGAACAAAAATGGGACAGATCAAATTCTCCAAGTGGCCACTTAGCTTCGGTTCTGTTGAAAATGTAGCTGTCTTAATATCCTGTGCGTAATTTTATGGGACAATGTGTTTGGATGATTCCCAACTTTCAGAACTCAAAGCAATTCTCTCCCTCTCCTCAACCTCTTTGAAGCAGAAGCATATTTCTGAGAAAAAATGATGTATCATTAAAGCCTATCTCGTCTTAGGCCAGGGAATGCCTTCACCTGCAAGATTTCCCCCTGTTCCCAAGAGTCAAACATCACCTTGACCTGGAACTGTCTCGCTGTTCAATGCGGCTGAGTCAAAATCTTGGAACTCCTCCCCAACACTGCCACAGCTTCTTTCGACCAACACATTGCAGCAGCTTAAGGTGGCAGCTCATTATTACCTCCTCAAGGGCAACTTAGGGTGGGTGACAAATGCTGGACCAGCCAAAGTGCCCATACCACATCAAAGCATAAATTAAAAACCGATTTTCTATGCTAGTCCCTTCTATTTCAAAGCCAAATGAAAATCTCAGTAATATTTCTGAAACAAGGGTTCTGGGTCAGTTTGACCCAGACAGTTTGATTGTAAAGACTGTAGTCACAGTTACATGCACCACATCGTAATCTATATTTGCAATCAACTCCAACACAGCTTAATCTTATAATAAGCAAGTGCTTGGTTTCTGTTAAACGCTGTACTCAATGAGACTGCACGTCTAATGTGGGCGCCTCTGGAAGGCCAATCCCATTGTGCAAAAGCAGAAGCTAACTCAGGCAAAAGCTCAATGCCTCGGAACTCAAACCAGGATACAAATTCCACTTTAAGAACTCATCCAGCATCTGGCACTAATTGGTCCCCTTGAGGGTGGGGCAGCGCATTTTTCTCACTGTAGCCAAGCCTGAACATGATACTTCACACAGAATCTTCTTCAACAACTGAGCTGTTGAGAAATCAATTTTTTTTAATAAACTCCCAAAACGAATAAAACTTCTTGAGATTAGGTCTTTTTTTTCTCCTCATGTGAG
Source organism: Hemiscyllium ocellatum (assembly GCF_020745735.1). Taxonomy (NCBI): domain Eukaryota; kingdom Metazoa; phylum Chordata; class Chondrichthyes; order Orectolobiformes; family Hemiscylliidae; genus Hemiscyllium; species Hemiscyllium ocellatum. The sequence continues at coordinate 45,093,992 of NC_083429.1, read as the reverse complement.
ACACGGGGGTTGGTTTTGTGAAGTTCAAGATCAGCAGAACAACTGCATCCTCGATAGCTTCAGAACTGATTTTTTTTCTCTCTCTCCTCCTGGATTACTTTAGTTCCCAGTCGCTGCTCCTAACTTTGTGGGCACTGGGCTCACTCCTGCACCGAATTCCATAGAAACCCACAGTCATCCACAGCTCACCCACCCTTCTCGTGAGAACCTGTTTAGTAAGTGTCAGCAACTTATCCAATCCTCACATTAAACACTTCCTGCTTCAGGGATGCCAACTTTGTCTAGACATTCCCAATGCACAACCTCCTGCCTGTACCCAGGCATGTCTTGTCATTTTATCTGCAGTATTCATAAATGATCAATGAAAATGCATAAAGAAATCAAAACAGAGAAATGCGGATGCTGAAAAAACAGAGTGGTTGAAACTCAGCAGATCTGGCAGCATCTGTAGAGAAAAACAGTTAACATTTTGAGTCCAGAGTCCAGTCAGAGATCTGATAAGGGGCCACTGATTCTGTTTTTTTCTTTCCACAGGGATGGTCAACTTGAGCTTGCGCGTGGGAAATTTTGTCTCACTAATGGGCAGCACGGTGGTTCAGTGGTAAGCACTGCTGCCTCACCGCGCCAGGGACCCCGGTTTGATTCCAGCCTCCGACAACTATCTGTGTGGAGTTTGCACATTCTCCCTGTGTCTGTGTGGGTTTCCTCCGGGTGCTCTGGTTTCCTCCCACAATCCAAAGATGTGCAGGTTAGGTGAATTTTCCATAGTGTCCAGGGATGTGTAGGTTAGATGCATTAATTGAGGTGAATATAGAGTAATAAGATAGGGAAATAGGTTTGGGTGGGATACTCTTTGGAGGGTCAGTGTGGAGCTGTTGGGCCGAAGGGCCTGTTTCCACATTGTAGGGATTCTAAGTAAACTTGATTAAGCTTTTTAATGAGGTGACAAAGAAGATTGATTAAGGCAGAGTGGTAGATGTTGTCAACAACGTTTTTCATGGTAGGTTGGTTAGTAAGATTAGATCACATGGGATCCAGCAGGACCTAGCCAATTGGAAATAAAATTAGCTTAAAGGTAGGAGATAGAGAGTTGCTGTTCAAACTGCAGGCCTGTGACCAGCACTGTGCCACAAGGATCAAGGCTGGATCCACTGCTTTTCACCATTAGATTAGATTAGATTCCCTATAAATTGGAAACAGGCCTTCAGCCCAACCAGTCCACACCAACCCTCTGAAGAGTAACCCACCAGACCCATTTCCCTCTGACTAATGCACCTAACACTATGGGCAATGGGAAACCCACGCAGACACAGGGAGAATGTGCAAACTCCACACAGTCACCCGAGGCTGGTATCGAACCTGGGTTCCTGATGCTGTAAGGCTGCAGTGCTAACCACTGAGCCACTGTGCCGCCCATTAGTGAGACACAATTTCCTACATACAAACATGGTTTCATGTTAATATAGGAGGCATGGTTAGGAAGTTTGCAGATAACACCAAAATAGGTGGTGTGGTGGACAGTGAAGAAGATTATCTCAGTGTACAAAGGAACCATGATCAGATGGGCTAAGGAGTGGCAGATGTAGTTTAATTTAAATAAATGGCAGGTGTTACATTTTGGAAAGGCAGATCAGGGCAGGACTAATACACAGGGCCCTGGGGAGTGTTATTTAACAAGGGACCTTAGGTGCATGTTCATAGTTCCTTGAAAGTGAAGTTGCAGGTAGTGTTATTGGTCAGCGGGTTGAGTATAGGAGTTGGGAAGTCATGTTGCAGCAGTAGAGGCCATTGGTGAGGCCATTTTTAGAATATTGAGTACAAATCTGGTCACCATTCTATGGGAAGGATGTTGATAAACTTGAGAGGATGCAGAAAAGATTTAAGGATGTTGCCGAGACTGGGCGGTTTGAGTTGTCGGGAGAGGCTGAATAGCTGGGACGTTTTACCCTGGAGCATCGGAGGCTAAGGGGGTGACTTATACAGGTTTATCAAGCCAGAGCCAAAACTAGAGAGCATAGGTTTAAGGTGAGCGGGGAAGATTTAAAAAAGACCTGAGGGGTAACTTTTTTTTCCCTGCAGAGAGTGGGTGCATGAATGGAAATGAACTGGCAGAGGAAATGGTGAAGGTGGATATAATTACAACATTTTAAAAAAATCTGGATTCGTATACAAATAGGAAGGGTTTAGAGAGATATGGGCCAAATGCTGGCAAATGGGACTAGGTCAGATTGGGACGTCTGGTTGGTGTGGTCAGGTTGGATGAACGGGGCTGTTTCCATGCTGTATGGCTCTATGCTGCCAGACCTGCTGAGTTTCTCCACTATGAGGAAAATGAGTTTTATAAAAACAACTAAAGTGACTCTACGGATCGCTCACAGCAGCGAGCAGGTGTTGGATCTTTCATCTCTGGAGACTCCAGGAAAATCATGAAAAGTTGGCACCTCTGGCTTCTCCCAGATGTTGTGTTTGGAGTTGGACGGAACCTGAGCTGACTTTGCCAATGTAGTGCTTTTGAAGTGCTGCAGGAAGTGCCGTGGTCTATTTATTGCCCATCCCGAACTGTAAGGAGCCAACCCTATTGCTGCACCTCTGGAGTCACGTTAGGCCAGACCAGTTAAGGATGGCAGATTTCCTTTCCCTGGAGGGCACTGGTGACAATCAATGACAGCTTCAGGCTCACTATTACTGACACTTGCTTTCAATTCCATATTTTATTAAATAAATTTAAATTCCATCCTCTGTCATGATGGGATATAAATCCACATCTCCAGAGCAATAACCTGGATCTCTGAATTATAAACCATTGAAATTACCATAGCGCCACTATCTTCGACGTGATCTCACAGTCTTGGGCTCCTGTGACCTGATGCTAGAGTTAGATGCCAATTACACTGCAGTTTTTTGCTGGGAATTGTGTATGAAGTCGACAGAGCTAAGATCTGGGAGGGTAAACTTACAGCTTATCAGGAATGCTACCTACTTAGTTTTTGCAATACTTGTGGCTACCCGCTCTTTTACTCAGTGACAATGCTCGCAATGATTATCATCTTCAGCACCGTGCACAGATTCTAACTTAACTTCCTGAACATCTTGGTCTGATCTTCCAACCTCATGGAGTAGATTATGGCTTTGATGCTATCTCAGACCCCGAGGCTGCTCCATATTACCAAGCAAACCACTGGCCAGGAAGCCCAACTGGCAACTCCATCCAGCTGTCCACCAGAAACCTGAACCTAACAGCAGGAGGTCAGTCACTCTGGAGTCCGACTAGGGGTCATGAAGGTAAATTAAAGTAAAACGAATGAATCTCTAGTCGCATTCATTGAGAGTTTTCTGAAAATTCTATGGAGAAAAAGACTCTGAAGGGATAGACAAGTGATTATTGTACTTGAAGACCATAAAACTAGGACGATGAGAAGGGACAGGAGCAGGCATAGACCTACTGGCAGTTCGAGTCTCACCTCATGGATCAAAGCAAAGTAAAAGTAAGGTTGCCACAATCCCAGAGAACTGTAGGACTGTTCTCCCAGCACAGGTCATTCTGCTATAACTGTGTTTCATCAATGCAAATTCCTTGTAATGCAATTGAGGAATTGACGATGCAATTTAAATAATGCAAACTTTTAAAATGTGCGTTGGCTGCAACATGATTACATTGCCAACACTTTGACCACTGCTTCCAAAGCACGATTTTTCTATAAAATGGGGTTGTCCAAGAACGCAGCCATCGCATAATAAAAGAAATACCTGTATAGAGAGATGGTGGTTTAACCTGAGGGTCTCAGCACCTCAAGTGAAGGGCAATATTGAGAAGACAGGACCTTGATGGTAACCTCAGTCAGTGTGGGAAGTGAACCTGCATTTCACAGAGACAATGAATGTGAACTGCCTTTACTGCATCTGTTTCAATGAAAGAAAATCAAATTTGCTCTTTCATTTCTCAAGCCCTGACCATTCAGAGTCAACTTGCCTGGTTTAAAATTTAAACAAACATTAACTGATTCATGGCAGTTAACTGTTAGTCAGCTTAAAGACATTATTCTCCATGGTGCAACTCTTCTAATCAGCGTCCACATGTCAACCAATCATCACTCTCCTCTCCTTGAATATGCATTCTTGTGAGATGTCCTGATGAAAACTTTTTACAAAAATGATTTTTTTTTAATAATACTCAAGTCCAATACTATTATGACTGAGATTATGGAGAAGATTTGTAGCTCAGGTTGTGGATCAGGTTGCTAATTTGCTCCCTGAGCTGATAGATTTGTTCTCAGATGTTTCGTCACCATGCTGCGTAACATCATCAATGAGCCTCCAGCGAAGTGCTGGTGTTCTGTCCCACTTGCTGTTTATCTGTCTCGGTCTGTTGTGGTGTGTGATATCACTTCCAGTTCTGTTTCTGCGAGATTTGTAAATGGGCTCCAAATCTATGTTTGTTAGTGGAGTTCTGGTTGAATGCCTGGTTTCTATGAATTTGCCCTTTGTTTAGCCTGTCCCAGGATGGATGTATTGTCCCAGTCAAACTGGTGTCCTTCTTTGTCTGTGTTGAAAGATACCAGTGATAGTTGGTCATGCGTTTTGGTGGACAGTTGGTGCTCATGTATCCTGGTGGCTAGTTTCCTGCCCATTTGTCCAATGTAATGTTTGTTGCAGTCCTTGCAGGGGTTTTTGTATATGACGTTTGTTCTGCTGGTTGATGGTACGGGGTCCTTTAAATTCATCAGGAGCTGTTTCAGTGTAGGCTACCATAATGCCTAGGGGCCGGAATAGTCTGGTTGTCATCTCTGGGATGCCTTTGAGGTGTGGCAGGGTCTCTGAAGGCTCACTGATAATGTTACCTTGCATGATGGCAACATGTCTGAGAACAAATCCACCAGCTCAGCAGGCAAACTTACAACCTAAACTATCAATGACGGTTCATTAATTATTAGTTAGCTACATTATCTCTAAGATAACAATTGACTCTCATGAAACATCGGGCCTAACTTTAGATTGGAGACATGTTTTTATGACTCAGGTTTCTATCACAGGAAACTGGTTAGTTCCTTCCAAGAACAGGCCTTTATAACTTGATGAATGAATCTCATCACATGTTGCCAGTTAAACCCTTTCAGGTCCTAGCTGTCTTTAACAACACCTGTCAGGTAAGTAAGTCCAACCTTAGGGAGACCAAAGCTGCACTCAGGTATGGCATGATCAATGCTGTGTGTAACTCTTGTTTCTTACAGGGCTTTGGAGAGGGGAAGATTTAAAATGCAGAGTCAGGTCACTGATATGAAACTTGGCATTTAAAACCCCAGCAATTCAGGAGAACGGGAAACAGGGCGGTGGCAAAGATTTCACAGGTCGAACTTAGATAAGTACATGAATAGGAAAGGTTTGGAGGGATATGGGCCAAGTGGAATTAGTTTAGTTTGTGATTTTGTTCAGCACGAACTGATCGGACTGAGCTGTGTGACTCTGTGACTATGATTAATGACAAGCAAAATGTTGCTCAGGACGTCTGAAGGATGTTTGTTATCCTGGTAAGAACAGGAGAGTTCACTGCTGCCACTTGGGGAATGTTGCTGGTTCAAAACAGCTGCCACCGAACCTACAGCTCCATCATTGAGTAGCTGTGTGCACTCGATTGCTTGCTGCACTTTAAGACATGGCAAGACTTCAAATAAATTCAAGTATGATTATTACAACATGCCAGCAAAAAAAAACTGACTCACTCCCAGATCTAATTATGTTTAATAACACTTGATTTGGGCCATATTTCAAAACCCAAGTTTGACGTCATCTGACCAACCTTGCCCACCAATCTTTCTCTGAACAATCTTGTCCACCCTCTATAATTTTGGAGATGGGCTGCACGATGAGCCCCAGTGTAAGTTGCGCTCAAAAAAGTAAGAGCTGTCAAGAGCAATCTGCAAAGCCATAAGTCTTTTGTTTGGAAATGAGCAACTTCCCAGAAGACTATGGATAAACCACCCATGTCATGTGGGTTAAGCATGTGAGGAGCCACAAAGGAAAGACGACCCTGATGGGAGTTGTGTACAGGCCTCCTAACAGTAGTCAAGATGTGGGGAAGAAAATAAGTCAGGAGGTAGAAAAGGCAAATAAGAAAGACAGTATTACAATAATCACCTTCAATGTGCTGGTGGACTGGGAAAATCAGGTTGGAAGTGCATCCCAAGAAAAGGAATTTGTTGAATGTCTATGACATGGCTTTTTTAGGCAATTGGTGATGTGTAATGAGGCAGATTTGATTAGGAGGGAAACCCTAGGTGGCAGTGACCATCATACAATAGAATTCACCCTGCAGTTTGAGGTGGAGAGGCTGAAATTAAATGTAACAGTATTGCGTGGAGATCCTGATCCATTTTGCAACAGAATCTATATTGTTTTCTGAGTTCTCCACTTCCTGTTATGACATTGACAATGCTATGTCATTGTGTGTCAGAGGATGTCTGGGTCAGGAAGGTGGCAGTTCTGAAGAGGGCAGGGTGAATATCTGTACTCCCATACTTTACTGTTCTTGCTCTAATTCTGCTTAAGACGTCTACAGCATGATTCAACCAATCATCTTTTATACCCAGGCCTGGGATATGGAGTCCACACCAAATGATAAACCCATAAATTATCAAATTGGTTTGAAATGGGTGTAGCGAAGCACACTTAATCTCCAACAGCTGCTTCTTTTGCAGCCGGGGCATATAGACACAGTCGCCAACCTTGGAATCTCCTAGAGTTCACCATAAAAATAAAAAACATAAATCTTGCAGGGGAATTTGTCATTTGTCTACACCCTTTCATCAAGTTACAAGTGGGAAATGGTCTTCAGGGGGTGTTTGGGAGTTGGGGGGGGGGGGGGGGGGGGGGGGGAGTCCATGGTGAAATGGTCTCTTCCTACCTCAACGCCGTTCTGCCCCCCTTAGTCCAGGAAGCCCCCACCTACATTCGTGACACCACCCATGCACTTCACTTCCTCCAAGATTTTCATTTCCCCATCCCCCAATGCCTCATATTGACCATGGTCATCCAGTCCCTGTACACATCGATCGGCAACAACAAAGGTCTCCAAGCCCTCAGTTTCTTCCTCTCACACCATCCCAACCAGTACCCTTCCACTGACACCCGCATCCGCCTGGCTGAACTGATCCTCACCCTCAACAATTTCTCCTTCTAATCATCCCACTTCCTTCAAACCAAAGGGGTAGCCATGGGCACCAGCATCGGACCCAGCTATGCCTGCCTGTTTGTCAGGTATGTGGAACAGTCCATCTTCCGTAGTTAGACCGGCACCACCCCCAACCTGTTCTTCTGCTACATTGGTGACTGTATCGGCGCCACCTTGTGCTCCCACAAGGACGTTGATCCGTTCATCAACTTTACCAACACCTTCCACCCCAACCTCAAATTCACCTGGACCATCTCAGACACCTCCCTCCCCTTCCTGGATCTCTCCGTCACCATCTCCAGCAACCAATTAACCACAGACATCTACTTCCACCAACTTTCACAGCTACCTGGACTACACCTCCTCCCACCCTGCCTCCTGTAAAAGTGCCATCCCTTATACCCAATTCTTCTGCCTCCACCGCATCTGTTTCCAGGATGACCAATTCCACCTCAGAAAGTCCCACATCTTCTTCCAAGATCGCAACTTCTCTTCCCATGTGGTTGACAATGCCTTGGTTGATGATGCCCTCCAGTGCATCTCCTCCACTTCACACACCACCGCCCTTCAACCCCAGCCCTCCCAATGCAACAAGGACTGAACCACTCTGGTCCTCACCTTCCACCACCCCACCAACCGCATGTATCACATCATCCTCCACCACTTCCGCCACCTCATAACGGACCCCACCACCAAAGATATATTTCCCTCCCTAATCAATCAGTCTTCTGAGAGACTATTCCCTCAGTGACTCCTTGATCAAATCCACGCTCTCCCGCCCTCCCCCTCCCCCCCAAACAGCCGACACCTCATTCCTGGCACCTTTCCCTGCCACGGCAGGATGTGCAAAACCTGTGCCCGCACCACTCCCCTCACCTCCATCCAAGGCCCCAAGGGATCATTCCACATCCATTAGAAATTTACCTGTACCTCTCCCAATGTCATCTATTGCATCTGTTGCACCCGGTGTGGCCTCCTCTACTTCGGGGAGACGGGATGCCTTCTCGCGGATTGTTTCAGAGAACATCTCTGGGGCACCACCAACCCCACCACCCCATGGCTGAACACTTCAACTCCCCCTCCCACTCCATCAAACACATGCAGGTCCTGGGCTGCCTCCACCGCCAAACCGTTACCAACCAACGCCTGGAGGAGGAACACCTCATATTTCGCCTTAGAACCCTGCAACCACATCGGCTAAATGTGGATTGCAACAGCTTCCTCACTTCCCCTCCCCAACATTATCCCAGTCCCAAGCCTCCAACTTGGCACTGCCCTCCTGACCTGTCCATCACTCCCCTCTCTGACCTTCATCCACCTATCGCTTTCTCAGCTACCTTCCCCCCCAACCCCCTCCCATTTATTATCCCCGGCCCACAAGCCTCATTCCTGATGACGGGCTTATGCCCAAAACGTCAATTCTCCTTCCTCAGATGGTGCGCTGTGCTTTCCCAGCAATACACTCTCGACTCTGATTTCCAGCATCTGCAGTCCTCACTTTCCCCCGGTCAGGGAGATATCTGACCAAGGACTGTCCATGGTGCAGTGATCTGAACACCCCACACAAACCTTAGCTCCAGCAACAAAAGTGCACCAGTAAGAGGAGATCTGGAATAGTTCAAATGGCTTCTACATTCGCTGCTTTGATCGACATGTGTTGCTGCTTTGAAAAGACAACATGGGCTGCAATTTTGGAAGTTAACTGGGTGGCTTATGATCAAGGTTCAGCAAAAGATTTTTCTCCAACTTTATTACAGAACTGCATATACTTGTCATGCCTTCTAACCCAAAATAATTTCATTTCATTTTTGTCATGGTCTAGTAATTTGTTCTAAGCCACATATTATGCGTATTTATTTCCATTACTCTAAGACGTAAACAGAAACACAGAGGCCTAACATGCCACGGAAAACACATGGGCTTGACACGATATGTAGAAAACAAGGCACCAGATCAACACGGAAGTCATGTTTCCCCAGTTATATACTCCGTAAGACTGGAGGAAAGGGGGACTGCTCTTTTTAAATGGCTCCACTGAGTGAGCTCCACAAGATTGCTGAAGTCGAGAGCTTTGATGAGCTCAGCGTACATTGTACAGTCGTATACTGACCCCTGTGCAGGTGCCAAGCAAACACACAATGCGAGTCAAACTTGGAAGACACAAACTCGAAAAATCTGACAAAATAGAGATGTGGGGGCATTCAGATGAGACAGTGGTACCCAAGTTCGCTCATCTTCAAATACCAAGCACTCTGTGCAACAGGGTCAAAACCCTGGAACCTCCTCTCGAATGGTATTACGGGTTTACCTACAGAACATGGACTACAGTGGTTGGAAAAGGGCAGCTCACCACCACCTTCTCAAAGGTGATTTGGGGTAAGTAATAAACGCTGGCAAAGCCAATGATGCCATCACACCATTAATAAATAACAAAAATCAGCCAATCAACCTGGACTCCAATTGCGAAAATAACTTGCATTAATAAAAACTTCTTTAATGCAACAAAACGTCCCAGGGTGCTTTTCAGGAGCATCACTGATCAACATTTGACAGTCAGCTGCCGACAGAGACACTAGGACAAGGGACCAAGAGTGTTTGAAAGGAGGAACGTTGTGAAGACAGGGTTAGTGGAAGTGACGGGAGAGTCATTCTCAATTCACAAAGACTATCCAACCTCAGAAGAAGCATGGTACTGTATTTGAGGACATCCCCATATCACTTCTACACTTGAGATTTTGAATATGGTTCTGCCATTCTTTTCACATTTTAAACCTACTGTGCCAGACACAAACACTGTAAGGTTATCCCATTCAGGCAGACTGGCACAGCTTCTCTCTGCAGCCATGCAAGGTGACTCTCCAGCTTTATGAGGAGAAAGTGAGGTCTGCAGATGCTAGAGATCAGAACTGAAAATGTGTTTCAGCTTCCTGAAGAAGGGCTTATGCCCGAAACGTCGAATCTCTTGTTCCTTGGATGCTGCCTGACCTGCTGCGCTTTTCCAGCAACACATTTTCAGCTCCAGGTTTATGACACAAGTTTGATATTGCTAAGGCATGGATAAGGATCTAGGAGGCGTGGTTAATAAGTTTGCAGGTAACACTAAAATTGGTGATATAGTGGACAGTGAAGAAGGTTATCTAAGATTACAAAGGGACGCTGATCAATTGGATTAATGGACTGTGGAAAGGCAGATGGAGTTTAATTTGGATAACTGTGAAGTATTACATTTTGGCAAAACAGACAAAAGCCAGGACTTTTACAATTAATGGTAGAGCCCTGGATAGTGCTGTAGAGCTCGAGACCTAGGGGTTCAGATACATAATTGTTTGAAATTTGTGTCACAAGTAGACCGGGTGGTTAAGAAGACATTTGTCACGCTTGCCTTCATTGCTCAGACCGTTGATTAAAGGAATTGGGATGTCATGTTGCGATTGTACGGGATGTTGGTGAGGCCTCTTCTGGGTACCTTGTGCAGCTCTGGTTGCCTTGTTACAGAAAGCATGTATTTAAACTGGAGAGGGTTCAGAAAAGATTTACAAGGGTGTTACTGGGAATGGAGTGTTGGAGATATAAAAATAGATTGGAAGGACATTTCCACTGGAGTGTAGGAGGTTGAGTGGTGACCTAATTGACGCTTATAAAATCATAAGGGGCATAGATGAGGTGAATAGCCAAAGGTCTTTTCCTAGAGTGAGGTTGTTCAAAACTAGGGGGCATATTTTTTAAGGCGACAGAAAAACAATTTAAACAAGATATGAGGGGCAACTTTTTATTTTTACACAGAGAGTGATTAATGTGTGGAATGAACTGTCAGAGAAAGTGGTGGATTTAGGGACAGTTACAATGTTTAAAAGACACTTGGATAAGTTCATGAATAGGAAATGTTTGGAGAGATATAGGCCAAGCGCAGGGAGGTGGGACTAGTTTTGTTTGGGAGCATGGGCAGTGTGGACTGGTTAGACTGAAGAGCCTGACCCCTTGCTATATGATAATGACTTTATGAGTAGGAAGTGGAAAGCAGCTTTTGGCACCCTTAACGTCACTCAGACAAAACGTTTACCTCATTTGGGCCTCTGGTTTCATACATGGGATGGTGCTACTATTGCGGTCTGTGACTCAATCATTGGGAATCAAGTTCAAAGTGAGGCATTTCTCATGAGACATTATCACAGCTTCACCAAAAACAGATGATCCACACATTTACACAGTGCTGTTTGTGCAAGCTTGCTGTGAGTAAAATTGGCTGCTGTGTTCCTTTCTTATAACAATACATTAATTAAAATACTTCACTTGGGAACCCTAAGACTGTGAAAGGTGCATTCTGCCCTTTACCTTTTGGAAGGTTACTCTGTGTCCAACAATGCAGTGGTTAACCAACAGGAGGTTTCAGTGAATGAGCTTAATCTATTACATCATAGAGATGTACAGCACAGAAACAGACCCTTTGGTCCACCTTGTCCACTCCGACTAGATAGCCCAAAGTAATCTCGTCCATTTGCCAGTATTTGGCCCATATTAATTTCTTGGTAGCCACCAAACCTGCTGTGTGAGCTCTAAGCCATTTGAAAACCAAAATACAAACAGAACACAGCTGGGACCTCTTGTGGGTAATGAGTGAACTTATGTTGTTCGATCTGACCAGGACCTGGAGTCTGAGGTAATAAATGATTTGCTCTCTCTGGGCGCTGACTCTGCAATTCTAGCATCAACAAGTTTTCCTTAGTTCCTCAGTAGACAGACCACAAGACCCGTTAAATGCAAACAGTTATACATCAACACATCCCTTACAATACTTAATTACCCGGGTTTTCCACTCTATTTTTAGCTGGCCCTTTAACACTTTTTACACCTTGTCTTCTGTCTCATTCTGTACAGGAATATATTCTTAAAACCAGTTCATCCCCAACTTCCTCCAGATCTGACAAAAGGTTAGTGACTCCGAAATGTTAACTTTGTGTCTCACTCCACAGATACTGACCTACTGAGCATTTCCAGCACTCTCTCTTTTAATAGTAATTTGCAAACTGGGAACAGATTCAACGAATAAAAACTGTTCAAATTAAGAATCATTTGATATTTTACAGCTCATTTACATTGAAACTACACCATACTGTAGGGAATCGAATCTAAAAAAAATGTTGCAAGGCAATTAACTAATTGTGCAATGCCTTTGCTCAAGATAATTACTCGAAGGATGAAAGGTTAAGCTGGGTGACCCTTACATTAGAATTCTTGGAAGAGGGGTCTCTACAATGAGTGAACTCCTGCCTGTTATTGATCTATGATTAAAGTCTATGAATCATTGCCTGTTTCTGAATGCAAAGCAAGCTTTCTGTTCCTCAAATCACAGCTTCCCAACGAACTGGTCTCACCAAGTGTGTTAACCCGTCAGGTTCACTGACTGGAGGATTCGTTCAGTAAAAGCCATTTGAAAAGCAAGTGTGAATCCAAAACATTCATTCTGAGATTGCTGGGTTCTGTGAGACAGTAGGATGGTGGTGCCTAGTACTGAATTAGAGGATTGGAGTTTTGAAAGAATCCCATTATACCAGATCATCCACAATTGGTTGTTATACATCTTTAAATGTAGGAGGGCTAAAAGAATTTAAGTGAAAAAATGGGACCCCATTAGCTCAAGTCCTCAGTAGTATATCTTAAGCACTGGAGTTCGTCTCCTAAATCTCTCCAACCTCCCTATAGTTTTCTCTTTTAAAGCATTCACTAAAATCTGCTCTTTGATCCATTCCATCTTAACATCTTATATGACCCAGCGTGAAATTTTAACAATTTCCATGTGAAGTATCCTGGGTGGTTTTACTACCCTAAGCACAATAAATAATTGCAAGTTGTTGTAATAATTTTTTTAAAAAATCATCTGTTCTTCCAGATGGTGTCTCATTTTAGTGTGGAGTAAGCTTTAGTTCATAACATCAAATGACAAATTTATTGGTTGCATTGTTAGAATCTACAAAGAAGCGTTTCAGTGAAACAGAGGTCTGATTTTCACTTGGTAATAGAGAGGCTGCAACAGTTCTCAAGTTATAAAATACAGGAATGGTTAAATGACATGTCAAACTTTATAAGTGCAAAATGAAAAGTAAGGGAAGAGGAATCGATTGGATCATTCCAATGAGACAACAGTCTTAAACCTATTGGAAAAATCTTTGAGTACATTCAATTTAACACTTTTTTTACAAGTTCTAAAACCAACAATTTTAAGTACTTCTGTAAAGTTGCTGTATCTCTTCTCTCCTTTGATTTCAAACCTACTATTCAGAAATTCAGAATTCCCATGTGCTTAACTGTTTGCTATCCCAACCATCCCCACCTCCAAATACGCATGATGCCTGTGAACTTAGAGTACAAAAGTTCCTTAATTTTTGGTTTCCGCTCATGAGATATGAGCATTCCTGGCTAAGCCAGCATCCACTGCCATCTTTAATAGCTCTTCAGAAGTGGTGGTGAGTGACTTTCTTAAACCACTGCAGTCATAGAACGGAATAATTGAGTCATACAATCGCAGTGCACAAACAGTTTCATTGGTCCATCAATACACACCACCCTCTGAACAGCATCCCATCCTGACAGCTCACACCCCCACCCACCGCCCCTCAATACCTGTAACCCTGCAATTCCCTTGGCTAATCCAACTAACCTACATATCCCTGCACATTGCGGCAATTTAGCACAGCCAATCCATCTCACCTGCATATCTTTGGACATTTTTTTTTAAAGAAAAGTTTACTTTTCAAATTTCAATGTTGGTCCATTGGGGGTGAAGATATACTCACCGTGATATGAGGGAGGAGGATCCAGGATTTTGACCAACTGACAGTGAAGGAAAGGTGATATTGTTTCAAGTCAGCATCGTATGTAGCTTGAAAGTGGTGGTGATCCCATGCATCTGCTGCCCTTGCCAGTCTAGGTGTAGAAGTCATAGGTTTGGAAGCTGCTGTTGAGTGTGCCTTCCTTGGTTGCTTTTCGCTTAGTCATAGCTAAACCTACAGCATTTTCTTGATGGGTATCAGTCTCAAGACCCATCAGCATAAAATCTGGGCTGACATCTCTGTGCAGAATTAAGGCAAAGCTGCACTGACAGAAGATGCGGTCTTTCAGATGAAATATCAGAAATCAAGGTTGATCCACCAGCACTCTTTCAAAGGACAGCTCTTCCTGATCTCCAGGCCAATACTTATCCCTCAATCTCATTATTACATTGCAACTGTGCTGCCTCATTTCTTCAATTACAATGATGACTGCACATCAGAAATACTTGATCATCTGTAAATTGCTGTGGGATATACTGCGAATGTGAAAAGTGCTTGATAAACTCAACGTTTCTCTCTTTGCATTTTATGGGTAATTTGAACAAAACAGCAACCTGAAAAACTGATTGAAGCGTCGAGTTCAGAGCCAAGTTGGGTGCTGTGCATAATTCAACTTATTGAAAAATGCCACGAGATATTACCTCATAAACGTGTCCCAAATGTTTTAAAGAGCTTTCAAAGAATGGCAAGATTAAATCTCAGGCAATTCAAACACTAAATCGCATATGAGGATTAAAAGAGTAACATAATCACTCTCTGTTTATAGATTAAAGACTAAAGCCACATGCCTCAATTATCCATAACCGGATAACTTCAACAGTATGTCATTTTATTATTATACCTAACATGAATACCAGAGGTCGTTTCACTGTTTAGAATACCAGCATTTTTTCTGGTATTAACCATTGAATTTCTCACAGGGATGCTCCTGCTGGAAATTAGAATGGTAACTGGAACGGCCAGTGACAACTCACGAGGACTGCTCAGTTCTTCTGATCTGGGTTGGAAGCAGACCTTCAGCATCCCTGTGATCTCAGAGACTGGGGCCAACATCTGGAATTCCTATTCCTAGCTGCTATTACATTGCCTCTGCTGAGCAGTACCACAACTGAAGCTTCCACTCCAACTGTGGTTTAGTGAGTAGTTCTCTCACTTTGGAGTCAGGAGGTCATTGGTCCAGTGACCTCAAGTACAGTAATCCTGTCTATCCAGTGCAGTACTGAGGGGGCACTGCCCTCTCAGAAGTGCTATATGTTGGATGCAGCAATAAATCAAGACCCTGTTTTATGTCTTCAACAAGCAGAAAATATCCCATGTTTTGACTTTAAGTAAAACTTTTTGGGTTACGTTATGTCAAGGAGGGTGCTATATGAATACAATTAGTTTTGTTTTCCTCCTGTTTTATTAGTGGCCACTGGACTCTGGCTTCAGACTGAATCAGTTATTCATTAATATTACATTGCCACCTAAAAATCAATATGCTGCAATTGGACAGTTTTCGCTACAGGGAGAGGTTGAAAAGGCTGGGAACTATTTTCCCAGTAGGTGATCTTATGAACACTTATAAAATCATGAGGGGCATGGGTAGGGTGAGTAGGCACAGTCTTTTCTGAAGGGATGGGGAGTCCAAAAATAGAGGGCGTAGGTTTAAGGGAAGAGGGGAAAGATTTTTTAAAATGACCTGAGGAGCAACTTTTTCACACAGAGGGTGGTGCATGTATGGAATGAGCTGCCAGAGGTAATGGTGGAGATTGGTACAATTACAACATTTAAAAGGCATCTGGGCAGTACATGAATAGAGAGATATGGCAAATGGGGCTAGGTTTATTTTTAGGATATCTGGTCAGCATGGACGAGTTGGACCGAAGAGTCTGTTTCCATACTGTACATCTCTATGACTCCATGAATCTGATGTAGCATTTATATATCCTAATTTCACATTCCTTTCCCATGAACCCATAAAATGTAGAAGCAGAATTAGGCCATTGAGCCCATCAAGTCTGTTCTGTCACTTAATGAGGTCATGATTTAATGATAATGCTCAACTCCACTTTCCTGTTTTATCTCCATAACCCTCGATTCCCTCACCGATCTGTCTTGGCCTTAAGCACGCTCAACAATCCAGCCTCTACAGCCCTCTGCAGTAAAGAATTCCATAGATACACGACCTTCTGAGGGAAAAAAATTCCACTTCATCTTTGCATTAAATGAGTGACTCCTTACTCTGAGATGATGCCTCTGGTCCAAGACCCACAAAGGGAAACAACCTCTCTGCATCGACCCTGTCAAATCCCCTTAGAATCTTGTATGTTCCCAGGCAGTTTGGAAAAGGAACAGTTACTCTCAGTTGCCAAATCACTCAAACAATTCCATGGACTGGACTATTTCTGTGGGGAATGAATAAAAATAGCTTTCCAACACTGAGAATTTGAAAAAGTAAATTCTGTTTGAAATCAGTGTGAGATCCCTGCTGGGTTGGCTTAGGATGCATTCAGGAATGGGTCAGGTAATGGTGGGCTGAAGTATGAGATACATGTTGGACTCAGGATGTATAGTCTGCTTTCGTTCCCCTTCCCACTCTCAAAGTGGGTGAGAAATTTAATGACATTTTTACAACACTAGTCATCATTTTAAAAGGTTAGACTCCACAAACAGGAAACATGAAGTTCAATAATAAACACTCAGGTAATTGATCGGGGCAGATCATTTACATCTGAAATGTTTTACTTTCCTCCCTAGGGTTTCCCAGTTGTGTCACTAAACAGAGAAAAAGATGCTTCCCAGACTCCAACCCTTTCATCAGATGTTTGGGAGGGTTTGGAAGTTAACTGTTCAGCTTTCCAGTGGTCCTTCCTGGCCATCTGCAATAGAATCACAGAATTCCTGCAGTGTAGAAGCAGAGCCTTCTGCCCATCAAGTCCATCCCGACCCCCTGAATAGCATCTCACCCAATGCTGCATTTCCCAAGGCTAACCCCCCCCCCCAGCTTGCACATCCATGGACACTTTGGGCAATTTAGCACGGTCAGTCCACCTAACCTGCACATCTTTGGACATCTTTCATCTGTGGGATGAAACTGGAGCACCTGGAGGAAACTCACACAGACACTGGGAGAATGAACAAACACAACGCAGACAGTCACCCAAGGGTGGAATCGGACCCAGGCCCCTGGCACTGTGGGGCTAACCACTGAGCCACCGTGCCACCAAGAAGGTGACTGGTGGTCTGTGCTTTATCAGTGCCAGAGTCACTAGAGGAAACACTGCAAACAGCTTTGGATGACTTCACTCAAGTTCTCCATATAAAGGCCCCCACTCACCTTAGGTGTCGCTCTTGACACTGGTGGTGTGGAAAGTAGCATACAGAGACTTGAACACAAAACCTAAACTGGCACAGTGGCATTTTGTACTGAAGGATTGGATTCTGTTGGATCTTTCAATACCATGTTACACTTTCTATGTTACAATGGATTACCTAATGTGGAGTATCTATGATAAGTTACCCTAACCGGAAAGACTAACATAAATTGCCCATTGCAAATTGCCCTTGAGAAGAGGCTAGCCTTGAACCATTCATGTCCAGATGTTGTGGACAATTGATGGTTCTTTGCTCTTCAATGTCTTGATAAAGCCAAGTGACCTGTTGGGCATTAGTTAAGAGTCGACTACTTTGCTGTGGATCTGGAGCCACATGACCAGACCCAGTCAGGATATCCAGTTTCCCCTGCTGAAGGGATTCTTAAGACAGTCTAATAGCGTCATGTTTTTATTCCAGATTTATGAATTAATTAAACTTTCCCAGCCACTGCGGCAGGTTTTTGAATCCACTGCTCTACAGCATTCTGGATTGCCTAGTCAACCTAACTGTTATAGTATTGCCCCATTAGTCTTTTTCCCCATTGCCTGTGGGACCTCGCTGCACACAAAACACTTCCAATTTCCACTCCTGAACAGAGAAGGGACATTCCCAGGTTTCGCAAAACTGAAGTGGGAGAAAGAAGATTGGAATTTCATTCTGGGATAGTGTGTGTGATCATGTGGGAGGTGGGTTGGTCAATCCCAGGATGAGATCCAAGCTTGCTGAATGCATTGTGCTGCAGTTTAATAATAAAGAAAAACTAAATAAAGAAGTTTCCCCTACCCCTTACCTCTTGCAACCTTGCCCCTCCAACACACACCTCATAGCCCATCCATGCCAATGCCATGGTTCCTCATTCCTGCTATGCCAATTTGTGCCCCCCCATGCCCCCTCTCTAACTCTTACACAACTCTGTGCTCCTCTATCCTCCTCCGTTATCTCATATATTCTATATGGTGGTCAGTTAACTGGACAGCTGGTGAGAAATGTGAACAGCATGGGCTCAAATCCTGCACCAGCTGAGGTAACCATGAAGAATTCTCCTTCTCAACCACACCCCTTGCTTGAGGCACGGTGACCGTCAGGTTAAATCATCACCAACCACCACAAGCCCTATGATTTAGAAGAACAGTGGCAGCTGGAATTTTACTTTTATATGCTATTTGCCAATCCAAGGCCCTGAACCCATCATGGCCCACCCTGTAACTAATCTGTACCCTGCACACTCTACTCATGCCCATTACAGACTCCATGCCAACTTAGTGCCAATGACCCCCTTTGAAATGCCACCCCTCTATGTCTGCTCACCTCATATTCATCATGGGCCAACCGCAGGAGCAATACTAACATAGAATGAAATTACAAATCTCCCAATAACATTACTACCTAAACATCACTCCCATTGATTAAAGAAAATCAAAATGTCGATATTCCTTCAACTAGTCAGTTATGAAAACATAAATTTATATTTTACATTGTTTGACAGTTCTTTGACAATTTTGACAGTTTGATTATTCCGATAGGTTTATAGAGTTTTTGGCACAACACCTTTCACAGTTCCCAACCATACAACGTTTCCTGTCGCCTATATTCCCTCAGAGTTTGTTTTCAGGGAAACCTGGGGAGTGGGAGGTCAGCATGCTAAATAACCAATAACACCAGAGCTTTGCCAGTCATGTAATGTTAAACTTGCAGGAATTCATTCAACCCTAGTGCAACTAGGCATGCAGATGTGACTAAGGCTTAATATTTACACATTCTATCCTATATTCCCAAATGACACATAAGGTGTGTACAAGTGCCTTTTATTTCAGTTTTTGCACACACTCTTTACAATGTTTGTCCCCACCCTCAGGGAAACAGACTGTGGCATATATGCTGGAGGGGACACCATTAGCTTTGGTTATAAGGAGCTGAACAAAGTAGAACCATTCAGAACAAAGGGAGATGACATTGCTGAGAAATTCCATGAGTTATGTTATTAAAATACTCAGTGAGGCAGATTTTTCTCCTGCCCAAAACCATGACTAGTCCACACAGAAAACCACAGTCTCCACAATAGGCCCCTCTCAAGGAACCATGAGATCCTTTGTACAAAATGAATAAGGCACCATAAAATGAATTGCAATTCTCTGACTAACTGACCAGAAATGAAACATTGAGGTGCTCCAAACACATCTGAACACATCATGACTCTACCTAGTTCTCTCAATAGCTGGTCTAACAGTCGTCCACAGTTATCCTCAGTGTAACTAGCTTGTATAGCCACTGCAGAATGGCTGAGACTCTGGGTTTAGGAGACTGGAATAGACAAGGTAGGTTGATTGAGAATTGTTAGCTTGCTGCATGATGAACTGAGTTGTTGAGCAATGTAGACATCTGCCAGTCTGGATATGCATGCTTTATATGATTGAACTCTAGGAATATGACACACTCACACAAAAAGGAGGCACGGTGGCACAGTGGTTAGCACTGCTGCCTCACAGCGCCAGAGACCCAGGTTCAATTCCCACCTCAGGCAACTGTCTGTGTGGTGTTTGCACATTCTCCCTGTGTCTGTGTGGGTTTCCTCCGGTTTCCTCCCACAGTCCAAAGATGTGCAGGTTAGGTGAATTGGTCATGCTAAATTGCCCGTAGTGTTATGTGAAGGGGTAAATGTAGGGGAATGGGTCTGGGTGGGTTGCTCTTCAGAGGGTCGGTGTGGACTTGTTGGGCCGAAGGGCCTGTTTTGACACTGTAAGTAATCTAATCTAATCTAAAAACTTAATGCTTCTAACCCACTGGTCAAACTGAGTACAAGTGAAACTGCAGTGACTATAGATTTGAATATTTGGCAGCGTTTCTCAAACATTTCCCCACTGTGACTCTACCCAAGGCTCATAGAGGTCTACAGTACAGTAGATGGTTCTTCACCTCATTGAATCTGCATTGGTCAAAAACAGAGAGACAGTGGGGTCTGCAGATGCTGGAGATCAGAGTTGAGAGCGTGTTGCTGGAAAAGCGCAGCAGGCAGCAGCCGTGGAGCAGGAGAATCGCCGTCTCGGGCCGGAGCCCTTCATCATTGGTCAAATACTTGGCCCAAAGCACTGTATGACTTGGCATCAGAAGTGCACATCTAAATACTTAAATGATAGGAGGGTTTCTGCCTCTCCCACATTTACAGGCAGCAAGTTCCAGATTCCCACCGACATCTGGGTGAAAATGATTTTCTTCCCATCCCCTCTAAACCCCCTGCTTTAAATCTACGCCCCCTGGTCATAGATTCCTCCACCAAGGCAAAACATTTCGTCCTGTCCAGTCTGATTAATGTCTTACTTGGAGCCCAACAGACTTCCATGAGATCTGATGTTACTCTGATATAGATCCTTTCATACCTGCTCATTCGCAGGCTCATTTCAGAAAGAAAGGTACAATTCCTTTACTCCACAAGAGTGTGCTGCACTCAGGACACAACTTTTAGGTAAGACTTTGGATAAGACTAAGGGCCCCCAATGAACCTCGAGTGTACTGGAAAATTACAGGATAATGATCTGAAAAGTGCAGGGGAATTATAGCCATTGCCAACATCTATCCTGATATCAAGAAAAATAAAATGTGTCTGGTCATTATCCCATTTCGTTAACTGCGTGGAAAGTGGCTGCATCAATTTCCTATATCACACTTCAAAAAAAACTTTGTTGGTTGAAAAGTGCAAACCCAAGTTTGTGAAAAGGTGCTATCAAAATGCAAGCTTTTGTTTGTGGAGTTTGTTACAGTGCAGGCTGATCAAGAGCAGGAAGGAACGGTGACCTGCTGCAGCTCTACTGCTGGCAAAAGGGACAGTCACGGTGTGACAGGTTTACATAGGCAATTCCAATAAATTCCTATTAGGAATTTACTGAGGGAAAACATTGACTTAGAAATACAACAATAAAGTGACAGTGAGAAACACAGCTTAGTTGTCAGGAGGTCATTGCTAAAACTAGGATTTTTTAATATTTTCTGGATTAAAGTGTAAGAATTCTTAAACAATGAGGGCAAAATTCTCACCCTCATTGGTATGGTGCGAGAAGAGTTCTGGGGACCCAGGTTCAAGTTCCGCTTTGGTAGATGGTAGAATTTTAATTCAATGAAAATCAGGAGTTAAGAGTCCAATGATGACCATAAATTCATTGCTGATTTTCAGAAAACCCCACCTGGTTCACTAATGTCCTTTAGGGAAGGAAACTGCCATCTTTACCCGGTCTGGCCTACACGTGACTCCAGACCCACAAACTGTTGTGTGTCTGGAGTCACATGTAGGCCAGGCCAGGTAAAGATGGCAGATACTTCTGTGCAATTAGGAATGCGCAATAAATGCTGACCTCACCAGTGACACCCTCATCCGGTGAATGAATAAAAATCTGCTGCATAATCAAACTTTTACATGAAAAAAGCACTGTATGCGATTTAACCAAAAGGGAATGTGTGAAATTCAAAGATGAAATGTTTTGTGGGAGAAGGAGACTGCGGTCAGTCAGGGTGTACTGCTACAGTCAGTTCAGGAGTTTGTCCTATTACAGTCTAGGAGGTCAACCACAATCAGTCGGTCGCTTGCTCCGACCAGAGTCCGGGAACTGGGCCATGATCAGTGTAGCGATTTTAGCGAGATCAGCCAGGTGCACCTCCCAGAATATGAGTTCCCTGATTGGGGATGTTAATCCATTCCAATCAGGGAGCCCAGGCTGACAGATATCAACAGGAGTGTTCACTCAGAGCTGGCTCTGAAGGAACTGACTGGTGGCGAGTTCTTCACACCATGTAAATAAAGGGTGCTTTAGTGACTGCATATTGGCCTCTGTGGAGTTATTTCAGACAGTGCAACAGATCAGGTGCAACAAGCCAGGAATTCCAGGCCGCTTAGTTGGGCTGCTCTGGAGGTGGCAGTCCTGGAGATGGAACTGTTTCTCCTGCATTGAGTAATGGGAGGGAATTAATGCAATGGACAGAGGATTTTGTGACAGGAGCGGGAGGGATGGTGTGGTGACCCAGTGAGTGAGGAAGAAGCACAGAGAGCCAGAAGGGTTAGTAGCTTGGGAGATGAGTTATTGATGGGGATTGAGTGCATGCACCCTGTCCAGAGTTGTTGTCCATTCGCCTCATTGAGAGAGTGGTGGCTCTGTGAGTGGGAGGAATCAGAGAGAAGATGGTGGCACCTAATCTTGGGGAACGCAGATCACTGAACTTTATCCTGCACTGCTGGGCATTCCAATTAATACAGAACAGAGGATCTGCAATCCATACCCAGGCTGACTGCGGCCGGTCGCATGGCCTCTTATAATAGCCCTGCTCTCCACCAACACATCCAGCAATCCTTTCTCCTGGCCCATATCCTAAACATGGAGCCTCCAGCTCTACAATTGGAGAGGTCAGCCTGCGTTGCAGTATCTGAAGTGGTGGGCAGCTAGGGTTGTTAAGTATGCTATTAATGGTCTGAACACCAGAAAGTTCCAGCAGTGGCGAGCACAGTCACCTCTTCCACCACGTGAGTCCCACCCCCCCTCCCAACCCCTCCAAAAACGGTATCAAAGCTGCATAATTAATGGGTTGATTAATGGAGATTAATTAATCTATCCCTTGGTGGACTGGGCACTACGAAACGCACACAACAAAATACCCGCTAAAGATGTGACAATCTTGCTGAGTGTATTTTTAAAACTGTGCACTAATTCCTTGAAGAACAATTAATAGGGATATTGTTTTCTTCCAACTGCCAATGTTAGTGAAAATGCAAGGAGTAAAATGTGGACATCTTGGCAGTTTTATCATTGAGGTTAGGGTTAGTCCAAAGAAAATGCTTTGCCAAGTCCAACAGATGTTCTTGAAATGCAACATTTACCCCATGTTTCCTTCAGTGTTCTGTGCAAGTGCTTTTAATCAGACAAACTGGCCAATAAAACTCAGAGCGAATGAGTTTCAGATTTCTCTTTATGAGAGGATTGATCAAAACTGCAATAAAATCCCCACAAAGTCACAGCAAAGCTGTCGATTATGTTTCTTCACCCTGTCACAGTGAAGACAAACCCTGCTGTCTCTGGCACAGGCATCAGTTTTGTTGTAATAGGTTGCATGTTACACAGCTGCATCCTGCATGAGCAGGCTGGTGTCATGACATTTGGCAAGACTTCACAAAGGAATATTGTCTAACATACATTGCAGTTTTCCATTTTCCTGGATTCACAGCACAAAGGTCGGATTCGGTTTGGTATGAGACAGCAATTGAAACAACATTCATTCAGTCAGTGAGCATCAAATTGCATCCAGTGCAGCAGCAACCTCCAGATCAGAGAAACAACATTCAAAACAGTCTGGAAGGAACAAACGGGGACCATTCAGGGCCTCTAGCTTGTTCAACCAATCAAGCAAATTACGTCTTACAGTCAAGCAAACTCTATATACAACAAAGGAACCTTGATTATCCAACATTTGGTTATCCGAATATTGGATTATCCGGCAAGATTACGAAGTCCCAATGCTCGACTAAACTATGTTATCTGGCATTTGGTTTTCCGGAATTCAATTAACCAAACAAAATACTGCCCCCCGGGTCTTTCGGATGATAGAGGTTCCTCTGTACCTCCCAGCCCCATATCCTTTGGCTGACAAAAGCCTATAAATGTCTGCGTTAACATTGATGGGGAGGTGTGAGCGCTGGTCTGGGTTGGACAAGGTCAAAAATCACACCACACCAGGTTATAGTCCAACAGGTGTATTTGAAAACTCTAGCTAGTGTTTTCAAATAAACTCGTTGCACTATAACCTGGTGTCATGTGATTTTTAACATTGTTTTAACATTAACAAATAGCCCAGGCATCAATTGCCATTTGCAGAAGAGAGGTCCAAGCATCTATCATTTTGTGCTTAAAAACGTGTGTCCTTGTTTTGCTCTAAAAGGTCTCGTTCCAATATGTGACTATGTTGCGGACTCCTCAACCAGCAGTAATGGGTCCCTCCTTGCCTGTTGCCCTTCATTCAGAGCGTTAGAGAGGTGTACAGACCTTTCAGTGCAACTCGCCCTTGAATACGTAAGACATAGAAGCAGAAATAGGCCATTCGGCCCCTTAAGTTGCATGGCAGATCTTCCACTTTAACATCATTTCCCTATACTATCTTCATATCCATTATCAAACTTTGATCAAATCAACCCTTCTAAATGCCAGGGAATGCGGCACTAGTTTGTGTAAACATGTTTCATAATTTACCTCTTGGAGTCTGGGAACCACACCAGTAAACCTCTGCTGTACTTCCTTCAAGCTTGATAGCCCAGACTGCAAATTCGTAAATTGGGACCCCCGCATCCACAAAGAACAAAGAGGAAGGTGACCCCATCTGCTTTTGGTGGTTTTAAGAGATAAATGCCAGGATACCAGGTGAATTCCCTAATCTGCGTACTGCACTGAAATGCCAACCTAGTCTATGTGCTCAGTTCTTTAGAGTGAGACAAGAACTCACAACCCTCTCACTCAAAGTACCACACTGAATGAGATGTGACAGGCTTTGCGCAGAGTAAGATCCAAAATACAAGAATGAGTGAAAGCCTGTTTTCCTCTGCATTTGTGGCTGTTGATTGAGTGACCACTATCAGCTTATCATTTCTATTCAGCATCGCCGAAAAGGGACAGGTTTTATCAAAGCTTTTTATCTTGCAGTCATCAAAACAATTCACAAGAAGTACCAATTTCAAACTAACTTTAATGCTACAATAAGAGGACAGTGCTGATTCATTGGCAGAGGTGTTGCACTGAGGAATGCATCAGCTAATGATGCTTGACAGTTAACTGCCAGGGCTTCTTTTAATTTTAAAGGTTGACTCTGATCAAGGCATTGCCCTGCGAATGAACCATTCTACTTTGCAAACAATTTTAGCCCACTGAAAATAAGTAATATTGGTGCTAGTTTATCTAAAACAACCCAACTGTATCAATATTTCTCCTGTAATTATGAGCCTGTTCAACCATTTTCTTTGTTATGAGACTGGGTTAATGTTCCTCATGCTAAAACACAAGACATTGAACAATTTCCAGGAAAAAAAGGTAATTACATTCTGCAAATAATAAAAGCATCATTTCTATCAAACAGTCAGGCCAAAAACATTATAGTTTCCATGTGGCTGTAGGAATTTAAAATGGCGTGTTTTTTTTCCTGATGTGAAAATCCACATAATTTTGTTCATTCCACAGTCTAAGCAAGTATCCAACAGTTACAGCAAAGCATCCATCTCCATTTCACAATGAATAAAAGCACCTTGACTCAGATTCAGATGGGTTCCAATTAGGACTACATTCCACAGATCTGTGAATCTTTAATGACTGTTGCTGTTCGTGTCAGCAGCATATTCCTAATAGCCTACTGCTTACAAGCACAAAACAACACAATGATTTGTTAATGGTGTGTGGCCTTCGTAAATCAAATGTTGTTAGTTCTCTGCACCAACCTTGTCTATTCTAAATTAGACCACACATGGAGCTGCATAGTTTAGGCTCCATGTCATTACATAGATATGAAGTATAGGCACTGGAGAAGGTGCAATCTCTTTGCTTTTACAAGTTAATATCTGAACTCAGGTGTTATAGCTCTCAGCAAAGACTGAACATGGTGGCAACTCACTGGAAGAAAATGGTAAGGGTAGGCTGAGGGAGGTCTCAAAAATTATAATAGGGGTTTAATTGGAAAGGCATCAATAGTTCCACTGATGGAGAGACCATAACAATGGAGCATACTTATGAATTAGGAGCAGAATTAAGCCATTTGGCCCCTCAAGCCTGCTTTGTTATTCAATAAAATCATTACCAATCCGTTTCCAAACTTCACATTCTCATCCAATCCGTATACCCTTGATTCCCTTGCCTAATAAGAATCTATGCACTTTTGCCTTAAAAATCTTCAATAGCCGTGCCTCCATTAGCTTCTGAGTTCCAAAGGCACAAAACCCTTAGAACAAACATCCGCCCATCTCTGTCCTAAAACTGCATCCTCAAATTTTTAAACGCTGCCCTTGAGGTCTGGACGCACCCACAAAAAGAGACTTTGTTTTTTCACATCCACCTTTTCAAGATCATCCAGGATCTTGTACACTTCAATCAAGTCACTGCTTGCTTTTCCTAAGCGAGTGGGAATTAGCCCAGTCTGCCCAATCGTTCCTGATAGACAGCCTGTTCAATCCAGGTATTAATCTCAAAAATCTCCTCTGAGTCAACTAAACTGCATTTATATCCTTCCTGAAATAGACAGGCCAAAATGGTACAGAGTTACTGGGATGTTATCTCACCAACACCCTGTATAACTGAAACCAAACAGGCAAGACTTTATATATTGTCACTTAAAATTTAGGAGAAACCTTCTTCTCAAGACAGTGTCAGACAGTGGAACTTGCTGAGGTAAAACACATCGATTCATTTAATTCAAAGCTGCACACGTACATAAAGGAGAAAGAATTAGGATGGGATGTAGATGGGGTCAGATGAAGAAGGGGAGAAGGAGGCTCAGGTGGAGTTTAAATGTTGACATGGAACCATATGACAGACAGGACTATGTCTCTACTGTACATTTGTGAAAATAACAATAAGTGTAATAATTCTAGGTTACTACTAAAGGCTGCCCATTCTGTTACACCAGGGCTGGCGGTGACAGGCTGCCTTACAAAGCATCTAATGTTACTGAGATGTCAGAGATGAATATACAGTTCACTGCATTGGGTTAAAGTTTGGAACAGGGTGCCCATGTTTGGGTTCAGTTGTCAACCAAGGCTCACGCAACATTCTGAATTGCTCAAACTCGCACAATATAAAGTATTGAGACAAAAAGGAGACCCGGTTTTAAAACTCTAGAAGTTTCCAAAAACACCAGACTAGCCAGCACAATGTTTTAAATGATATGTAATTAACTTATGAGGTGCAGTGATAGTGTCCCTGCCTCTAGCCAGGACACCCATTTTCAAGTCCCACTTATAGAGTCATAGAGATGTGCAACATGGAAACAGACCCTTCGGTCCAACTCGTCCATGCCAACCAGATATCCCAACCTAATCTAGTCCCACGTGCCAGCACCCGGCCCATATCCCTCCAAACCCTTCCTATTCATATACCCATCCAGATGCCTTTTAAATGTTGCAATTGTACCAGCCTCCACCACATCCTCTGGCAGCTCATTCCATACACCTACCACCCTCTGAACAAGTTGCCCTTTAGGTCTCTTTTATATTTTTCCCCTCTCACCCTAAACCTATGCTCTCTAGTTCTGGACTTACCCAACCCAGGGAAAAGACTTTCTCTATTTATCCTATCTATGCCCCTTTATTGGTCAGAGTATTGAGTACAGGAGTTGGGAGGTCATGTTGCGGCTGTACTGTTGGAAAATTGCATGCAATTTTGGTCTCCTTCCTATCGAAAAGAGTTTGTGAAACTTGAAAGGGTTCAGAAAAGATTTAGAAGGATGTTGCCAGGGTTGGAGAATTTGAGTTATAGCGAGAGGTGGAAGAGGCTAGGGCTGTTTTCCCTGGAGCATCGGAGGTTGAGGGGTGACCTTGTAGAGGTTTATAAAATCATGAGGGGCATGGCTAGGGAAAATATGCAAAGTCTTTTCCCTGGGGTGGGGGAATCCAGAACTGGAGGACATAGGTTTAGGGGGAAAGGGGAAAGATATAAAAGAGACCTAAGGGGCAACTTTTTCATGCAGAGGGTGGGACGTGTATGGAATGAGCTGCCAGAGGAAGTGGTGGAGGCTGGTACAAAATTGCAACATTTAAAAGGCACCTGGATGGGTATATGAATAGGAAGGGTTTGGAGGGATATGGGCCGGGTGCTGGCAGGTGGGACTAGATTGGGATATCTGGTCAGCATGGACAGGTTAGACCGAAGGGTCTTTTTCCATGCTGTTATGGAAAATAAAGAGCATGAAAGCATGGGAAGGGTTAAAGCACTGGCAATCTATGGTCTGTGGAAGGCAGGATGGGATAATCATAGTGGAATGCTCTTACACCAATTAGCAGAGTAAGGTTAAGGCTGAAAGGTCACTATGGTGAGATGAGATAACACAAGTAATATAGCAAGTTTCTCTGTTAAGTGTTATGATGACAGGATTGGGACAATAAATATTTGGGACATGACATTAATAGTTAGTAGAGTCAGCTTGAGACAGGAGACTATTGTAACAGGTGGAATAGTTAAATAGTCTGCAATGGAAGATCACTGTAGCAAAGTTAGCAATAAATATCTAACCGTGACATTAGAATAAGTAGAATGTACAACTAAAGAGATAATGGGAACTAATGTCACTGGTTTATTGTGTAGCTAGATTAATATAGTTAGACATGCTGATAAGCTAACAGAAACATGATAAAAAAAAATAAAAATCCACGCACCCTGAGGTTCCTGGGCATTCAAGAATCTGCTTTCTCAGTGTCACGGTTTTTTGTTTGCAAATAAAAGACCTACTTCTTGAAGAACTCTCTGCATCTCCTGGTGATCCGCTATATTTTCTCCACAACACTGTACATCTCTTTGACTCTATGACTAATTGTGTCAGGTCAACTCTTACTTTTCTGCCGGTTCCCCTTTGTAAATAAAACTGTCATGGTCAGAAAGTTGATTCACTGAATGAGTTGCTGTTAAATCTATTGGTGTAAAGTCAAGGAGCAGGAAAAAAGGGAGAAAAACACAGCAGGGGTTAACTGATACCAGACCTGAACATTTAATGCTTTCCCCCAGAGGAATGAGTGTGAAAGGTAAGGCAGTTCATATTCAGAACAGCACATCTGAAATCAATATTTGTCAAGTTGCTACAGCAGTCTTTTTTACTGTGCCATTGTGCATAACTTGTTTTAGAAATATTTCCTAGCATTGTTTCACTGAACAATCTGGAGCAAAAACTTATGACAGATTTGGATTATTATAAGTATTAATCAGCCAGTGACTTTATGTCAAGCCACGTTCAATAGACATGAAAGCACAATATGCAGATGCTGAAACAATAAAAAGAGATACTGCTGATAAAACACAGGTCAGCGTCAGTGGAGAGAGACAGAGAGAAAGAGCGCACAAGTGAATGAGAGTGACAGGAGACAAAAAGAATTGAGGGTTACAGGGATGGGACATCAGAAGCATCAGATTAGCCATGATCCTATTGAATGGCGGGGTAAAGATGAGCGGCCAAATGGCCTACTGTTCATCTCTACCATCTGCTCACTAACTATTTACTCTACTGAGCTGCTCATTGGCTGTAGAACGTAGTCTGTGGGCCATAAAGTGGCCGCTCCACCTCTGTACTTGTCTTCGAATGTGACTGAAGATCCTGCCCACTACCTCTTATGCTCTTTTCACAGACGCTGCCAGGCCTTCTGAAAATCTACAGCGTTTTCTGTTTCTGTTATTGCAATTGGGAAAGCTGTGGGCTTCATTCGATGGTTTGTGAAAGATAGCCCATGTCCGAGGAGAAATGATCAATGATAGTCAGATTTGACTTTTCTCGTTTCATTTAGAGCAGGAACGTGTCTTTAAATGCCTAATCTGCGCCATTCTGAGTCAATCCCACTCAGAGCAATGCAACTGGGATCAGCTACCTTATTCTGGGACAAGCAGAGAAAATAAATACAGTCAGGATCCTAATTCCTCATCCCCTGCTATAATGCAAACTGCAATTACATAAGGGGCAGGTATGAATAAAATCCCGAAGTGGCAGATGGAGTATAACGCAAGGAGGTTGATATTACTAAGCATGATATCTCCGTCACGACTGAGCATAGAAAAGTAGAACGCATTCTTTCAAAGGGGCAGGAATTGTGTTAAGGTTGATGTATATTTAAAGAGACTTGGATGCACACACGCACACAATGAACACAAAGTCAGCTTGTACAGAGGAAGACTGGATCACAGGAATAAGAACATCTTGCAAGTCATACAATGTTTTGGAGAGACTACACATGGTGCGGTGTGCACAATTTTGGCATCCATAACTAAAGAAAAAATGCATTGATGGCACAACAGTGAACTTGCAGTGGATTGGCAGGAATCTGTCCTGTAATGAAAAGCCAAGTGAATTGTAGGATCATAGAATTCCTACATTGTGGAAATAGACAGTTCAGCCTATTGAGTCCCCAATGACTCTCCGATGAGCACCGCACCCAGACCCTCTGCCCCAACCCTCCACACGACCCTAATCCCATAACCCTGCATTTCCCACTGAGTCTAAATTCTCTGGAGGTTAGAAGAATGGAAGATTATCTCATTTAGTTTGGAAACGTCTGAAGGGACTTGACAGGACAGATGCCAAGATTTTTTCTGTACTTGCTGGAGATTCCAGATCACAAGGAACATAGTCCCAGGAAAGGAAGGTCAAACATTTAGGACTGAGAGGAGGAGAAATTCTCATTCTCCAGGAATTAAGAAACCTTAAAATTCTTGACCTCTGATCTCAGTGGATGTTCCCTTGCTGAATATATTTAAGGCTGAGTTTGGCAAATTTTGATCTCTCAAGGAAGCAAGGGATGTAGGGAAGGAAAGTGGATGCAAAAGATCTGCCAAAATTGGATCAAATGGCAGTGCAAGCTCAGACGATCAAAGGCCACCCTAGCTCCTATTCCTTATGTTCTTGATAAGACCATGGAGAATTACTCTGCCAGCATACAAAAGTCAGCTAAGTGCTTAGGTACCAAAGGACCCTGGAGCATTGAGAGCTGCAGCACAACTCACCTGCTTTGGGAATGCACTGCAATGGGAAAAATGGGAAACAGAGTTGGGGATGCAATAAACTTTGTTTTAACTAGCACCTTAACTCAACTAGCACGCTCAATAAATCAGCAAAAAAAAATTATATCCCTGAAATACCGGAGGTTTATTGTATTAATCCTTATGTCCAAAAGTCAGTTGAGGCTACGAGTGAGAAAGCTCTCACCAGTAAGTTTTAAGGCAAAGGTGCATTATTATTTCAATGATTTATTTTGTAAATAAAATATAATAGTGATGTGTATACTCTGTCCATTATATTAGTGTGTGTTTCTACACTGATTATACAGACCTCTTGATCAACTGGAATACCTGATCAACTACGCTCTCCTGGTCCCATCAATGCCGATTAATAAAATGTTTGCTGTACTCAGAAGTCAATGTGAAGTACTCAGGTAAACCTGACAGGTTCCAATCCCATCCCCCCCTCCAGTGGTACGTGCAGCGGCATGCATATAATGTGCTAGCACTCTCCCAGCTTTGCTTAAATCACACACTCAATACTTCTCTGAAAATTGTGTTTACAGGTTCAGACTAATAACCATAATTCACAGAAAGTCTATTTCTCACAAAACACTGGGTAAAGTCTGCAGCAGAAAACTAAAACCTCGAGGAGACAAGTCTGCCTTCATAAAAATAGTCATTAAATAGATCGTTCAACTACTGCAACTTGGTTTTAGAACAAGTCCTCATTAGTGATGGAGGCAAAGCCAGCAGAATTGTAATATTAAAGCTTGTTGGCATTATAATCTTATTTGAAACTAGAAGCTGCCAAATTTTACGTCTCCTCCAGTTCTAGCATCAAGATGAATCCTGGAGAGCAGATATAAATTCTCTGTTGAAGTTCAGATTAGGAGTTGAAGGGTTTTGTGAGATAAATTTGGATGTTAAGTACTTGGGGGTGTTTCTGATATTTTTAGGAAGTTACATTTGCAAGTAGGTGTGTTGATTTTACAAAGATTTGTCTCGAGAAACACCAAGGGGAAATTGGACTAACTTTGAGAACTATTACATTTTCAATACAATATTCAGCTTGATGCCCCAAAGCATCATTCGACAAAGTTGAAAATATGTAACTTTGTTCACTGATACAAATTCTTACTCCCTCTCATCATGATATTGTGACTGAGTAGCTGCTTTCAAACGCTTTCCTTTTTAATCTTTCTTCTTTCCCAAAGTGTAGGCGTTGCCCACAATGTCTGCATTTGCGTCACATTCTTAATTGTCCTTGATCTGGGTGTTTAATTAGGCCATTCCAGAGAATAGATCAGAGTCAACCACATTGCTTTGGATTCACATGTAGGGCAAACCAGTTAATGCCACATTTCCTTCCTACTATGAATGGAAATACATGAACCAGGTGAGTTTTATAGTAATGGACTTTTTCCACTTGTATTAACTGAATTCAAATTCCACTAATGCTGTGTTGGGATTTGAACCAGTCTCCACAGAGCACTAGTCCAGCCAGTGAAATTACCAGTACACTGTAAGACCATAAGACTTGGGAGCAGAAATTAGGCCATTCAGCCCCTCGAGCCTGCTAATAAGTTTCTCATTCCTGATGAAGGGCTTATGCCCGAAACGTCGAATTTCCTGTTCCTTGGATGCTGCCTGACCTGCTGCGCTTTTCCAGCAACACATTTTCAGCTAATAAGTTTCTCAACCCCATTCTCCCTGTAACCCTTGATCCCCTTGTTACTCAAGAACCTACCTATCTCAGTCTTAACTATACTGAACGACGTGTCCTCCACAGCCTTCTGTGGCAATGAACTCCATAGATTCACCACTCTCTGGCTGAAGAAGTTTCTCCTTATCTAATGTTATTCCCTCAGGTTCTAGTCTCTCCTGCCAATGGAGATATCTTCCCAACATCTACTCTGTCCAGGGCATTCAGTATTCTGTAAGTTTCAATTAGATCCCCCCTCATCCTTCTAACCTCCATAGAGTATAGACCCAGAGTCCTCAAACGTTCCTCATATGTTAAGCTTTTCATTCCTGGGACTATTCTTGTGAACCTCCTCTGAACACGCTCCAAGGCCAGTACATCTTTCCTGAGATGTGGGGCCCAAAACTGTACATAATACTCCAAATGTGGTTTGACCAGATCCTTATAGAGCCTCAGAAGTACATCCCTGTTTTTATATTCAAGTCCTCTCAAAATAATGCCATCACTGCATTTGCCTTCTTCAGTAATGACTCAACCTGCAAGTTTACCTTGCGAGAATCCTGGACTAGAACTCCCAAGTCTCTTTGCACTTCAAACTTTTTAATTTTCTTCCCATTTAGAAAATATTCCATGCCTCTATTGTTCCTCCCAAAGTGCACTACCTCACACTTTAAGACGTTGTATTCCATCTGCCACTCCTTTGCCCACTCTCCTAACCTGTCCAAATCCTTCTGCACTCTCCCCGTTTCTTCAATGCCTACACCCTTCCCCTTCCCCCTAATATTATTTCCTGTATGGTAGTGATATCCTAGAGAACTCAGTTGTAAAGTAAAATAGTTATGAGAAGTAAAACTCGTAATCTACAACAATGATGGAAGCTGAGAAAGCGATATTTTAAAATAAAAATGTATTGGAATTTTATGGAAAAAACTTGGCAGGGATCTGGGATAAAATGGGCACAATGTTTTACAGAGAGCTGGCATGGCTTCAATCGGCTGAATGGCTTTCTACTGTGCTGCAATGACATCATGAGAAGTCCTTTAAAACCACAATTCACTTTTTGAATTAGGAAACACAGGAAAAATGGTAATGGAAACTCCAAGGTCAAGGGTGTGGGAGGTTGATCTACTGCAGACTGGGGATCGAATGGCCTGTCGTCTACTTTACAAAGAAACTGATTGCATGTCAACAAAGACAATTAACAGCTGAAGAAGAGACATTGAGTCTAGTGTTGATTCTACATAATTTGGAAGTATGTGGAACCAACAATAAGAAATAGATTTATATGGAACATAATCCCTCGATTTTCTTGTTTAACAAAAAACAGGATAAGAAGTTATGATTAGTTTAGTTGGAGGTTAATTCTCCACACACATAATTTGAAAGAGTTGTAGCAATTGCTTTATTGAGAGCATAAAGGACATCAAGTGACATGATGCCCATGAGCTTGTGATTGATATATAACTCACTGGATGTTGAATATCAAGATGGTTCATCTATTAATGTAAAATATAAGTCATGTTAAGATCATTTTGTAAGGTAATGAGAATAGTCTTAAAGATACATTTTCATTCTTTTATGGGGGACGTATAATGTAAGGGTCTGATATATATATTAATATTTTTATTTGAGTGAATGGATTTTGAACTAGTGCCATGTGGGTTTTGAACTCTGAGCATATTGAGGGGGTAGGAAGGGGGGTGGTTAATGATTAATTGGTCTGTATTTCCATACCTATAATTTCTTTGTCTAAAGTTAGTATCTGCTCCAGGACTGAACCACATAGTTTCAGTAACTTTCAATTGAGTACTGAGGCATTGCTACATTGTCAGTACAGTATAAAATCAAGACCTCTTGGATAGACAGTGCTTGAGGAATGCCCTGACCAACATCTATCTTTCAACTAACAGAAGAAAGGCAGATTAAACCCCTCCCCCCCAACCAATCTCACTTGCTGCTCTGTCAGCTTTAGGTTTGAGAAATGACTATGGGGTTTCATTGCAAGATGACTGCATTTCACTTTATTTAATTAATTGGCAATAAAACTTTGGATTTTGAGAATGTGGCAAAATGTCACTTAATATTAAGTTACTGTTTTTAAGGTTTTTTTTGTGGATTAATGACATAGATTGGGGCTACTATTTTAACAGAGCTTTTTAAAAAAGATATGTATTGTTCCACTCATGGGTTTGTACAGAGATAAGTAACAGCATAAAGCCAGGAATGGAAATACCATGGCAAATTCCACTATGAAAACAAAACATTTGGGACCAAATGTCAGCATTTCTCCCTAAATTCTAGACTGAAAAGTCTCTAAACTAATTCAGGCTTTACAGAGCGAATCCTTTCCAGCAAATTCCAACAGAATTTTTGAGATTGTCATTCTACTTCATACAGGTTAAGGCACTAAATAGCAAATGGAAGTGTGAGGCGGCAGAAAGGAATAACATCTAAGCTTTATACAAAGCAGTAAAGATATAAATGTTTTCAGTACCCTGTCACTCGGTCTAACCACAAACTGCAGTTAAACCACTGTAAATGCGAAACCTCCATTGTGGCACGTTTATGCTGCATTAACAATCCAAACGTGGTTAATGTCAATGGATTTGAGAAATACAATTGGTCCACAAATGGCAAGGCTTAAATTGTATACATGCCATTCCAAAAGGCTGGAACAATGTCTTAACAAGATTTTCCCTCCCTTGCTTCAGCGGGAAACATTTTGTCTTTATACTTTTGTTTCACTCCCCACCATCTATAGGCAACCATACACAATTAAAAATAAAGAGAGAGGAGAGAGAGAGAGAGAGAAAGAAACCAGTAAAGAGAAAGAGAGAGAGACCAACAGACTGCATGAGAGTGACAGAAAAATATATCACATGACAGGCTTAAAGCTTCGATACTAGATCTACTCCATATAGAACATATAAATTTATTATAGTAAATTGCTTAAATAATAAAATTAAGCCAAAATTCATATCATGGTTTATAGCACTAAAATATAGTGTTGTGTAAAATAAAGTACCATCTCAGTGACTGTCTCAACTGGGTAATGACTAGAGAGTGACACCAGAACTGAAAGTAGACCCAGTAAAAAGCAATCTGTCTCATGTGCTATTATTTCATTGTAAAGCTTTTCTAAAAATGATATTTTGTTCCACTTGCATTTTCTTGCAGAGTTTGGCATCAGAACCATATCCAGGAGTGAAAGTACATCGGCTTTCACATGGGAATTTGCCAAAGATATTAACCTAAATTTCATGAACAGCAATTTCCAAATATCCACCTTTACTCCCTCAAATTCTACAGAATAAGCTATCAAAATGACTGTGGTATTGCTTTCCAGTGTCCTTTCCATTGAGTTAGAAAGATTACTCTAAACTGTAAGAATGGCAGCATGGTGGCTCAGTGGTTAGCACTGCTGTCTCAGCCCCAGGGACCTGGGTTCAATTCCAACTGCGGGTGACTGTCTGTATGGATGTTGCACATCCTTCCCATGTCTGCGTGGGTTTCTTCTGGGGTGCTCCAGTTTCCTCCCATCATCCAAAGATTTGCAGGTTAGGTGAAACGGCCATGCTAAGTTGCCCATAGCATTCAGGGATGTGTAGATGCATTCGTTAGGGGTAAATATAGGATAATAGGTCAGGGAATGGGCCTGGGTGAGATGCTCTTCAGAGGGACGGTGTGGACTTGCTGGGCTAAAGGGCCTGTTTCCACATTGTAGGGATTCTATGAAGAGCTTCTTCTATTCTATGACATTTTGTACAGAAGTAGCTTTTTATTGATGTTGCCTTTAAGTACTTTTAAAAGTCAATTAGCTCCTCTTTTTCTTAGAGGAATCATTCAATAGGACGCAGACCAGTCCTACATTCATTACGCTGGCTTCAGAAGTAATGTCAGGAGACTGTACATCTGGAATCTCAGTGATCTTGCTATTCTACATTAGCAGACAAGATACAAGGAGGTGCTTATTTATCAAAAGCTTGCAAACAAGTAACAGCCACTTCAATTGGTGGTACTCAAAACCTCCACTTCCTCTCTCCAAATCTCTTTTTCCATCACCTTAATGTTGCTCACCCTCCACCGGCTCCAATCAATGTCTTATACCAATGTTTATTCTTTATAAACAAACCTGCATGACACTGTGTAGAATCATACACTACAGAAATAGCCACACAGCCAGTCAGACCGAAGGGTCTGTTTCCATGCTGTTTGACTCTATGATGACCCAAGGCCCTACTTATAACTGTATATATGCTGCCCTTGTTTGTTTCACCAAAATGCAATATTTCACATTAATCCAAATTAAACCTCATTTGCTATTCCTCAGCCCATTGACCCAATTGATCAGTATCTCTTTGAATCTTAGGTAACCTTCTTCACTGTCCAGTAAAACAACAATTTTGGCGACATTTGTAAACGTACTAGCCATGTCTCACATATTCTTATCCAAACCTTACCAATGCCAAATTTGTACCATAAATCCAGAGGCCCACTTTGGCCTGGCTGGAGATAGAGGATGTGAGAGGCTATCTGGGCGGGATAACCTCAGTATTTTTTTTGATGCAGTAGGTTTAAAAGCTAAAAGGGCTGGTGGAACCTTCTTCACTCTCCACTATTCCACTAATCTTGGTGTCATCTGCAAACTTCCTCATCATGCCATCTATATTTTCATCTATATCATTTGTATAAATGATAAATAAGAGTGGACCCAGCACCGATCCCGGTGGAACACTGCTGGTCAGGGGACTCCAGTTCGAAAAACAACCCTCCACCATCACTCTTGCTGTTTGAACAAATTGTGTATCCAATTGTCCTTTCAGCTTATCAAGTCTGTACCACAAAAAAATACATTACTACCTACACTAGTCCCACTTTCACACATTAGCCCCATAACCTTGAATGTTATGATACTTCCAAGATTTTATCCAAGTACTTTTTATAGGTTACGAGGTTACCCACCTCAATTACCCTTCCAGGCACTTCACCTGGTTGGCATCAATCTACTTTGCTCCTCCAGTAGTCATGAAATAATCACAATCAGGAGTGTGCAATACCCCTATCTGAATTGAACCTAATATCGCCAAGTAACAGTTGTACCTGAACTACTGTTTGCAACAAGAACAGCCAACCTGACCCAGTCTGAGGCCACATCTGGAATACATTGGTCCACCTGGCAGCTCCCTAGCATGAAGCAGACTGAAATAGGCGGATACCAGGATAATGGAGAAAGGGAGGACTGCAGATGCTGGAGATCAGAGTCAAAAAGTATGGCGCTGGAAAAGCACAGCCGGTCAGGCAGCATCCAATGAGCAGGGGAGCCGACGTTTCGGGCATAAGCCCTTTATCAGGAAGGTGGCGGGGGGAAGGGGACTGAGAGATAAATGGGAGGGGAGCGTGGCTTGGAAAAGCTAGCTAGGAAGTGATACAAGGAACATGGCTCCTCTCTTGAGGGAGACTAAAATTAGGAGACATAGTTTAAGATCAAGAAGTGGCCTTTTAAAACAAAGACGAGGAGAATGTTTTTTTTCCTCTCAGAGGGTTGTCAGAATCAGGAATTCTCTTCCCCAACTTTTAAAGAAGACTGATTTAAAGTTAATTAAAGGTTCAGCTAGGTGGATTTTTGTTGGACGAAGAAGTTGAGGGGTGAGACAGGAAAGTGGCCAGGGGACAACACAACCGGCCCAGCCATGATCCTATCAAAAATTGGGCAGGCAGAAACAGCTAAGTAGCCCAACACTTCCTCTTCAATCTTATATTTCTACAATGTGGAATAGCCCAGGCTGATGGTTCAAAACACAAAACTAAATGGCCCGGACAGTATCAGTAGAAACGCCATTGTCTGCCGTGAGGTTCCATATTACATCTCTGTGAAATGGAGGCAGCAGCAGGTACAGTGTTGCCAGAAACTAATGGTCTCATCGACTGATGGTGAAACAGAGTGTGAAAGGCAGTCTTGCTTCACAAATCACAGCTAATAAACTGTAAATTTTTTTAAAAAGCACTTTAACAGTTGAAAGCAGACTTCAGGATGGTACGCCAATTGGAATCCTTATTTATATGGTGTTAAATGAAAAATATCCCGCGTAGTCCAGATTGCCCTTTCCAAAGGTGTTTAAAATGAGTTTGTGAGCTGGCTTTCCATCTCATTTAACCCTCATTTAATTAAAATCTCAATTGACTGCAATGTACCATTCCGAGAGATGGACGTGGATGTGACAGTGTACAGACAGCAGCATAAAAACCTTGTTAAGTAAATCTTTGAAATGCACACAGCTGAAGGCTCCAAGAACCTTTACCTAATTAGGTTTTCTTTGGGTTGAACTTTCTAGGACATTATGAAGTCTCAAAGGAATGAAATGGAAAAAAAAGGTGTGAGATGGAGCATGCAAATGTTTTATAGTTTATACATGAGTTAACAGACTCCTATTACAATAAAGGGGTGCCTCAGACATACAGCATTAAAACAATGTTTGTTTCTCCTTCAATTTAACCTGCCACCAAATTACTAAGTGTCAGCCTAACCAGTTGACAGCATTCTTAAATGAACTTAGAAGTTCGTGGGTTCAAGTCTCACTTCAGGTCATCAGCACAATTCAGGATCAAAACTTCAGTGTCTTCACAAGGGACTGCTGCATTGCCTGAAAAGCTGCTGGTCAGAAAGGATGCTAACTTGAGGCGTTGTCTGCTTGTTCAGGTTAATGTAGGAAATCATGTGGGGTTGAGTGGGGGGACCGGGGGGCTGGGTGGAATTGCCCTCAAACCTCTCTGCAGCTTCAGATCTAACACAGTTGGTGTTCGTGGGATCTTTCTGTGCACAAATTAGCTCTTGCAACTGCCTTGGTAAGAACCCAGACTACAGTTTAGAAATAAATCTCTGGCCATAAAGTACATTGTGAAAAGCGGCTGAACATTTAAGCTGTTGCACAAGAGAGATGCAGTTTTATGTCTCTTCTGAATGACAGCTCTCGTAGGCCAGGGAACCACTTTCAATGGGTTAGCTGGTCTTTCCCAGCTTCCTCAGAATGTCAGGCTAGCTTATGAATCACAGATTCCCTACAGTGTGGAAGCAGGCCATTCGGCCAATCTAGTCCACAACGAGTCTCTGAACGGCATCTCACCCAGACCCATCCCCCTACCCTAATACCCCAACCCCGCATTTCCCATGGCTAACCGTCCTAGCTTGCACATTCTTGGACACTTTGAGCAATTTAGCATAGCCAATCCACCTAACCTACGCACCTTTGGACTGCGGGAGGAAACTCATGCAGACAAGGAGAGAAAGTGGAAACTGCACACAGTCACCCTGGGGTGAAATCGAATCTGGGTCCCCGGCGCTGTGAAGCAGAACTGCTAACCACTGAGCCACTGTGTCACCAGGTTCAGATGACCTCGAGTCCTGGTGTTGTGCTTGAATCTATCACAGGGACAAATAAAAAAAGCAGTGGTCGAGCAATGCTAACACTTTAAGGGAGAATTAGTCAAAGGAAATATATGCGGCAAAGTCCATTTAGTTCTTTAAATTAAAAAAAAACTCCTTTACCACTTCAGCTATTATATCGACATCGTTTAAGCTTTTGAATCAACTTCAAAAGTCAAATAAGTTTGAGTAGTTCAATAAAGTAATACCATTATAATCTAATTAGATTAGATTAGATTAGATTACTTACAGTGTGGAAACAGGCCCAACAAGTGCACACCGACCCGCCGAAGCACAACCCACCCAGACCCATTCCCCTACATTTACCCCTTCACCTAACACTACGGGCAATTTAGCGTAGCCAATTTACCTAACCTGCACATTTTTGGACTGTGGGAGGAAACCCATGCAGACACGGGAAGAATGTGCAAACTCCACACAGTCAGTCACCTGAGGCGCTGTGAGGCAGCAGTGCTAACCACTGTGCCACCGCGCCACCCACGATGTTTTGATTTATTTTTGTGTTTTAAATTGGCACCGAAGAAGGGTGACACAATACATTTTTGCTGTATTTTGTAACAAAATACAAAATGTGACAATAAATAAATCAAATCAGATGGTTCGTATTTTGAGGAATTGTTCAATTCCCTCTATTTCTGGTAAGTGACTTACAAACTCCTAAACATTCAGTGTTGTTAATCTGCAGTTGGTTAAAGGAGGGTACAAAAAAAGGATTATCAAGGCAACTGTACAACTCTCCCCT
Organism: Hemiscyllium ocellatum; assembly: GCF_020745735.1. Taxonomy (NCBI): domain Eukaryota; kingdom Metazoa; phylum Chordata; class Chondrichthyes; order Orectolobiformes; family Hemiscylliidae; genus Hemiscyllium; species Hemiscyllium ocellatum. The sequence continues at coordinate 45,053,058 of NC_083429.1, read as the reverse complement.
TCCCTCCCCTTTTCAAAGTAAATAATCCATTCTTCACTTGGCACGTCCCCACACTGTTCATAGCTGAAATCTAAACAAGGAAACTCCACTCAAATCTGTCACCTAACTCCATGGCACGCAAAGTTTGAAACCCAAAATGCTCAAGCCATTATTTTGTTGGTTTTCTATTCTCCAAATAAATCTCTTGCTCAACACATGTCCGACATCTGTGATGCATAGAGGGGAATGATGACAGATGCACTCTGGTCTCACTGGCATGAGTATTAGTTTAAACAAGAAACCACACTAATTGTTATCACTGCATATTTTACATATTTTATGCATTAAACTTTATTCATGTCCCACCACAAATAACTCCCCTTCTTGCGTGATGAAGAGTCCCAATCCACAACGTCGACTTTCCTGTTCCTCTGATGCTGCCTGACCTCTTGTGCCTTTCCAGCCCTACATTTTATCATCTCTGACCTCCTTACTACCCCCATCTCTCTTTGACACGTTAACCCTTCTTCACCAATGGTCATTTTCCTCAAAAGTAATCCTGAGAAAGGTGGGAGAACTGTACCCCTTACACCAGGTATCACACACTTTCCACAGAAGTGACTGTGTAAAAGCTCACAGCAAAAAAAAACTGGCAAAATGGCTCTGCAAATTTGCAAAACCTCAAATGAAATATCCTGATTTACTGCCCCATCTGAAATTAGCTCATTCAGTACGATCTGGGGATCTGGTTAGTGCACTGGAGATACTCTTGAAGACACGGTTTTAAGTGAACTGTGCTTTAATTTTAAAAGGACATTTTGATCAAATCACCATCATATTCCCAAAGGAGAGATTCACACCGTTTGATTTAAAAGCCCATTTTAGAGGTAGACCACAGCACGCTAGTTTATTTCTGAATTACACCAGCTATCTCATGATAGAGTCGGACTGTCCATTGCTATTGGATTCTAGTTTCTGGAGTGAACTTTGAACTCTCTACATTCTTTCCACACCATCAGACGGTTATCAATGAGCCAAAGCTGACATCTTATTGATATCAGCGCTTCCCAACTCTTCTCCTCTTTTGCCCTTTTGGAGACATTAAACCAAAGTTTTACTTTAGGTTCATTCCACCATTGAAAGGGTGAGTTCTGAGAGCCTTGATATTTATCGTCAAATCAACATTAATAAGATACTAACCATTAATTTCAATGCTGATTGTGAGACATTGCTGTGCATAAAATGGTCATTCCATTTCCCTAGATTATAATAAAAGTAAGGGTGAAGTTGCTGAAGTCCTACCAAACCATAGAGGTGCTCTCTCGTTAAGAGAGAGAGATGACTGACGGTGGGTTAACCTGAGGGTGACCATGCCTAAGATGAGGGGAGTGTTTGTGAAGGAGAGTCTTCATGGTAAACCTAAGCTGGTGTGGGAATTAAACCCTTGTTACTGGCATCATTCTGCATCACAAACCACGTGCCCAACCAACTGAGCTGATTACAATACTTCCAAAGTAGAGAGTTAATTAGCTCTGATCTGTCATTATGATTTTTTTTGCCAGTACTTGTTGAGTTTCCTCTACCACTGTTTGATAACATTGCTGTTTAAATATGAACAGGAACTAATCAAAGAGAAGAGATTGTGAAATGACTTGACAAAATTAAATGAGCAGCCTGAGGTGTTGTAGGGACGGGTGGGTGGAGGGGAAGAGAAAAAAGGAGAAACCAGGAGATGAAACGACGTGAATACAGCACTCTTCTATTGCAACACAGGCCTGAACTGATAACTGTGGAGAAAGGTACAAGATTTTGAAAATGAAATTCAACCAGAGCTTTACAGGGGCTGTGTTTGAACCAATACACAAGCAGATTGAAATGAGACAAACCTTATGCAATTTCAACAATTAGGATACCAAGAATTTCTATCATTGTGTACAATGAATGGGCAGAATCGATGTTTCAGGAGTGGAATATTTCGATTGGACAATAACTGATTAGATAATGTTTAGGATTAGCCAAGCCCTTCAAATACATGTATTTCTGCCTATGCAATTACAACACAATAATATTCAATAAAATTTAAACCACAGCATCCTTTAGTTTCGTTATACACCTTTTAACACTGTGACGTAATAAACAGGACCAGATAAGGCACTAATGTTTTGTTCAGTCTGTTTTCTCTGTACTTTACATTGGGCAACTATTCAGACTGTATAACATGTTGCATATCATTCCTAATAACAAGGGGTGCTTCAAAATTCTGTAATTCTGCAGTAACACTGGGTGTGGGCTAACATCAACATCAACATCATAAACAGCATATTTTTGTTAGCGGTTGTTCTCCTTAACTTCAAAGTGTGCAATCATCCCTTCCTCGAAAAGTCTACTCTCAATCCTTTGTGCTTTTCCAACTGTCCCAAATGTAATCCACCTTCTTTGCTTCAAGATTCCCTCAATGTGTTGTTGTTTGTTCTTCGCCCACTTTTACCAAATTTCTTCCTCAAAAGCCTTAGTCTGGTTTGCAGCCTGCCCACATTCTCAAGACCACCTTAGCCAATGTCACGACTCGTCAAATATGTTAGTCTTTCTGCAGTGTGTACCATCTACAAGATGGGCTGCAGAAATTCACCCAACATCTTCAGACAGCACCTTCCAAATGCACGACAACTTCCATATAGACGGACAAAGGCAGCAGATATATGGGTAAACCCCCCCACCACCTTCAAGTTCCCCTCGCCATCCTGATTTGGAAATACATCTCTGTTCCTTCATTGTCACTGGGTCAAAATACTGGAATTCCCTCCCTAATGGCATTGTGGGTCAACCCACAGTAGGTGGACTCCAGAGATTCAAGAGGACAGCTCACTACCACCTCCTCATAGGCAACTAGGGATGGGCAATAAATGCTGGCCAACCAACAACGCCTACAATCCACAAAATAAATTTTTTTAAAAAGTCAGAACTGCGCAATGTTTGATCATTCTATGCTCTTTCAGCACCCCTGCATTTTCTGATCCATTTCAAAGTAGAAAATGTGTTGCTGGAAAAGCGCAGCAGGTCAGGCAGCATCCAAGGAACAGGAGATTCGACGTTTCGGGCATAAACCTGATGAAGGGCTTATGCCCGAAACGTCGAATCTCCTGTTCCTTGGATGCTGCCTGACCTGCTGCGCTTTTCCAGCAACACATTTTCAGCTCTGATCTCCAGCATTTGCAGACCTCACTTTCTCCTCCATTTCAAAGTAACCATCCACTCAACTCTACTCTTCCTTGTTCCAGCAGAGCCAGCACACCTTCGATAATGTCACATAACATCTGCCCTCCTCCTTTCCCCTTCCTCCCAGAGTTACAATGGAGCCCTTACTTTCCACTCCACCGGTCTCTGATTCAGTGGATTATCTTCTGCCAATTCTAGTGTCTTTAACATCATGCCCACCAAATACAACTTCCCCTCAAATATTTTGAAAAGGACTGTACCATTGCAATGCCTGGTTCAGCCACTCCAGCTAGTCCCCCTGCTACCTACAGCAAGTGCAGGAGATGCAACATCAGTCCTTTGCCTCCTCCGTTTCACCACCTAACACACCTCCCAAGTGAATGAGATGTTGCTTCTGGGTGTTCAATGTAGTTTGCTTCATAATGCTGATATGTTATCCCCAAACTCCAGGATGGAATTTGAGTATCAGCCTTTTATGAGGCATCTTATCAAATGACTTTTGGAAATGCAAGTGCAATACATCTAGCTGTTTCTCTTCATCAATAATAAGGCAGAAACCTATAAAATGCTCTCAATTTTTCCTTTCGGTTTTATAAAATCATACTCATAAGTCTTGAATGTTCACCTGAGAATGATTTCAACTGGATAACAAATCCCCCCCCCCAACTCCTGCCTTGATCTTAGCTTCAACCCAACACTGGGTATTACAGCGCACAGCATCAACTGACAGACTTACAATGCTCCTCATCATTTTGTCACCGCTGCTGAAGGTGACTGCTAACATGGAGGCGCACTCCTCTGCATAGAATGGCATGCGTCCTTCTTCGTCCACTGCTCCTGGATAGGAACAAACAATAGGAGACACCATTAAACATTAGAACGACAGAAACCCATGTGCACTGCAGCAAGAGCGAGATTAATTCTACATCAGGAATTAAATCCCAACACAGATTCAAGGAGCTTTATGCCATAAAACATGTTTTTGGTGTAGCAAGATCTCTCCATGACAAGAGCTACTAATATAACTGTTGACGGAAAAAAATAAGTTATAACGACAAGGGAGACAGTGACAACACAAAATATTGCTGTCCAGGTTATAGAAAACATGTAATTTCTCATGCTATCATTTTCTTTAGCCCTTTTCCACCCATATCTCTGCTCTTCCGCAATTTTGGCCTCATTATCACAGAATTCCCACACAGTGTGGAAGCACGTCATTCAGCCCATCGAGTCCACACGGACCCACTAAACAGCATCTCAATCAGACCCACCCCCTGACCTTATCCATGTAATCTTGCGTTTCCCATGGCTGATCCACCTAGTCTGCACATCCTCTGGATACTATGGGGCAACTTAGCACGGCCAAGCCATCTAAGCTACACATCTTTGGATGGTGGAAGGAAATCAGAGCATCCAGAGGAAACTCACACAGACATGGGGAGAAGGTGCAAACTTCATACAGATAGTCATTGGCGCTGTGAGACAGCACTGGCAATTTTAATAGTTCTATCACAGATGGCTAGATCCAGGCCCTACGCCCAGAAATTCTCCCCTTAAACTTCACCCTCCAGGTTTAAAATGCTCCTTAAAATATACGTCTTTGACCAAACTTTTGGTCCCTTATCTTAATATCTGTGTTTGTATCTTAGTGTCAAATCTCATTTTAATTACGCTCCTATGAAGCCCTGTGCATTGTTTTATTGCATTAAAGATGCTAAACAAAAAAGTGGTTGTTACAGAAAGAATAGAAATATTTTATAGGGCCAGGACTTAAAATTTATTTTTTCCTAATTGGAGGGCATCACTGCGATGAACTATCATTAGCGAAGGGAGTGAGTGCAGGAGCCCAGCAGTGCCATGCTGACAGCAGCCGCATTTACAGAGTCATGATCCTATGATTATAAGCCCTTTTTTTGTCCCAGGATGAACCTCATTCACTTCTTCCCTACAACAATGTAGAGGAGATCAGATCTCTCTCTCACACACACACACACACACACACACACACACACACACACACACACACACACACACACACACACACACACACACACACACACACAGTGTTGGCACAAGTTACGTTTATCTTTCCAAAACTACAGCCTTCCCACTGATTTAGCTCCCTCATTAGGAGACTGGCAGCAGCACAATGTGAAGCAGAAAAACAATTCTGATGTTGTGATCCTGCCCATGTTAACCCTCAGGGATTGTTTCCTCCAATGTACAGGTCAGGGCTACCCTAGTAAACATGCAAAATGGAACAGTCTTTCCCTACAGTGCCAAAGTAGGGTTGGGGATTTTAAAATAAAAACAGAAAACTCTGCAAGCATACTGTTCAACTAGCATTAGTGATGACGAGGGAGAGTTAGAGAATAAGACGGATAAACTAATGTCTTGGATGCGTTTCCACAGTGATCTTACTTGAAGTACTGATCTCCCCTGCCCTCTCAGATGCTGTGTGCAATATTGCCAGCATTTGTTTCCTTATAAGGTGGTAAGATCAAAGAAACAAGAATTGGAGAAAGCCATTCAGCAGCTTGAGCCTGCTCCAGTATTCAATAAGCGAATCATCGGAGGATGGATGTTCTGGTTATGGACAGTTCAAAAAGGTTTACCAGACTGATTCCTGGAATAGCAAGACTGACTTAAGATGAGAAACTTGATCAGTTAGGGTTATATTCATTGGAGTTTGGAAGAATTAATGGGAATCTAATAGAAGACTATAGAATTTGAATAGGACTAGACAGGGTAAAGGCAGGAAGGATGTTTCCAATGACTGGCGAGTCCAGAACCAAGGGACACAGCCCAAGGATACTGGACAGGCCATTTAGGGCTGAAATGCAGAGAACTGTCTTTATCCACAGAGTCTGTGGAATCCACCACCACAGAAAGTGGTTAAGTCTGAAACATTGAATATTTCCAAGAAAGAGTTAAATTAGGTCTAAAGGGATCAAAGAGTGTGGTGAGAAAGCCCAAACAGGGGACTGAGTTAGACAATCAGCCATGATTGTATTGAATGGTGGAGTTTGCTCCAAGGGCTGAATGGCCTACTCTTATTCCTATTTTTGGTTTTATGTTTAATTTCAGGTTTCAAGTATCTCTCTTTCTCTCACAGCTGGCCTTAAAGTTAGTACAATGAGCTGAAAGCTCCATTTCCCTCATGTTAAAACTGAGCAAGTTGAATAAAGAGAATGAGCAGTTCACCCCTTACACAGATTACTTATTCTTTACCTCAGTTAGTGGCAAGCTTATCAATCATAACAAAAGGACTCAACTACTCACTACATTACTTCTTGGTACTTCGACACTAGGGTATAATATGCCACAAGTTAAAAATAACCATTGTTTTTGATATGACTTGTTCTCAGTGGATCCTTCACCATGCTTAAATATTTACTTAAATATTAAAGGAAAATGTCTAGAAGTGAATTCGATTTATAGACAGCTCAACGAGCATAGTTCAAAAGGACTGACATCCCACAGTTAGAGTATAGATTGGGAGAAATAATAAAAATGTCATTTGATCTTAAAATGAATTATAAATGGAGAAATGACTGGAGATTGTACCATTTTCATACGAAAATTTGGGAAGGATTTAAGTACATACAAACGTAAAGATAAATAATTCCACATTCCACTTTCACTACTCAGGCTGTAAGCTTTAAAGCTAGATTAGACGAGCAATCAATTTATATGATCTTGAATAATCGAGAGTCACTTATACATTGCATCACAGAGGCAAGATTAGGGTTAATCGTACAGTTATCATTTGACAATGCATTCATTTCTTTTACATAAAGAAATAAATAATAAGAGTAAAAGGTCCTTCACATAAATATAACTTTAATTAAAATACATTATGTGATTACACTAGAATAGTTTTTATTAATTAGTCAGCAAGTCCTCTCCAAATCTCTATTCACGTCTGCACATCAGCTCCTGTTATAAGTTCCTGTAGAGAAGACCACAAATGAGGCCAAGAGCTGACTTGTCCTGTATCCTAGAGATTTTCCTCAAACACATCCAAATGTATTTTTGTGTTACACTCCAAAGCTTCTCCTTGCTCCTCCATGCAAATCTTCTAGTGTCTTTTATGATAAAAGCATGCCTTTAACTCAGTCTCTTGAGCATAATCGAATGGCCTTGCATAAGCAACACACACTCTGACAACTGTTCAGTCTTTTACTCTCCTGGAACTTTCAAAACAGGGGATCAGTCTTCACCATTTCTCTGCTTGGTGGGCAACCCAAAAAGTCTTCCATGATTAGATCTCCCCTTCATCCGGTAACATCTAACCCAGCTTTCCAGTACGACATATCGCCAAGATGGTGACGGAGTAGGATTCCTGAGCGGGAGCTCCGACCATTTTGTTTCTTTTTTTTCTTTTTCTTTTTGCGTATATTTTTTCCTTTTCTTTTTTACCTCAGGCAGCATTGGCGATGTCCAGGATGAAAGCCAGTGCGGATTTCGATTCCCAGCTTTGAGGTGAAGCCTGGCACAGCCTGGTTTGGAAGGACTGTTATTCTGAACTCTTATTTCTCTATTTTACTAACTCATTAATGGACTTTTCAATTCTTTATTTTTCCAGTTTTTTTCTTTTACGGAAGGTAATGTGTAGCTAGGTACCTTGGTACCTAAGATGGCGCCACAGGTGGTGACTTGTAAATTTCTCACCGTACTCATGTGAGTACATGTGACACTAAAGCTAATTCGAACCCCAACCGGCTGTGCTCTGGTCTATTTGATTGGCCTATGCAGAATCATCTCAAAAGGCAAATGTACTTGTCTTAAAGTGAAATGTCCAAAATTAAATACCGTGTTTCAGATGATGCCTTGACGAAGGGGGAGGAAATGTCAGGTCCTCACTTTCATATTTCAAACTGCACAGAAGTCCAACATTCCGCTTGTCATAGAAATTAGGAGCAAAAATAGGCCCTTTGAGCTTGCTCTGAGATTCAATACGATCATGGCCAACCCTTTGTCTTAATGGCCTATTCCCATTTTCTCTCCATATTCCTTGGTGCCTGTTATGTCCAAGATGCTATCAATCTCTTTCTCGAGTAGATTCAGTAACCCAGCCTCCACAGCCTTGTATAGCCAAGAATTTAACGGGTTGACCACACTCCCAGTGTGGTCTATATTTCCTCATCTGTGTTCAATTGGCCTACCCTGCATCCTAAGACTGTGACCTCTGGTTCTGAGTTCCCCAAGCAGAGGGAAAGACCCTTCCGCTTAGAAGTTTACACATTACAATCAGATCCCCTCTCATTCTTCTCAACTCGAGTGAACACAGATCCAGTTATATAGTCATAGAAATGTACCGCACAAAAACAGACCCTTCGATTCAACTTGTCCATGCCAACTAGACATCCTAAATTAATTTAGACCCATTTGCTAGCACTTGGCCCATATCCTTCTAAACCCTTCCTATTCATACACCATTCCAGATGTCTTTTAAATGCTGTAATTGGACCAGGCTCCACCACTTCCTCTGGCAGCTCATTCCATACACACACCACCCTTTGCATGAAAAAGTTGCCTTTAGGTCCCTTTTAAAACTTTCCCTCTCATCCTAAATCTATGCCCTCTAGTTGAACCAATCTCTCCTAAAACACAGTCATATTATTCCCAACATCAGCCTAGTGAACTTTTGCTGCACTCCTCTCTCAGGAAGTAACACCCTGTCTAAGGTTGGGAGGCTAAGGCTCTATGCAATGTAGGTAATGCTGCCTGTCATTGTGTAAAAGCCAAGTTCAATCTGAAAGACTTTTCACATTGTGTCTTTTTTGTTGTCAGCATAGACATACAAACCGCTTTGAGCTATAGGGAGATGCTGAATAGGCTGGAGCTATTTTCCCTGGAGTGTCAGAGGCTGAAGGGGGACCTTATAGAGGTTTATTAAATCATAAGGAGCATAGATAGGGTGAATAGACAAGGTCTTTTCCCTGGGGTAGCAGAGTCCAAAACTAGAGGGCATAGGTTTAAGGTGAGAGGGGAAAGATTTAAAAGGGAGCTAAGGGACAACTCTTTTTTACTCAGAGGGTGGTGCGTGTATTGAACAAGCTGTCAGAAGAAGTGGTGGAGGCTGGTACAATTACAATATTTAAAAGGCATCTGGATGGATAAATGAATAGGAAGGATTTAGAGGGATATGGGCCAAATATTGGCAAATGGAACTAGATTAATTTAGGATATCTGGTTGGTATTGACGAGTTGGACCGAATGATCTGTTTCCGTGTTGTACATCACGATGACTATGACTTTATGCTCCCTCACAATTCCCAGTCAATCAATATTAAGAAAATCTTCTACCGTGTCTTATTTAGATCCAAAGTGGAGGTGCTCACACTCTCCACAAAAAATTCCATGTGTCACGGCTTTAAGGTAGCATAAAGCTAAGAATCATCTGTGCTCTCTGATCAAGAGGAATGACAGGGAATAGATCAAACTTTATTATTTGGCCTGCTGAGCTCCATTATGGACAGAAAAGAAATACCTCCAGCATAAAAGCTTCTCACCATGAGTTTGGGAGCCATGCAAAATCCCAGGACAACATCATTGTCCAAATTCTCTCAGGTCACAGAAATATCATCAAACAATGTAACTGCTCAGATTGAGTCCTGTACAGCAGTGCTCTGGAGTTCTGCTAGATTACCTATTAAATCGGGAATTTTAAAATAATTTAGTGTGACTTCCCACTTCCATTAGGATACAAGGTGAGAGGAGGGTCTTGAAGTTTATGCTCTATTTGAGTCTTGAAGCAAAACAAGTCCAAAACACAACATTCTGAACAACATATGCAGATGCTGACTTTGAATATGGATATAATTTTCAACTTTGAGAGTGTGGTGCACAGCAACATCTGAGGAGCAGGAGAATGGACGTTTTGGGTATAAGCCCTTCATCAGGGCAACCACACTCTCGACTCTGATCTCCAGCATCTGCAGTCCTCACTTTCTCCTAATTTTCAACTTGCCCTTTAAACAGAAAGAATCAGCAGGCAACACAATATATATCACACAAGGAACTGTTGGAAAAATTCAGAAGCTCCACCATTATCTGTAGAGAGAAAGCAGAGTTCATATTTTGACCCTTCTTTAGGACTGTATAATTACATAAATCACACCATGGGCCAAGATCACCAGCAATGCAGTCTAGAATTGCTGGGGTTGGACAAACATCTCAGCCATCAGTTTTGGTTAAGCCACACACCAGACAGTAGCAGTAGCAGCGGTATATACTATTAACAAGAAGCATTGCAAGAAATTCACCAAAGATCCTCAGACAGCACCTTCCAAACGCATGACCACTTCCATCCAGAAGGACAAGGGAAGCAGATTAATGGGGACACTACCCCCTGCAAATTCCTCTCCAAGTCACTTACTGGTGGGGCTGGCACTGTCGCTGGGGCAAACTCCTGAAATTGTCTCCCTAAGGGGATTGTGGGTCAACCAGGTAGGTTCAAGAAGGCAGCTCACCACCACCTCCTCAGAAGCAACAAAGAACAGGCAATAAATGCAAGCCCAGCCAGCGATGCCCACATCCCAGAGATAGGTCAGTGAGATGTCATACTGCCCAAGCGAGGAAATGCTTTCCTTCAGTACCCTCCTCCTCACTAGGGTGAAACCTCAAACTGCCACTTACCAATGGTGACGGTGTAGATGGAGTTTGCGTAGCCATCATAATTGCAGTTGTCCTCGTACTGGCCTCCATTTCCACTGGCCACCACAAAAATACTCCCAAAGCCCCGACGACCAGACATCACTCCATGCTGTAACGCAGCCTGCATGAGGGGAGCATGGAAAAGCAAGTAGAGTCAAACATGCCCAATTCATTCCTTTTTTCATTGTGTAAGCTTCTATGAGATTAATGTTTTAAGTATTTTCTTGCTACTCTAACTTTTTCCGGTTAAAGGTCCAGGAAGTGCAGGCAATAGACCACTTTCTCTCTCATTTCTTGGAATTGAAGCAAAGAATATAATGAAAAATCATTTTATCAGCTTTTTTTATAAACTATACTTATAACTTGGAGTTTTGTATTGTTGCAATGGTATTAGCCAATTGTTTGTGGGTATCAAAATGCTTCAGAGAACAAGCCAATAGACTTTTACGCAGTGCAACACATTTTCTTATAGTAGTCACATTGCTCCTGCCAGGGATTGTCCTATAACCTACATCTTCTTCTTTAGATTTGCTCTTCACATATGGGCTTACTAATATCAATTGGCCGCTCCTAACTGCCGTTGAGAAGGCAGTGTTGAGCTGGACCATTTCAGAAGAAATGAATAGTCAACCACATTGCTATGACCCTGGAGTTGTATGAAAGCCACATCAGATAAGGATGGCAGACTCCCACCTCAGAAGGACAATAGTGAACCAGATGGGTTTCTGCGACAATCTGGTCATTTCCATGATCATGATTCATTAGTACTTGGCTCCAGGTTAATTAATTAACTGAATTTAAATTCAGTTAGGTGCTGTGGTGGGTTTTGAATTTATGTCCTCAGATCAAGGTTTGGGATTATTAATACAGTGTCATTATCGTTGTGCTACCACTTATAAGGCATGTGGTTAAAATAAATCATAATAGTATGAGTTTGGATTTTGAACTAGCGATATGTGCATTTCAGTGTGTGCATATAAGGGGGTTTATTGATTAACCGGTCAGGCTTTCTGCATCCATGGTTCTTGAAAGGGGGAGACAGAGAGAGAGAGGATGGGGAGAGAGGGAGAGGGGTGGGGGGGTGGGAGACAGGGAGAGATCCTGTGGCGATGTGAACTTGTTTCCATTGTGAGCGTTTTGCGATTGGACAGAGTAAATCTAACTGTTGAAACGAATAATGAATTTTACATTTTTGCTTCAAGGAAAATAACAGCTTTGAACGCCTTTTCAGAGCAGTTGGTGGAAAATAGATGTAAGAAGGAGTTCCTCCTGGAGAAAAGAATTAGTTTAGAATATCTATGAAGTAGGTGACTCAGTACAGGGGTTTGTTTTAAAAGTTTCAGATCATAAATGTTTGAGTTGAACCCTGAAGGGATTTTTTGAAGCCAAGAAAATTTAAGCTCAGTTTGTGACTCATGAGGAAAAAGACTATCAATGTCCCAAAACCACAAAATGAAAGAAATAGATCATTCCAAACTACTGATATGATGGATAAGGGATCTCCCTCTGGTATTTGTAAAATGATGGTGGTGGGAATGGATGAGATTGTACTTTTACTGCGTATTTTGAAATCTTTCACATTGAGTTATTTATAAATAGCTTGGTTTATTCTTTTTTTGCTCATTTCTTTTGTGTAATAGACTTCTGCTTTATTATTAAAACCAGCATTATGTGTTTATTTCAGTGAATGACCACTCCAAGAAATAAAAACAAACCAAAACATGATCCATTAAGTAAGATTTCAATCTGGGATATGACTTGTCCAGTAAGAACATCAGCTGGCATCATTACACCAATTTGCCGCCAAGACACAGCCCGTTTTAAAAGTGGTTCTTGATCATCTCGGAGATGGACAGAATTTGATTCAAGGGTTATGGGGAAAAGGCAGGCAAGTGATGTTGAGGATTATCAGATGAACTGTAGTCTCACTGAATGGTGGCACAGACTCAATGGGCTAAATGGCTTATTTCTGTTTCTATATCTTATGGTCTTATCTTCTCAAAACGATGCCCATGACTGTCTCCCCCTCCAACTACTTTAAATTTGCAACTTCTGGTTACAGACCTTGGAAACAGTTTCTCCTTACTTACTCCAGCAAAACCATTCATTGTTTAAAACACCAATATTAGATCTGTACATTTGGTTTTAACAATAAAGCAGAAGTTTATTACACAAACAAACTGAAAAACAAGAAGAAAACCTTGAACCTTTTCTGTTCCAAGAAAACAAAATCAGCATCTCCAATCTCTGTGATACTTTTTGGAAACATCTTTCTGAGGTCTTTATATCCTTCCTGAATTGCAGTCACCAGAACTAACCCCAGTACTCACCTGGGATCTTTCCAGAAGGTGAGGATTATCTAGTGTCTGTGAAAGTACAGCTTAGAAACTCAGTAATAGGTGCAGGAACAGACCTGATGACCCACTGAGCCTGCATTATCATTCACAACAATTGTGGCTGATCTGAGGTTTCACCTCCGCTACACCACCAGCTCCCTGTTATTTCCCTCGGAAACCAAGGATCTCCCATCCTCGTGTATATTCAGCGATGCAGCGTCCATGTAGAGCTGATCTCCCTGGAGTAGGGCCTTCCAAAGATTTAAAACCCTTTGAGCAAAGTCATATCTCCTATTCTCAGTCCTAAATGATTGTCCCTTAGCAAGGCAACAGCTGGGTACTGCAGAAGTAATAGAGGATAAAAGCTCAAAAGACAAAACAAGCAAACAATAAATATGAAATTTAATTTACATTGTATCTGCAGAGATACGGCAAGAGAAATTTGATGGTCCTTTATGTACAGCCCTCTAACTCTATAAGCCATTTAAATTTCTTTGGTACTAGGAATTTGGGCAGCATTAATACAGACTTGACAAGCTCATAGCAGACCTTCAGTAGTAAGCAGCCTGCTATGTCCATTGAGGCAAACCAATGTACTATTGAACAGTGAGATTTATACTTCCAATTTCTGGGCTGTTGACAATGTACGATGACACTGCGCTACCACTCACATCGAAACTAATCAAGTTACAAAACCAGGAGCAATCACTGAGTAAAGGAAGGTCAGAAATGCCACCATTATACATCGTTCAGTTTTCCTTTTCACATGAATCTCCTGTACCGCAATCTAAGAATATTAAAACAAGAATGAGTTGGAGAGAACCTGCCCAGTAAAAAGAACACACACATTAGGAGCAATTGTCACAATTCATGATTTTACCAACTAGCTCCTCTGTGTTTAGTTTCAATGTGCTATAAATCTACTTTGTAACTGTGAGTTAATATCTGACAGCTGTGTACCAGAAGGGAGCCCCAAATTGAATGTGTTGAACATTACATGAACTGTTGTTAGCTTCCATACTGCTATGAAACTGGCAATGACAGGTAATGAAAACATAAGCACATTACGAATAATACACGTAATATTCTTGAAATGGTCTCCATTGTAATTAGGTGCAGCTGAGGTTCTACGAGTCGGAATAGGCATAAGCTGAGCACTTTTCCAAATTTGTTCATAGCCACATGTATTTTTTTTATATTTTGACATGGGTGCAATATGCAAATAATCTATGCAAAATCAGTACCAACTAACAAAAATATGTAACTGGATTCATGGTTCTTTTTATCTGCCCTCATTTTAAGTCAAGTCAAAATAAGAAATGTCGATGTACTGAACAGTGATTTCAAAAATTGGATTGAAAGCAATAGGTCTGAACGTTCCAGCAGAAATACACAATTTCCAGGTAGTTCCAGAGTTTTTCAGCCAAGAAAATGGGAAACTAACTGTTTAGTCTCCACCCATAAAGTGAAATTTTGCATTCCCCATAAAACAAGTCCCTACAACCCCCTCCCATTTTTTTGTCTGTACTACAGTGTGTGGAGATAAAGACTGGCCTCAAGGTTCTAGTTGATTTCTCTTTGACTCCATCCACCCCCATCCCAGCCAACTCTACCGACTGTGACAGAAGCTCAGAAGAAAGATGGTGGTGCTGGAGAGGGGCCAAGCCAGGAGGACTGGCTGGTGGGCAGATGTCTGCATTTCGACTGAATTCCAGACTATTCAAGAGATTTGGCAGAATTGTTTCCAGAGAGGAAGATTCATTTTTAGCTCCAAGCTTTGGTTGAAGAAGCTGGCTTTCTTTGAAGCTCATGAGGTTGGAGGGATGATTTGCTGGAAGTGTACACGATGTAGATAAAGTAGACAGGAGTAACTATTCTCACTTGCTGGTGGTGTCCAGTCTGGGGGGTGGTGGGGGTAACACAGTTTGAAGGTAATGGAAAGAAGGGAAGATTTGAAGTCTTTGTCTTCAACATACTGACTGTGAACAACTGGAAGTCGTTGTCTCTCCAGTCTCATGGAGAATGATTTTAAAAGGAAATTGAATAGACATTTGAGGGAAATACAAACTTCAATAGCCTCAGAGATAGAGCAAGAAAATTGAATTGACTGGATTGCTCTGAAGAAGGGCAGCCATAGACTAATGGGCTGAATGCCCTCTTGTTGTGTAGCAGCAGCTCTATGATTCATCATTTGGAAGTGGACAGATTCCAAGTTTTTTTTAGATCAGATTAGATTACTTACAGTGTGGAAACAGGCCCTTCAGCCCAACAAGTCCACACCAACCCTCCGAAGAGCAATCCACCCAGACCCATATCCCTCTGACTAATGCACCTAACACTATTGGCAATTTAGCATGGCCAATTCACCTCACCTGCACATCTTTGGACTGTGGGAGGAAACCGGAGCACCCGGAGAAAATCCACACAGACACGGGGAGATTATGCAAACTCCACACAGACAGTTGCCTGAAGCGGGAATTGAACCTGGGTCTCTGGCGCTGTGAGGCAGTAGTGCGAACCACTGTGCCACAATGTCGCCCAAATTGAAAGACATGAGGAGTAGACCATTCAGCCCCTTGTAATTACTCCATAATTCTAGATCATGGCTGATCATCTACTTCAACACCATTTCCCCACGCTATCCTTATACTACATTGAAATTTATCAGTCTAGGTCTTGAAAACTACTCAATGACTGAGCTACCATTGCTTTTCTGTTTGTTGTGCAACAGTGTTTAGAGAGCTTCTACCCCCCTTTCATAACAAAATCGGCCTCTTTGAAGCGATGTGACCAAACACTCATCTGCTCTGCCAGTGACAAACTCCTCCCGAACAGTAACGGCCCAACAGGAGGTCACACTGATTATCTAAAGGATGCTGACACAGGCAAATAGCTGGGGACCGTGGTGAAAGTTGCAGGATGATGTCCCTATGTGACTTCCTTCTGGCACTGTAAATGGAGGGAGCACTGTACCTTAATGCTGCACCTCCCTCTACAGAAATACACAATTTCCAGGTAGTTCCAGAGTTTTTCAGCAAGGCAGTCTTGGTTCATACTGAAGCACATTAAAATGTAAAAACAAAGACATTTAGCTTTTTGTGATTGAAATCTGTCAATTTTAAAGATCTTGAAGAATTAAGATAAGATACAGTGACTGGTTATTACTACTGATCACCAGGACTGGGGGATGCAAATTTAAATTTAATAGAAATAAAAGCAATTAAAAAGCAAATGGGGGAGATTAGAAAGACATTTCCTTATAGGTAGGATGGGTAGAATGTTCAAATTTTGGTTAGAAACTATTGCTGGAATAGAGTTCATAAAGATTCCTAAAAGAAAATCTGGTCTATTAAACTAATGCTGCCAAACTGTCTTCTCTGAAAAGATAGATGGAGTTCTCGCTTGTAAATTACGGTGGCTCTTCTGACTCTTTCTTCAGGGAGTCAGTTTACTTTAAGAACCTTAGTCATTGGGTTGGCAGATGCTGGTCTGGTTATTAATGACTTTGAAGTAAATGCAACATTCCTATCATTGAACCTCAGCCTTTTTAAAAAGCACACTCGCGTAATTTAATCAGAAATGTAAAAGCTTCTGTTCCAAACTCTATTATGTGACCTTTACAGCTTTTTCTCTTCTTAGCTCATAGTGCAGTCCTGTCCTTGCACTTCCACTTTTTTATTTAAAAAAAGGGTTTGTAAGTTTAACTCTTCCCTTGTCTTCCTGATGAGAGGCTCAATCCTTAATGGGTTACTTAAGAATTATCTTTAATCTGTAACTGAGCTCAAATTGATTCAAATGCAAATAAAGGTTTTCTTTCTTAAAAAACAACATGCATTATACCACAAAGTGAATAACGCTTGAAAATTCTGGAAACATGAAGAGAGACACGTGAGAGGAGAGTTGCCGAGAGATGAGCACAATTGTGAGTGGTCTGGACACAGCATGCAGGAGAAACTGCCCCCCACCTCCCCCCACCATTGGTGGAAGACCAAGAGCTCAAGGATGCCAACTGACACTGAATGGCCAAGGACCACATGGAGAAACCTCAATGCAGCGAGTGGTTTGGATTTGGAAATAGCCTGCCCCAAGAAAATAACTGAGGTTTGTTCAAAACAGGCTTTCAACTGGGCAGTTGAATAATCGTGGTTCCAAAGTAGACTCATATGGGCTCTAAATATAAATTACGTTTTTCTCCCCGCAGATGTTATCAGACCTGCTGAGTTTCACCAGTACTTTGTTTTTATTTTTTGTTTACTTTTTTTTACAGTGAGAGAGACACAAGGTGCACAAATCTTTATTTAATTTCCACCACCAGGAAGATAGGAAACACCCGAGTGGTCTGTGACAAGCAGTGCCCTTCACATCAAAGGGCAATGCTGTGTGATCAAAACAGTGAAGGGGAGGGCAGGGACTAAATCAAAATAGAGTTGGAGGGGGAAATGATGCACTCCACTCCCTGCGGCGCCCACCTC